>NC_135881.1:126727384-127109244 GCF_964194155.1 Cetorhinus maximus | reverse complement strand
CGCCGTCGACCTCACCACAGGCACGGTCCATGTCCTCAGCAGTCAGCACGACGGCACACTCCTCTAAGAGAGTGAGGGGCCTAATGTGGGCCACCCCACCCTCCATCTGGGACATCTTCCTGCTGATATGATCAGGTTTCTCTTGCACGAAAACAGATGGAGAGAGTTTGAGCAGGACACATGGCACTGCATGGAATGTTTGTGTGGTGAGTGGAGCCATGGACAGGATGAGGACATGAGCTCGAGAGGGTATGAGCCTGATGGAGATGTGAGGGTGTGTGTGAGAGTTAGTTGAGTTGTCCCTTGAGATGTGAGATCTCTAAGGATGTGTGATGGGTTTGTGAGTGTGTAGGTTGAGAGTGATGAGAATAGTGAATTACCTTAGCGGAACGGGTGAAATCATTCATCCTGTAGCGGCATTGGGTGGCTGTCCTCTTTTGCAAGGCTTTGACGCTGACCACCGCTGCCACCGCCTCCCAAGCAGGATTAGTGAGGTTGCTGCCCATCCTGTGGCCAGAGCGGGGGTAGAGGACATCACAGCGAGCCTTCACTGTGTCCAAAAGTCATTTGAGGGATGCGCCATTGAACCTGGGGACTGCAGTCTTTTTGCCTTTCAGGGCCATGTCTTCTTTGCAACAGTCGTAGGCTGGAAGCACTGAGAGGTGAATGTGCGGCTGGATTTTAAACATGGCGCCCGGCGTGATGAAACGGCGAAGAGATGGCATAGTGGGAAATGAGAACCCACCTGCCTTGGAAATGGTGTGTTTCCCAGGAATGCATAATTAATGCGGCAGGTTTGGGATGATATGGCATTGAATGCTGAAAAAAAAGGAGTGTAAGCCAAGTTTCCTATGGATTTGGTTTGCTTAGCAATTAACATCTGCTGTGGTCATAACAACTGTCTGCAAACTGGCAGACGTTGGAATATACCATCATTCAGCATTGCTGCTCTGTGCAATATGGGCATAGTTCTTTCAGTTGGAGATACATCCTCCAGGGAGGTGGAGAATAGAGGGACGAGGCCAGATGAACAAGGGCAGCAACCACAGAAAGTGCATGAAGGAAGGTAGCTTGCTGAGGAGCAAGGGGTTGCTGAGGTCAGGCTGAAGCAGCCACAGAGGTGTGTGTGGATGCAATACCCAGCCAATCGTGTATACAGGGTGCGCATGACTTACCTGCAGATGACCGACAGAAAGTGCTTGAGGTGACTTTGGCTTTCCAAATCAACTGTGACTTCTCTATGTGACATGGTAGTCAAGAAGATCACATCTAACTATGTGGGGGGGCCATCCAATGCCAGTGGCATAGAAAGTCACAGTGGCTTTGAAATCTTTTGCTTCAGGCTCATTTCAGGCCGTGTTGGAGACCTGGGTGGCATTACCCAGCCTCAGCACATCACTGTATTAAGGTGTTTACAGATGATACATTTAGACGTGCAAGGCAATTCATTGCTTTCACAACTGACCACAATAGTCAGATGGAAAGAGCAAGAGGCTTGGCAGCCATGGCAGGATCTCCAAGGGCACAAGGCATAATTAATTGCACTCATGTCACCATCAAGGCACCAACAAGCCAGCCGGGGGCCTTTATTTACACAAAGGGCTACCATTTATTCAATGGGCAGATAGGCTGCGACAAACAACAGCGCATCCCGCAGGTCTGTGCAAGTTACCAGGCAGCAATTATGATTTCTATATCCTCAGAACTCCCAGGTGCTAGGCCTGTTTGGTGGACTTGATGCTTTGGAAGGATGGCTGCTGGGTGACAAAGGGTACCCATTGAAGAAGTGGCTCTTGACACCAGTTCGAGGTCACAGGACTGACCCTGAGTGCCAATAGAATGAGAGCCACAGCACAACCAGGGCCATCATTGAGCAGACAATTAGCCATCCCAAAATGAGGCTCCAATGCCTTGACCGAACTGGAAGAGCTTTGCAGTACGTGTCTTCCAGAGTGACCCTGATGCTGGTTGTTTGCTGTGCTCTCCACAACCTGGAACACCAGCAAGGAGAACACTATTATCCCTGGTGCACCTGGGGTCCCTTTAAACCTGTAGCTGTGACCTCCTTCTAGGTTTCGGCCTGGCAGCTTGGCGCCCAGATGTCCCAAACTCCATGTCCCATTGGGCGAGCAGCACACCTTGAAGAAACCCTGTTAGCTGAAAACCCACATGACAGCTGTTAATTGGGGGATTATTGCACGTCTCTCAAAGGTGGGGGTGGGAGTCAGCGATCCCCGCACTTTTGGGTCAGACTCCTGTCCACTTCCCAGGATGGTAAAATTCAGCCCATGATTGTTGGATCACTCAGCTCTGTCTATTGCATGCTGCATCTGCTGCTTAGCATGCATGTAATCCTTTGTAGCTTCACCCAGTTGGCACCACATTTTTAGCTTCACCTGGTGCTGCTCCTCACGTGTTGTTCTACACTCCTCAACCCCTGGCTTGATAGTTATGTTTGAGTGGGGGACATGTCAGGCCATGAGACTACAAATTGTGGTTGAATATAATTCTGCTGTTGCTAATAGCCATAGCCCCTCATGGATGTCCACTTTTGAGCTGCCATATGTGTTCTGAATATATTCCATTTGGCATGGTGATGGTGCCACACAACATAATGTAGGGTGTCTCCAGTGTGAAAGCAAGACTTTGTCTCCACAAGCCTTGTGCAGTTGTTACTCTTGCAAATACTTTCATGGACTGAAGCTTCTAGTACAGGTAGATTAGTGAGGACAAGGTCAAGTAGGCTTTTTATTCTAGTTTGTTCTCTCACCATTTGCTGCAGGCCCAGCCTGGCAGATGTATCCTTCAGGACTCAGCCTGTTTGGTTGGTGGTGCTCCTGAGCCACTTCTGGTGATGGGCATTGAAATACCCCACCCCAAGGACATCATGTGTCCTTGCTACCTTCAGTGCTTCTTTTAAGTGGTTTTCAACATTGACGAGTACTGATTCATCAGTTGAAGGAGGGTGGTGGGCAGTATCAGCAAGAAGTTTCCTTACCCATGTTTGACCCCTGATGCCATGAGACTTCATGGGGTCCGGAGTCACTATTGAGAACCCTAAGAACACTCCCTCCCAACTGTACACTACAGTGCCACCACCTCTGGTAGGTCTGTCCTGCCGATGGGTCAGGACACATTCAGGAATGGTAATGGAGGTGTCTGGGATGTTTGCGAAAAGTTATGATTCTGTGAGTATGCAATCTCAGGCAGTTGCTTGACTTATCTGCAGGACAGCTCTCCCAATTTTGCCATTAGTCCCTGAATATTAGTGAGTTTAATGACATATGGTGCATGTGTACACATCAACACATTCACACATTTTATGGTGAATTTTGCTGCTAACTGTGCTGATTGTGTGGAGCTTTTCATATCTCCAAATGCTTTAGTCCCATTCTGGCGTTCCTAACCTTTATCTAAACTTTTATGTTAATTTAAGTGGAGCATGCCTTTATGGGGAGAGATGGTAGTGTAGTGTAGTTAATATCACTGGCCTAGTAATCTAGAGCCCAGATGAATGCTCCTGGGAGTGTATATTCCAATCCCACCATGGCAGCTGATGGATTTTAAATTAATAAACAATGAATAAATCTAGAATATAAAACTATTGTGACTATGAAACCATTGGTCAATTGTTGTTAAAACCCATCTGGTTCACTAATGCCCTTAATACTGTCCTTATCCGGCCTGGCCTAAATGTGACTCCAGATCCACGCCAAAGTGATTGATTCTGAAATGGCCTAGCCACTCAGTTTAAGGGCAATTAAGGATGGGCAACAAATGTTGGCCTTGCCGGTGACTCCCACATTCCATGAAAGAATAAGAAAAAAAAGTGTATGCATGCTTTCTGTGGCAAGCAGAAATTATGGGCAGAATTTTCCACCCATTGGGGGGGATGTTCAGTAGCGGGTGCGTTGAGACGTGCCTCTGATCAGCGCCCTCGATTGGGGGAGCGCCACCATTTTACATGGGCGGACCAATTAAGGCCCACCCAGCGTGATGTCCGCAAGGAAGCACTATGCACTCCCTGTGCAGGCGGGAGGGGAATCCCGAAACCGAGAGTGCGCTCTTTCGTGCGTATGTGCGAAAGAGCGCACTCACCTCCCTGAGGCTAAATGCTGCCTCAGGGAGATCGGCGCCAAATTTAAAAATGTTAACAATAGAAAAACAAAATTCCCCTGACATGTCCCCTCATGTGAGTTGGGTCATGTCCATCACTTTCATTAACACTTTTATTAAAAATTTAAAAACCTACATGAAACCTCATCCCGCCCGTGGATGAGGTTTTATGATTTTTCCAATGCCCGCCAGGGCTCCTGGCCTGCCCGCCAATCTTAAGGTTAGACGGGCAAGTCCATTAATTACTTTAATTACTTTGTCAGTGGCCTCAACTGGCCATTGATAGGTTGGCGGGTGTACAGCTGACTCTGCTGAGCCCCCGCCGACTGAAAATTGAAATGAGGCGGGGTGACGTCGTGAGTTCTGCCCAACGTCATCCCGCATCATTTTACGTGCCGGCGAACGGGCCCCGGATCCCCGCTTACCGACTGGGAAATCCTGACCTATTGGAAGAATTTTCCCACACCAAGTTATTTAGGCCATAAGACATAGGAGCAGAAATTAGGCCAATCAGCCCATCGAGTCTGCTCCGCCATTCAATCATGGCTGATAAGCTTCTCAACCCCATTCTCCCACCTTCTCCCCTTAACCTTTGATCCCCTTATCCTTAACCTTATCCGGCCTGGCCTAAATGTGACTCCATCCACGCCAAAGTGATTGATTCTGAAATGATTAGAAAGTGATTAGACATTCAAACAAATAGGGTCCGCTCACTGACACGTAAAATGACGCGCGTTGACGTCAGGCGGGCATCCCAATGTCACCGCATGTCATTTAGATTGTTAGTTCGGCAGGCACGCAGCCACATTGGCTGCACGCCTGCCAAACTGTCAAAGGCCTATTAAGGCCATTTGCAAAGTAATTAAAGCTGTTAGGAATGCTGCCCGTCCAACCTTAAGGTTGGCGGGCAGGCGAAGAGCCCAGGCGATCGTCGCATTTTTCATGAAACCTCATTCACGGGTGGGGTGATGTTTCATGAAGGGTTTATTAATTACATAAAATTTTTGAAAAAATTAATGGACATGTCCCAGCTCATGTGACAGTTTCACAGGAGGGGGCGTCCTTACATTTTTTTTTTTACCTTTATTCCGTTTTTCAAAACTTAAACTAATTTCCCTGAAGCACCTCTGTGCCTCAGGTGATTTTGCGCACATGTGCGAAAGAGCGCAGGCCCCGACTCAGGTAATCGCCCCCCGCCCGCACAGGGAGTGCTCAGCGCTTCTGGGTGTGCGTCACACTGGGCGGGCCTTAACTGGCCTGCCCACGTAAAATGGCGGCGCACACCCCATAGGGGGCGCCGATTGGGTTCATGCTCACTCCCGCCCGCTCTGGCACAACCCCCCCAAACGGGGGTGGGGGGGGAGATTTCTGCCCTATCTATTTGAATTTCTAAATAGCTTGGTGTGGAGACTTTGAGCTTTTGCAGGTTTCAGGACCCTAATTGCCTAGAAAACAACTTCCAGTGAAATTTTGAAACTAATATTTTATTTTGCTGTTTATTTAGTACCTCAGTTGATAGCACAGTCTGGAATATATTATTATTTTCCAATGAAGAACCAGCTTTTTGTCCATAAATGGGCATAATATGACAGTAATTAAGATTTTTTCACTTTGTGCAACAGATTAAAAGGATGAAAGCAAATCAGCAGCTCGTTTTTCATTTCTCCCAATTTTGAAAGAGAGATGAAGAAAGTGCTGCCAAAATAATTCAAATTCTAGCATTGATGTGATCCTAACCAAATTTTGATCCATCATCAATTTACCAAATTGTTGGTAGTACTGGATAGCAGACAAATTTTCCAGTCATCAAAAATGAAACATTTAACATTTGAAGTTAACAAAAATACTTCTTTTGTATTTGAGTATTTTCTTGACTTTTTGAGGTGGAGATTTAATATATTTAATATTAATTTAATTGCTGATTAAGCTAAAAGGAGCTTGCCTAACTGGCACTGAACTTGGAAAATGAATTTCTTAGAAGAATTAGGAATCACTTACTTTACTATTCCATGTATTCTGACACTTTTTGATCCCGTGTAACTGTGAAGACTTGCTATAAATTAATGGTAACTTCCCATGCCCATCAGTTTGGGAAATCAATTTCAATATGAATGCTGTATCAGCCAAATTAGATTTTACTTTTTTTAAAAAAATCTAACATCCATATGTATGCTTGGGGTAGATAAAAAAGACTGTTCAGTAACTGGCTGCACTGTGAATAAATAAGGTACATAATATTGCTTGATTTCTTTTTCTTAAAATAGCATTTTCATTGCTGGCATGAATTTAAAATGTATCAAAATGAAAATATTTCTGGATCATCAAAGGCCAGATTAATGATGTAACATAGTATATGTGATGCCAATGCTTTATATGCAAGAATATTCTTGAAATGTTTATTCAAACATACTTTACAGGTGAAACTGGCCTTTCAGAAGGAACTTACGAAGCCACTGGCTGCTCGCCTTTTACCAAACCCATTTGCTGCAGCTGCTGCCGCTGCTGCTGCAGTGAATTCACCATTTGCTTTGCGCTCTGGCCCAGCAGCCACTCTATTCCAAACAGCAGCCCTTCCTCCGGCTCTCCTTCGACCAGCTCCTGGACCTATACGGGCAACACATACACCAGTTCTATTTGCTCCTTATTGACCTGCCTATGTACAGGAGAGAACATTAGGAAAGTAATAATAAAGTACTGCAATAATTCAAACAGGGAACTATGCAGTGATAATCATGGAACTAAATAACATGGAAAGAAACTTGCTCGTGCAGTAACCCACGCGGACTTTGAATGGCTGCATCTTTATTCAGCAAAAAGAAGTAAAGCAATCCTTCCATAGGAAATTCTATTACACAGATAATATGAGTAGTTTTTTGTGCTGTAGAAATGTATAGAGTCTGCAAACTACCCATAACAATCAGCCTTTTTACACAGTATTTTCATGTAATGTTTCCATGTCTTGTGAATAGTCTGTAAATGTGTGTAAGGGCATTAACCTAAGTCTTATATGTACATTTAATTTCTTTCTGTAGGATGAAACAAAACAAAATGGGACACTGTGACAATTGTCTTCATTAACTGTCAGCACAGTTCAGCAGCTTGCTGCCTGCTATTTAGCCAACTATAAACTTGTAAATTGTGTCTTGTGAATTTGTAGCTTTGTGCTGTATATCTCTGGTGTAATAATTTGTCTAATATGATTTGCAAATGTTGGAAGGAATGAAATAGCAAATGAGATTACTTTAATTTTTAAGTGTCCTAGTGAATCATGTTCAGGAAGGTGTGTGGCTGTCTTCATGGAGTTCAGTGTGTATTTATTTTGACTGTGGACAAAGCCAGGCATTAAGATGTACAGACACTATGACTGTCACACACCTTTTTGTGCAGCTCAATCAAGAATTTTATAAAGCAGTGTCTTTAAGTGTAGTTTTCCCATAATAGGTGACTAAGTTGTGATTGTTTACTCTGAAGTTTGCCAGAGCTGAATTAATTTGAATTAATCTGTACTAATGAGCTGGATTTTGTGGGAGTGATGGGGGTCTCGCCCACCGGTCGGAGAATCGGTGGAGCAATGAACCCTGTCACTGCTGTGGGGGAGGCCCGACGGAACCAAATGCCCTTCAGGCACCTAAGCAACTACTGTCAGGACTCCCCTGTATTTGAGATCCCTGGTAGCAGACACCCCGCCCACCAAGAGCTGTCGGCCGCTCGGAGGATAGCAGCGGCTTATTGCTGCCAGCGCCAGTGGGGGCGGTGACTGCTGGCAGCACTGCACCCACCAGAGGCCCACGAGCATTTTGGGACCCCAGACCAAAGGTGAGGGAGGGTGGGATGGGGGTCGCGGTATTGAGGTCTTAGGAGTTGGGGGCAGGGAAGTCAGAGGCAAGGGAAGGAGGTGGCTTTCAGCAGCCACACCCTTCCCGATGCTGGGTCCCCAGAACAGGCACTGCCTGATAATGAGGGATGCTCCAGGGAGACCACTGGCAACCCCAACAGGATTTGTTGGGTGACTTTCAAAAGGCACAGGAAACCCATGTAGCCCCTGTTTAATACCTGAGTCACCATTAAATTGTGATATGTTCAGGCATAATGGGTGTCAGTTTGTTCATTAATAAGACAAATTGACATCCTACTGCCAGTGGCCAAGAATCCCACTTCAGCTCCTTCTGCCTTCCACTGGGAGACGGATGCAGGGCCTCTCCCACGATTCAGTGGGCTCACCCACCATGGTTCCCATTGCAATGGGCTGCATTAAATCTAGCCCAATATTTCCATTCAACTAAGTTGTTGCACTGAATAAAACAAAAATGAAAGGAAGTTTTCTATGCCTATGCTGATTTCTCATTTTATATTTTTACACTCTTACTCTTCAACAGCAACTAGTTGAATGAATTCCAGATACATGCTGAAGCCATTTCTGAATCTGAAGTTTTAATGTCTTATCTCATGATTCGCCTGTATAATTTATATGGCTGACACTTTGTTTTTTCTCTGTTTCTCCCCATTTGGACATTGAGTTTACAATACAGCCATGCAATGTCACATAATTCAAAGGAAAATCTTAAGTAGACTTACCTCTTTGTTTAGCTTCCCTACATAATGTTTCACTCCAGCCTTTCCAGACCTAATCATAAATGTTCACAGCACAACAAAGCTAGGGAGTCATTTTGTACATTCTATCTGTTAAAGCCCGCAGCTTTATTGCAGACTATTAGTAGTTTAGCCAAGTGTAAATTGTGACAAGCAAATGATGTTTCCATGTACAGTAATATCACTAAAAGCTTTTTCAACCTTGTATGTATCATCAGTGATCACCAAAATCACAACTGCAAATGAAACTGATAGCTCAGGACTAAATCTTTAAAGGTGATGTAAAAAGGTTTGCTGAAATAGAAAATAATTTGTTAATAAAGTATTAGTATTAACCAAAAATATACTGTGTTTATTGTAAATAATGTTGATAACTGAATGGCATTCAGTTTGGAAATGGTAACAGTTATTTTCACATAAAAGGCTAATTGAAATTCTGCTGTACAGATTAAATGGAAGTAAAGGCTTCCGGCTTCTAATAATGAAAATCTTTGAAATGTGTTTAGTTAACATAAGACTCTGGCATGAAAAATAACACTTGAATACAACTAGGGAATAACGCAAATAATTTTATTTAAGTTTGAAGAAGAAATAGATAAAGGAACATATTTAAATCTTAAAAACACCAGCAGATTTTCTCAGTTCAGCCATAACATCAACTGACCAATGCCTAGTGACTTCCTTTAATTCTTTGCTGTAGCCCTTTTATATTTTAATTCTCAAAAATTCAAACTAAAATCTGTTCTAATCTGTTTTGTTTTGTGTTAATTGATATATGGGGCACACTATACATGTGAAACCTATAGGAAATGTCTCATGCTTTTCTATGGGCAGGATTTTTACCTCGTTGGGCGGGCGGCTGCAATACTGACAGCCGCCCCAATCGGGCCCCAATCGGAATTTCACGCAGGCTGGACAATTAACAGCTAGCCAACGTAGAAAAACACGCTCAGAGCCTCAGCGCTGTCAGGTTTGGGGTGGGAGGACCGTGAGCACTGGAGCACAGGGGTGCGTGCAGTGAAAGCTCTCTGAGGGCACAGAGCTGCCTCAGGGAACTGAAGATTTTTAACATTAAAAATAAAGAATTAAAAAATAAGGAAAACTTGTCGCCTCATGTGACTCTGTCACATGAGCAGGGACATGTTAAAAATTAGTTTTAAAAACTTTTTTAAATCACTGGTTGAAACCTCATCCTGCCCTTGGATGAGGCTTCACTAAAAATGCAAATGCCCCTTGCCTATTTGCCGGCCCGCCAACTGAACGGTTGGACGGGCAGCGAAAAATTCAATTTAATTAATTGATTAAGGGCCTTAATAGGCCTCTTAAATGTCTGCAGGGGCGCTACCACCTCTCGCACGCACACACCTGGCGAAATATCGCGAGAGTGCGCGATGAAGTCACTCTCGTTTGGGTCGGGCGTGCACCTACCCGATGAGGAAAAAATTCTACCCTATGTGGTTGGTGCAAAAGCCAACCCCGCAAAACCTTGGCTTGAAGGTTTGAGAGGTATCAGCCGGTATTATGATTGAAGTGAAGAATTCTGCACTATTTTCAATAGATAACTTGTGATTCTCCTGCAATAACTAGCAGCATAAGTTCGGGTGTTGAACTGTTAAAGTGGTCAGTTTATTACAGGAACTTCATTAAGTGATGCTGAACGTTTAACCTGGAGCTGAAACACTGGCATTTGTAATGTCCAAAATAAGGGAGTTGAACTGTTGAACTTAAGCTGCAGGCTGATCAAAAGTAAAAACTGAGAAGTTAAAAGCAGGACTGTACTACCTATATTTCCAATACATTGTATCTTTCCAACATTCTTCTAACAGTCTTTACTGCCCATTGACGAGCAGCTAAGTGCAAATCATTGCTATTTAAATTGGAGTAAATGCAGTGTAGAAACAACCCATGGGCAGGATTTTTACCTCTTCAGGCGGGCGTACGGCTGGGCCCAGGAGCGGCTGCAAAACTGACCGCCTCCCACGACCGGGCCCAGACCGCAATTTCACACTGGCTGACTAATTAACAGCAGCCAGCGTAAATTGTGCACTGCAACGCTGAGCGTCCCCGGGGTGGGGACGGGAGGAGGACGGGCGCAGATGTTTGTGCACGTGTACGGGAGCACGCACTGAAAGCTACCTGAAGGCACAGAGCTGCCTCAGGGAATTGGAGATTTTTAAAAACATAAATAAAGAATTTAAAAATGTTAAAAACATGTCCCCTTATGTGACTCTGTCACATGAGCAGCGACAAGTTCGAAATGAGATTTCAGCATTTTTATTTTATTCTTAATTCCTGGAGGGAACCTCATCCCACCCGTGGATGAGGTTTCATGAAAAACCCAAAGGCTGCCTGGCCGATCTGCCGGCCTGCCAACTGTAAAGTTGGACGAGCAGTGAAAAATTGCATTTAATTATTACTTTAATGGCCTTAATAGGTCTGTTAATTGTCGGCGGGCACTCCTGCGTACGCCCGCTGGCTGAAATATCGCACGATGACATTGGGACGCTTGCTCGATGTCATCGCGTATCGGGCACACGTCCACCCGCCGAGTGGAAAATTCTGGCCATGAGATTAGCCACAAATGTCATTTTCAAAAAATGTTTTCTTTCAAGGCCAACAGAATTTCTCCATTTTTATATTATTTTCTTTTTTTCCCAAAGTTCAAAACTTTGAGATTTGCTTTTGTTTGTACAGAAACACTTTTGTTCAGTGTAAAAATATACAGATTTTGGAAAATACAACAGTGTATTATCTTCTAATAGTTAGAACATAAGAACATAAGAAATAGGAACAGGAGTATGCCATTCGGCCCCTCGAGCCTGCTCTGCCATTCACTAAGATCATGGCTGATCTTCTTGTGTTTCGAATTCCACTTTCCCATCTACCCCCGATAACCTTTGATTTCTTTGCTGAACAAAAATCTATCTTCCTCTGCATTAAAAATATTCACTGACCCCACCTCCACCACCTTCTGAGGCAGAGAATTCCAAAGTCGCACAGCCTTCTTGAGAGAAAAAAATTCTCCTCATCTCTGTCCTAAAAGGGTGACCCCTAATTTTAAAACAGTGCCCCCTAGTTCTGGACTTACCCACAAGAGGTTTCCACACCCACCTTTTCAAAACCATTCAGGATCTTGTATACTTCAATCAAGTCACCCCTCACTCTTCTAAACTCCAGTGGAAAAAAGCCCAGTCTGTCCAATCTTTCCTCATAAGACAACTCACTCATTCCAGGTATCAATCTAGTAAACCTCCTTTGAACTGCCTCCAATGCATTTACATCCTTCCTTAAATAAGGAGACCAAAACTGCACACAGTATTCGAGACGCGGTCTCACCAATGCCCTGCACAACTGAAGTATAACATCCTTACTTTTATGTTCAGTTCCTCTCATAATAAAGGAATGCATTCCATTAGCTTTCTTAATTACTTGTTGCACCTGCATACTAACCTTTCGTGACTCATGCGCTAAAACACATAGAACACTGAAAGCCACACCCCCGCCCTAGCCTCTGACCCCTCTGCCCCCATCACCCACAACCTGGATCCTTCCCCTAACCCCCAACCCCCAGCCCACCCTCACTCACCTTTGGTCCAGGGTCCCACAATATTCCTGAGATTCTGGTCCGTGCAGTGCCACCAGCAACCACAGCTTCCACTTTTACTGGTGGCGCCAGCCCTCATCAGCCTGAAAAAATCCAGTCCATATACCACGAAAGGTTTCCACATCTCAGCAGCTAAATATGAGCTGGGTTTTATGCTCTTCTGCTGGTGGGGGTCTGGCAGACGTCCATTGGGCAGCCTGCCTTCCACCTACCAGCCTGCCCCAACATGTCTGAAGTTTTATTGGAGTAGAGGGAGGCGTCGGGCAACCAGCCTGCCCTTGGGCCTTTGAGGCCCTTAAGTGGCCAATTAATGGCCACTTAAGGGCCCCATCCTGCTCTCAGTAGTATTTTACCTGAGGTGTGGCCCACACCTTACGGGTAGCCCAGCAGTTTAGCTGCACAATCTGCTGTTGGGCAAGGACAGGTTTGACCTCCTTTGAGGCCCACTGGGCCCATTGAAAGATTCCTTCTAAGATCAGTAGGAGGGGGCGCTGTGGTCTTACCTTAATGCTCCCGGTATTAAAGTGCTGTGGGGTAGCCATTGGCAGCCCCCAATAGAAAACTGAAAGGTCTGAAGGTGGATAAATCACCTGGACCAGATGGATTACACCCCAGAGTTCTGAAGGAGATAGCTGAAGAGATAGCAGAGGCGTTAGTGGTGATCTTTCAGGAATCACTAAAGTCAGGGAGGGTCCCAGAGGACTGGAAAATTGCTAATGTAACCCCCCTGTTTAAGAAAGGAGTGAGGCAAAAGACGGGAAATTACAGGCCTATTAACCTAACCTCGGTCGTTGGTAAGATTTTAGAGTCCATTATTAAGAATGAGATTTCAGAATGCTTGAAAGTGCATGGTAAAATAGGGCAAAGTCAGCATGGTTTCATCAAGGGGAGGTCATGCCTGACAAATTTGCTATAATTCTTTGAGGAGGAAATGAGTAGGTTAGACAAAGGAGAGCCAATGGATGTTATCTACTTGGACTTCCAGAATGCCTTTGACAAGGTGCTGCACAGGAGGCTGCTCAGAAAGATAAGAGCCCATGGTGTTAGAGGCAAGGTACTAGCATGGGTAGAAGATTGGCTGTCTGGCAGGAGGCAGAGAGTGGGGATAAGGGGGTCCTTCTCAGGATGGCGGCCGGTGACTAGTGGAGTTCCGCAGGGGTCAGTGTTGGGACCACAACTTTTCACTTTATACATTAATGATCTAGATGAAGGTACTGAGGGCATCCTGGCTAAGTTTGCAGATGATACAAAGATAGGTGGAGGGACAGGTAGTATTGAGGAGGCAGGGAGGCTGCAGAAGGATTTGGACAGGTTAGGAGAATGGGCAAAGAAGTGGCAGATGGAATACAATGTGGGGAAGTGTGAGGTCATGCACTTTGGTAGGAAGAATAGAGGCGTAGACTATTTTCTAAATGGGGAGAGAATTCAGAAATCTGGAGTGCAAAGGGACTTGGGAGTCCTAGTTCAGGATTCTTTTAAGGTTAACTTGCAGGTTGAGTCGGTAGTTAGGAAGGCAAATGCAATGTTGGCATTTATTTCGAGAGGACTAGAATATAAAAGCAGGGATGTGCTGCTGAGGCTTTATAAGGCTCTGGTCAGACCACATTTAGAATATTGTGAGCAATTTTGGGCCCCATATCTCAGGAAGGATGTTCTGGCCCTGGAGAGGGTCCAGAGGAGGTTCACGAGAACGATCCCAGGAATGAAGGGCTTAACATATGAGGAACGTTTGAGGACTCTGAGTCTATACTCGATGGAGTTTAGAAGGATGAGGGGGTATCTGATTGAAACTTACAGAATACTGAAAGGCCTGGATAGAGTGGACGTGGGGAAAATGTTTCCATTAGTAGGAGAGACTAGGACCCGAGGGCACAGCCTCAGAGTAAAGGGAAGACCATTTAGAACAGAGATGAGGAGAAACTTCTTTAGCCAGAGAGTGGTGAATCTATGGAATTCATTGCCACAGAAGGCTGTGGAGGCCAGGTCAATGAGTGTATTTAAGACCGAGTTAGATAGGCTCTTGATTGGTAAGGGGATCAAAGGTTATGGGGAGAAGGCGGGAAAATGGGGTTGAGAAACTTATCAGCCATGATTGAATGGCGGAGCAGACTTGATGGGCCGAATGGCCTAATTTCTGCTCCTATGTCTTATGGTCTTATGGTCTTATTTCTTTGGGCAGTGCCTCCCCCTCCCCCGATTTCTTTGGACAGTGAAGGTGATAACCCTGGCACACCATAAAATCCAGGACTGTGTAATTAAAGGTTCTCTCTAAGTACTATTTAAAGCCCCCTTTATTTTAAAAGTCCACCTTTAACTGCCCCAATCCCTACCATTTTATCTTTTGCTGTCAATCTCTCTAAAGTCTCACATGTGCGACCTTACTGAAATCACTGCTGAAGGAAATGAAGTAAAAAGAAAAAAAGATCATTGTAAATGCTAGAAATCGAAAATCAAAATTGCAAGTGCTGGAAATACTCCAGATTCTCCAGGACCTGGAAAAAAGCTAGCAAAGTACTTTAGGTGTTAACCCTTCAAAATTGGCAGCGGGGAAGGGAGTCACTGGATAGGCACTGTGTAGTTTGAGTGTCGCTGAAGCAGTCAAAGTTTTGAGAGGTCCCCTAATTTTTTGTAGGGGGACTTTATTGAGCATTGCGCATGTGGGTGGAATCTTATAGTCCGAGTTTCTCATCAGTGGTTGGGACTATTTCTGGGTCCCACTCGCATTGGTTTTTGAAGTCTGCCTGCCTGCATGATTTTACTGGAGGCATCTTAATGTAGGTAGGAGACTGCAAGGGTGCCTCAAGATGGAGGTGCCAGAGATGACCTCAAAAAGAAGGTTAAAGTAAACTGTGGCCCCAGCTGCCAGGCCTAATTGTAGAAGGGGGGTAGGGGAGCCTCTCTACATGATGGCGTTGCGGCTGCAGCTGTAGATCTCTGGCACCCACAGTTCTAGGATTGGTGAGGGGGGTCGTGTAGATGGTCGTGTATGGGAGGGATGGGTGGTGTGGGGACAGGGGGGGGAAGGTGGGGGGGGGGGGGGGTGTGGGGGTTGGGGGGGGTGCAGTGCGTGTGAATTACAGATGGCTTTGCCAGCCTCCCAGTTTGGCACTGGGAGGCTGTATACAGGCTTCTGCCAGGCTTTAGATTCAGCAAGGGTCTTGCCTTCTGCCAGTAAGATCCCGATGGTGTCACAAATTTGCCCCTAAGTGGGCATCTAAAAGCTGTTGATTAGCTGCCCACTGTTGCCAGGTGGGTAGCTGATACTGGCCTCATCCCACTGCTCAGAAGCAGGAATGAATCAGGGAGCTGACCCAACATGATACTTTCTGAAGTTGCCCACTGCCTCTCAGCGGCTGGTAATTAGATTCTGCTCACTGTGTACAGGCTCCCCTCACACTCTGTGCTGACAGGCTGCACTAAGGTGATTTTGGCACCTCATTTGCATTGCAGGCATCATGATATTGAACACCCAACAGATTAATAACTCCCTTATGCTTTTCCAGTGATCACTGTTGTAGAAAGGTGATGATTTTAATTACTTGGAACTTCAGTGAATATTTGCAGCACTGCAGTAACTTCATGTAAATCTCTAACTACTGACAACATTATATACACATTATATACATACACTAATTCAAAGGGAAGTCACAAAACAAGAAAATACTACTAGCATACATATATATATGCTAGATATAAATATATACTATGTAGAACTTTACCTTTATTTTCTTTCCAGCTTTAGTTTGCAACATGCATTAGCCAACATATTGCCATATTTATCAAAACTCTTGAGAAAGCTAGCAAAAAGCTGTTTCATCACCTTTAAATCACTGATAAGGGTTAGAAGCTATACTTTCAGTAGGGCTATCAGTGCCAGTTTTAACTTCATCCAGTGCAGAGATATGATTGTCTATGAACTCCTAAAGGTTATCCTGAGCAGAAACAGAACAATTCTTAGTGCCCCTGAGACTTTGAGTGAAGCCTACAACCACCTGGTGGAGTGCAGGTATATACAACAATTATGCTGCTGAGTTCCATTTGTATTTATTTTAGTTATAAAGGACAGAAAGCCTCACATTATTTTTAAAAATACAGATTTGAGTGTGCAAAATGTGACTGAAATCAAATTTTAAATACTGCTTTCTGTATTTCCAGGAGATTTAATGTTTGTAAGATCTAACGCTTGATCTGAAATATTACATAATCCTTTAATTCAATTGCATTCTACAATAGTTGGAAACCTCAGTGATTGATTCCATCCTCGCTGTTGGGTATTTGACATTCCACTTTCCCATGCAGCATGCCATGTGTCCTTTGTTTGTTAAGTATGAAAACAAAAGCTTCGTAAATTTGAAAATAAGTTTTTGGTTGCAACTTGGTGCCTTAACAATTTCAGATTCGGGTTGAGGTATGATATATGAAAGTGCCTTCAAGCTGGGTTTAACAAAAATAAGTTAAAAATCAGATTCAGCCATGCTAACAGTTCAGATGTAAGTAGTGTGTAGCTTTATGCAGCCTCTTTTAAGTAAATCAGCAAGCTTCCTTCTACTTTTCAGATGTCTCGCACTTAAGCCACATCTTTGTGTTTTCACCAGGAACATGAGCAGCAGTATCTCAATGTTTCATCTTAATCTCAGTAATCAACATAGAATGCCAGAAGGCTTTGCATTACACTTCTGCTGCCTCTGAAGCCCTTTACAGACAATGCTGTCTCTCGCAAGCAGGGACTGAAGTGGGGAGTTAACCATTACTTGCTGAATCAAAGTTCAGATTATGGGTGTATGTTCTCCATAGTTGTTACACAATTACAATGTCTTCCAGATTTTATGAACTCGAAGCAACCAGAGAAATTTTACAAGACATTCTTCCCTTTTTAAAGTTGCTTTCAGTCATAGCCTGTTAAAGTCACACAATGTGCAAAAATATGTAAGGAAGGTTTAAATTTATTTAAACTGGTGCAATTGCAAAGATAAATCTAATTCTACCTAATGTGTATTTTGAGCATATAGCCTCATGTTCTACCGTGAAAAAATAAGTATCCAGTAAAAAATATCCAGGGAAAAATATGTTCAGGCGCCTGTCCAGGAAATTTAAACTAACAGAGATAAATCCTAAACAATAACAGAAAATGCTGGAAAAACTCAACAGGTTTAGCAGCATCTGTGGAGAGAGAGAAACAGAGTTAATGTTTTGAGTCTATATGACCCTTCTTCAGAGCAAGGTCGTACGGACTCAAAACGTTAACTGCTTCTCTCTCCACAGACGCTGTTAGACCTGCTGAGTTTTTCCAGCATTTTCTGTCCTTGTTTCAGATTTCCAGAATCCGCAGTATTTTGCTTTTACCTTCGAGATAAATCCTAACTTAATTTGATACCTGACCTATTGCCTATTTCCTTTGCACTGTAGCTACTGATGTGTTGTCATCAGGATTACTCCCCAAGTATCTTACATCTCATTTCTAAGCCTTCTGTTCTCAATGGCTTTGGACTGAAGCCCAACATTCTTGCTTCTTGTCCTTCCATTCGCCTTATTGGACCTTCACTCCTTAGCTCACAAATAACTTTTAAGAAATTTACTGGTAAATAAACTAAACTATTTTGTGGCTTCTTAGCATATCCTCATGGTTGTGAACCTGTTGAGTAAGATTGAATCTCAGCTGGACTAGCAAATGTTATATGGAAAAATAATTGCTTCCATTTGACATTTGGAAGCACTGGACTTACTTTCCACTCCTGTAAATGCAATAACTTTAGACAAGTACAGATAGTTTTTATTGAGTTCAATAAATATTAATTCGTTACATAGATTGGGACCATCTGAAAGAGATTTAAGACCCACAAGGAAAATGCTGATCCTAATTATTCTGATTCAAATTAAGCCGTAGGGAGTTAGATTCCTCTCAGTAGGCACAAACTGATTTAATAACTTTGGAAAATATGCACAATGCAAGTTAGTGTAATCTGTGATAACCTAATTTTCCATATATTTAAAGCCCAACTCAGACCAACGGAATAGAAAAACAAATGTGATATTCAGAGAGACCATTTCTCAGGAAAGTACAATCTTGGAATTTTGTATTTTTTATCCAAAAATAATTCCAAATGTGATCATCTGAAGTGCTGCTATGAGGGAAATCGTGAACCTCTGCCTGCGTTTAATGAGACTTTATGGCCCAGATCTTCCAATCTCTGTAGGGTTGTTTCCCGGAGGTAGCCCGGGAAGATGCGCCATGGAACACCTTGGAAATCCCAGCGCAAGGAATGCGGGAATTGCCTCGGTTACAGCTGGACGCTTCAGATGGTACCGACTCACTTACCAGAATAGTTACCCAGAAAAGTTAGGATTAAAACCAGTTCTAAATTACACTACTGACCCCCGACTCCCCACTGGACCCCCTGACTTCAACCCCCGACAATCCAACTATCCACCCCACCAGAACCTGACTACCACACCACCCCCAGCTAACAACTAGCCAATCGACTACCTGAACTACCCCCCTATCACATTGACCCTCCGACTGCCCCCCGACCCAACTGGCGACCTCCCAACCAACTGACTACACTCCCTAACCCCCAGCTACACCCCACCCCTCCAACTACCAACCAATCACCTGACTAGCCCCATCCTCTGACTATCCCCCAACCAACCAACTACCCTCCCAACACCCCCCAAATCCCCTGACCCCCCACTCACTTAGTTGGCACCCTACCCCCTCACTCACCCACCTACCACCCTAAACTCTGTCACCCTACTCCCTCACCCACCAACCTGCCACCCTATTCTCTCACCCACCTACCTGCTACCCTACCCCTCACCCACTTACATGCCACCCTACCACCACATTCACACACCTGCCACTCTACCCCCTCACCCACTTTCCTGCCACTCTCCCCCTCACCCACCCACTGCCACCCTGCCCCCTCACCCATCCACCTGTCATCGTAACCTCTCACCCATTTACCTGCCCCCCCACCTACTTAGTATTCTTATGATATTGTGAGCACGGGTGAAATGACTCTACTATTCTCACACTCCAGGTTTGACTGTAACAAGATTTTTTAAAAAGAAATTAGAGAGGATGAGCTTTGCCAATTCTGTAAGAGCGCCACTATTTACGCTTTTAGGTTGTAAAGAATTATTCAGACAGGTTTTCTTAGGTTAATTAAAGAACAAGATAAGTTTACTGAATCTATTTCCCAAACTAAAAACAAAACTAGGCAAAATCACAACCACCATACGTCACCATAGGTCACATGCATTCCATGCATTCTAGGCCCACACATACACACCAGTAAGGTGGCAGAGTAAGAGGCTGGATTTATAAGATTTTTACAGTTCATGAAAAATAAAACAGAGGACTATACGGTTAGTAGTTCCTTAGCTGGTCTCAATGTGGTGATTCCATATTGTGGCCATTTTGTTCAGTTGTCTTCCCGGGTGGAGTTGTATGGAGTAGATTTCCACGTTTTTTTCCACCAAAAGGTCTCAGTTCGCAGTTCGTTTCTCTTCTCAGGATGGTTACTTAGCAAGCCTGGATTAATACTTCTGAGAGAGAGAGAGAGAGTGAGAGAGAGGGTGGAATTCTCCTGGTGCGGGGTGGTCTTCTGTCTGAGCGTACTCCTGTTCGGACGGAATTCCACATTGGCCCCAAGCCCCGAATTCTCCCTTGGGACCCGGTGCCCTGCAACCTGAGTCGCCTCGCGGAAATGCCTTCCGTGTCCTTTAGCACAGCGCGGAGGGGTTTCCTGTACGGGCTGCTGCTGCACACCCTTCACTTCCTTGCCCTCGCCCACCGCCCAGACATGCCTTGGCGTGCCTTGTTGCTGTCCGGCTGCGGAGGTCCCCGTTGGGAGGCCTTCTACAGAGGTGTCCTCCCGCTTTCCACCAGGGACCTGAGGGTGGAGGGTGTTGCATGCAGCAGTCCCCTACAATCGTAGAATGTGTCGGTTCACGGACTCCCAAGATACCTGCCCTTTTTGCGGTCTTGTGGAGTCCGTGGACCATGTTTACGTAGGGTGTTGTCGGCTGCACTCCCTTTTCAGTTATTTAAAGAGCCTTTTACTGATGTTTTGTTTGCACTTCAGCCCCGCACTCCTGATCTACGGGCACCCGATGCAGAGGGGGTAAAGGAGGGAGGAGGACCTCCTTGTGAACCTGCTCCTGAGCCTGGCCAAGTCAGCCATTAACAAATCTAGGCAACGGGTGATCGAGGGGGTCATCTGCGGCTACGTTCATGGCCGGGTGTCCCTGGAGAGGGAACACGCGGTGTCTGCCGGCACCGTCAAGGTCTTCCATGCCCGGTGGGCACCGCGGGGACTGGGGTGCTTTATCGACCCCCTTAATCACATTTTGATTTGATGTTTGTAAGTTTCCTTTAAATTTTGTCTTTGGTTTTGTAGTTCCCTAATTTAGGGGCTGTGTTTGTTTTGTTCTTGATCTTGCTAATTTAGTTTATTTGGTTGACTCCAAAAGAGTTAATTCTCCTCAACTTTCCTAACCCTGCCGCTACACCTTGGTGCTCCCTGGGCATCCATAGTGGAGGTGGAGGCAGCCTGCTGACTGCTACGCCCTGTCTGTGATGACTTTGACAGGCATATTCTGGAGGGCTGAGACTTGGAGGGTCCCGGCCTGCTTTTGGGGTCCTGCTGTGTGGCAGTGGCACCATCCTCGGCCTGTGGAGCTGGAGCTGCTGAGGTCACAAGAAGAGGGAAGTCAGATGAGCCGGACACACTCGGAGTCACCTGGATGGATGGACGGGCCCGGAGTGTGCACCTGCTGATCCTCCACCCTGTGGGTGCCCGAGGATCCCTAGCCTGACTCCATGAGGAGCAGGCATATCTGGAGTGAGATTGAGCTCCCCGGCACCCCTCTTATGTACATGCTGTTGGAGGCCAACTATGGCATCAGTGATGGAGTTGAGCTCACGCAGCAGTGCAGGAGCGAAGTCCTGGACCAAGGTCTCCATGGCAGCTGCCATCCTACCAGTTTTGACTTCGGTGCGTTGGCATGCCGATGCTATCACCTCAGAGTGAAGGCGAACAGACTCCTCCATCATGCCTTGCAATCTGAGGAGTGCAGCAGACATCCCTTCCTGATGTTCCTGAGCTTACCTTTGCAGCTCCAGCGACTGTGACATGACCGAGTCCAAAGGCTCATCATCTGACTCGGACTCAGTAAAGTTCTGGCCTCCAGCAGTCCTCTGAGTGCCGGAAACCTGGAAAGCCCCTGACTCCACCTGCTGTGGATCAGACAGTGCGATGTGCTCACCAGATTGTGATCCCGGGGCTACTCTAAAGCTAGGTCCTACCGAGGTGTGTGCCTCTGCGCTGGTGGAGGGTGTGGGTGAGCGCTGTGACAGGGCTCCAGGGAGGGTGCCTTCAGATTCCTCTTCAGTGGTTTTGGGGTTTGATTGGAGGCCCTGGGTCGTGGACTCCGTCAGCTGTTTCCCAGGTTTACCTGTGAAAGCAAGGGGAGATAATTAGCGCATGGCAGTGGCCTGTGAAAGAGGACACATTATTCACAGCATGGCTGTCTGATGGATGTTGCTTTGCTGGATCCTCACTTGGTAGAACAGCACCGACCTCATCGTCAGCACAGGAACAGTCCAGATCCTCACCCGCCAACTGGATGGCTCTGTCTTCAAAATCTGTGAGGACCTTGTTTTCAGGAGTTCCTCCACTGGTCTGCAACCTCTTCCTCTTGTTGTGTGCCAGCTTGTCCTGCATGAGTAGGGATAGAGAAATTGTAAGCAAGGCACCTGCCGGGCCAGATGATAAGTATGCCTGGTCTGTGGTGAGTGGTCCCATGGATGGGATGAGGTTAGTGATGGTGTGTTAGAGAATGAATGGTGATGTCCCTTGAACTGGCAGTGAGTGAGGGCCCTGTGGATGTGTGATGGGTTTGTGAGTGTGTGAGTTGAGAGTGACGAGAAGAGTGACTTACCCTGGTGGAATGGAGGAGATCCTTCATATTCTTGCAGCACTGGGTGGTTGTCCTCTTTTGAAGGGCATTGGCTCTGACCACCAGTGCCATAACCTCCCAAGCTGGGTTAATGTTGTTGCTGCCCATACTACAGCCAGAGCAGGGTAGAGGCCTCCATGGCATCCAAAAGGTGCTAGAGGGACGCATCGCTGAACCTAGGGTCTGCAGTCTTCTTGCCTTTCTGGGCCATGTCCTCCATGCAGCAGTGGTGGCCTGGAAGCACTGAAATGGTTGCTTGCAGCAGGACTTTAAATATGGTGCCCGGCATGATGCAGAGGCGGGGTGATTGTGGTTGGGCGAATGAGAGCCCGCTCGCCATGGAAACAGCATATTTCCCGGGAGTACATAAATAATTTGGGACAATACGGTGTGAAAACCCACCATCGTGGCTGATGGGTAAAACGTTAACATTTCAAGTCCGTATGACATTTCTGCAGATCTTAAAGTGCCTTGTTGGCTGATGTCCTGTGGAGAATCTAAAACTCATATTAATAGATTTAGGGTTCATGTCCACAGCCCTCTGATACCTTATAACTGAAGCAGGACTGTGCTGCAGGAACAAATTAGGTCAGACAAACGAGATCTTGGCCTTATGCTGAGATTTGGAGGGGGCTGTTAATTAACAGTGTAGCGGTGAAATTTGTTGTAAAATGTTGCCCTTGATATTAGCCACACTCTTCCATCCAAGATGGCTGGACAAAGGTCTGGGGGGGAATGGGTATCACAGAATCACAGAATTGTTAAAACACATTAGAAGGCCATTCAGTCTGTCTTGTCTGTGCCGGCTCTCCGAAGGAGCAATTTACCTAATGCCAATCGCCATCCTTCTCCCAGTAGCCATGCACATTCTTCCTTTTTAGACAATAGCCCAATTCTCTCTTGAGTGCTTTGATTGAATCTGCCTCTACACTCTTAGGCAGTGCATTCCAGATTTTAACCACTCGCTGCATGAAAATGCTTCTCCTCATGTCTCCATTGCTTCTTTTGCCAATTACTTTAAATCTGTGCCCTTTTATTCGCGATCCTTCCACCAATGGGAACAGTTTTTCCCTACCCACTCTGTCCAGATCCTTTATGATTTTGAATACCTCTATCAAATCTCTTTTCAATCTTCTCTTCTCCAAGGAAAACAGTCCCAACTTCTCCAACCTTCCTGCGTAACTGAAGTTCCTCATCCCTGGGATCATTCTCGTGATTCTTTTCTAAACTCTCTCAAATGCCTTCACATTTTTCCTAAAGTGCAGCACTCAGAACTGAACCCAATACTCCAGTTGAAGCTGAGCCAGTGTTCTATACAAGTTTAGCATAATTTTCTTGCTTTTGTTCTGAAACCTGGGATGCTGTATGTGTTATTAAGCACTCTCACAACCTGTCCTGCCACCTTCACTGGCCGGGATTTTCCAGGCCCCAGTGGGGTGGACCGACTGCCAGGATGCAACGGGCCAGCCAAAAGCCCACTGATTAAAGACCCAGAAGATGGGCAGGGCTGAAAAATCCCGGCCAATGACTCAAGCACGTACACACCCAGGTCCCTCTGCTCCTGCATACCCTTGTTGAATACTAGCTTTTATTTGATATTGCCTCTCCATGTTCTTCCCACCAAAATAAATCACTTCACACTTCTCTGCAGTGAATTTCACCTGCCACTTGTCCACCCATTTCACCTATGTCCTTTTGAAGTTCTGCATTATCACTCTCACAGTTCACACTGCTTCCAAGTTCTGTATCATCTGCAAAATTTGAAATTGTGCCCTGTACACCAAGGTCTCGGTCATTAATATATATCAGGAAGAGCAAGGGTCCTGACCCCGACCCCTGGGGAACTCCAGTCCAAGAAACATTCATTAACTGTTCCCTGTCATTCAGCCAATTTTGTGTCCATGTTGCTACTGTCCCTTTTATTCCATGAGCTATAACTTTTCTCCCAAGCCTGTTGTGTGACACTGTATCAAATGCCTTTTGGAAATCCATGGATACAACATCAACAGCATGGCCCTGATCAATCTTCTCTGTAACCTCTTCAAAAAACACTCCAGCAAATTAGTTAAACACGATTTTCCCTTAAATTAATGCTGCCTTTCCTTAATTAACCCGTATTTGTCCATGTGACTGTTAATTTTGCCCTGGACTATTGGGCAGAATTTTACACCTCGTGGGTGGGCGTGCAAATGACCCAATCTGGCGTAAAATGGCGCGAGATGACATCGGGTGAGCATCCAAACATCATCCCACATGCGAGCAGTCTTTAGGTCGGCAGGCCCACCATCGATTAAAAGGCCAGTTAAGGTCGTTAAAAAGGCAATTGATCACGATTTTATGTTGCCCTTTTGCACTCATCGCACTCATCGCACGGGCAAAACGAGCAGGTGGGCAGCCCAATGTTTGCAAAACCCCATCCAAGGGTGGGATAAAAAGGGTCAGCAGCATTGCCAGTGTGAGTAGTGAGGGGTTGAGGAGATAGTTTGCTGCTGGTTGCTTCTTTGAACTCGGCAGCTTCATCTCTGTTCTGAGCTTCAGTCTTAGCATTTCCAGGCTTCATTTCAGGACTCATTGGTGTCTCCAAGCCCCATGGAGAATTTTAACCGTGTGGAACCTTCCAGGTATCAGACAGCCTTCTGTTACCCTGGTAATGGGGATTGTGGTCTCTGCTGATGGCACCTCCTCTGAGGAGGAAGAGCGGCAAATTGGGGAGGAGGCCAGGTGTCCCAATGCAGCTTCCAGGGGAGCGACCAGTGGGAGGAGAGGCCCAGGCACAACAGGCGCAGGGCCAGCAGGAAGTCCAAGGTGGAAGGGGCCACTATCCTGCTGCCAGGGTTTACAGGCAACAATGCAGCGACCTCAATATGTCCAAGGTGCAATGCTGAAGGGGGCTCAGCCTCTCCAGGGAGATTGTAACCTCCATTTGTCATATGAACCGCCCTGAGATCAGATCCGATTGTGTGGGTGGACACCCTATGCTAGTAGCCCTGAAGGTCACAGTGGCCCTCAACTTCTATGCCTTCGGCTCTTTCCAGGGGTCAGTGGGGGACCTGTGTGGAGTGTCCCAATCAGCTGTCCACTGTTGCATCAAGCTGGTGATAGATGCTCTGTTCGGGTGGGTACTGACATTTATTCATTTCCATATGAACGAGGCCAGCCAGGCTGTGCGAGCCAGAGGGTTTGCAGTGATTGCTGTGTTCCCCCACGTCTAGAGTGCAATCGACTGTATACATGTAGCCATCAAGGCACCAGCGGGTCAGCCGGGTGCCTTCGTCAACAGGAAGGGATTCCACTCCATGAACGTCCAGATACTTTGTGACCACAAGACGCAAATTCAGCAAGTCTGTGCAAGGTACCCTGGCAGCTCCCATGACGCTTACATCCTGAGACACTCCCAGGTGCTGAGGCTCTTCAGTGCTCCAGCCCGACTGGATGGATGGCTGCTGGGTGACACGGGCTATGCATTTAAAAGGTGGCTTATGATGCCTCCCCGCCACCCAAGAACAGAGCCAGAGCAGTGTTATAATCGGAGTCATGGTGATAGAGAGGACCATAGGTCTTCTGAAGATGCGCTTCCGATGCCTGGACCATTCAGGGGAAGTGCTACAATACCCCCCAGAGTGTGTGTCACCGATAGTGGTTGCATGCTGCGCTCTCCACAATCTGGCACTGGCAAGGGGGGACCCACTGGAGGAAGAGAATCTTGAGGCGGCTCCACAGGCCACAGATGATGAATCCAGTAGTGAGTCAGAAGAGGAGCCGGGTGAGGAGAACGCTGAGTGTGTGGAGGCAGACCTCGGTATCCTTCATGGAGGCAGGGATGCTTGATCCAACGCTCCTACAGCTCGGCTGCCAAAGATCTGCTTCCACCTCATGCCAGGGCAGCTGCCTCCATCCCGGATGTCTGAAATGACCCTTTCATTTTGAACACAAAGTCCACTCAGTGCCTGTGCAATAAAGTCCACGTCCAGCATTGGATACTGGCATGCCCTGCACAAAAGGAAAGGTGAAGCATACTCAGACCATTAAGACAAAAACAAAATTTATATAATTTTGCCTCTAAAACAAATGAACATTATCATCTCTGGTGTTAATGTTCGCACCAGTAAGCATATAAACAAAACATGGCAGAACAGAAGATCTCCTGTGAACAGTCCTTCTTGCGTTCATGGTGCCTTAAACTTATGTTTACGAATGCTGCGTCTTGCTGCCGACCCCACCCCATCCCACGATCCCCACCCCTCACTGGCAGCGGCATTGGGGGCACCCTGCTGAATGTGCTGTTCTGTTGGTCTCGATGACCTTGGTGGTCGTCCTCTGGCCAGTGGAGCCTGTGCTGGCCCCGCCTGGGAGGGAGTGGCCAGTGGCAAGTCTGGCATCTCCCCAGTCATTGCAGCTTTGTCAGATGCCACGGTCACTGGCAGAGGAGCTGCTGCCATCATCCAGAGCGCCCTGAGAGGAGCTCGCTGAGATGACAAGCAGATTGTGCGCCAAGATGAGGTCGCTCTGGACCTCCCTGCTTGCCCTTGATGGACGGACAACTAGCTGGGATACTGGGTGCCTCAGCCACCTCCCACTTGGACACTGACCACCTGAGGTCAGTGCCTGGGTGAGGGCTTGCAGGTCCGAGCGTTACCCCAGGAACCCCTGATTCTGTCCCTGGAGCTGCCTCTCCATGACAGTCGCCATTGTCTCAATGGAGGAGGCAGTGCACTCAGCCATGAGGGTCAACGCAGTGCTCATGCTCCACATGGACTCCTCCACAACAGAGACCATGGCACACAGACTCTCATGGATCTCCACCAGATCCTCCTGCACATCCAGCATCTGCCACCTAATGGGCAACCCCAGAGCTCATCATCTGTCTTTGACTCAGCATCGCTCTGGTTTTCAGCAGCCCTCTGACTGCCGGTGCCCTGGGCACTCTCTGCCTCTGCCTGCTCCTCAAGCAAGTGTGAAATGCCCTCACCGCTTTGCACCGACATTCTAGCCGAAGATCTAACGCCAACCGAGGTGCTGGTATCTGCGCTGGTGCCTGGTTCAGAGAGCGGGTATGACGCAGGTACATCTGGAGACCAGAGATCCTCTGGCTTCAAGGGTAGGGTCTTCGGGGTCCTGATTACGAGTGCTTGCTGGTGAATCTAAGGGAGAAGAAGGACATGTCATTAGTTAAAGTCATCACACTGTCACTGTGCATGCCGGGCACCTTGGCGAGGCAATGAAGATCTGCATCATGGTGCCATCATCTTTCAATGATCAATGGTGACTCCAGTTTTGAGGCTCCCATTAATGATGAGACTACACAAGAATGTTTGCAAAATATCTGAAGCTCTCACCTCTGTGCACTGCTCTCTTACCTTCATCAGAGACCCATGCCTCTCCACGACTGGCTGAGCAAAGTGGTTGGTGGCTCTCCAGCTCCAAAGCGCCCATTTCAAACCTCATCAAGATTAGGAGGTTTGGGGAGCCTCTGTCTGTCCTTGACCTCTCAATGTTGCTATGGCTTCTCTTCACCTGAAAGGACAGAGGAGCATTGATCTCTACCTGCAGCACCATTGCAGCCTGGCCAACCTCACCTGAGGAACCCTCAGCCCTTAACCCTTCTCCACACTGATTCATGCGAACATGGTACTCACCCTTGCTGAGCGCAGCAGGTCAATTAATCTTTTGCGGCACTGCACCCTTGTGTGCCACGCAATGTTGTGGCTGCTGACCTCGGCTGCCACCTCCACCCGGGCTTTATTGGTCTGATGCGGTGGCCTCCTCCTGCCACCCCTGGGAATGAGGGTTTTCCCGCCTGACACCCACCTCCTCCATGATGGCCGTGAGGCACTTGTCTGAGAAACAGAGGGCCGGGTGCCCAACCGACCTGCCCTCCCACTGACGTCTCAAGGCCGCTGAGGGCATTGCTCCAGTCTCCAGGCCGCAGAAAGATTCTACCCTGGCAGCCTTCAGGAAGCTGCCTCTGCCGATTTTAAACCGCCCGCTGGACCCAGCGCCCAGCAGGCCCCCGCCTGGCCTTTCCCGACCATTGGGAAGATGAGTTTCACACTGGTTGGGCCTTAATTGGCCAGCCAGCACGAAATTGCGGTCCTGGGCTGATTGCAGTCAGAGGCCTGTTTCCTGACCATTCCTGGGCCCGCCGATCGTGCGCACCCGCCAAGGGGAGAATTCAGGCCATTGTTTCTAGAAGCTTTCCTCCCACCAAAGTTAAACTGACTTCCCTGTAGTGGGCCTATCTTTAGACCCTTTTTTGAACAAGGGTGTAACATTTGCAATTATCCAGACCTCTGGCACCATCCCTAAGTCTAAGGAAGACTGAAAAATTATGGTCAATGCCTCTGTAATATTTTATCTCACTTACCTTGGATGCATCTCATCTGGTCCTGTATCTTAACAACTTTAAGTACACATTGTCTATCCAATATCCCCTCCTTAACAATTTAAAACTCTTCACTGTCTGAACTACCTCTTCTTTCACCATGACCTGGGCAGCATCTTCTTCCATAGTAAAGACATATGCAAAGTATTCATTTAATATCTCAGCCACACCCCCTGTCTCCACCTGTAAATACCTATTTGGTCCCTAAATGTCCCACTTCTCCTTTTGTCATCCTTTTAATATTTATATGCCTACATTGAGCTTTTGGATTCACTTTTATGTTAGCAGTTCGTCTCTTTTCATACTCTCTCTTTGCTTCTGTTATCTGCTTTTTCACTTCCCCTATGAATCTTCTATATTCAGATGGTTCTCCCTTGTATTATCCACCTTACATCTGTCATAAGATCACTTTTTATTCATCTTAATCTCTACCTCTGTTGTCAACCAGGGAGCTCTGGATTTGTTTTCCTTACCTTTCCCCTTCATGAGAATATATATTAACTGTGCCTGAACTTTTTCTTCTTTAAAGGCAGCCCATTGTTCAGTTAGAATTTTTCCTGCCTATCTTTGACTCCAATTTATTTGGCCCAGATCCATTCTTACCACATTGAAGTTGTCTTTCCCCTAGCTAGTTATTCTTACTCTGGATTACCCTTTTCCATAGTCAACCTAAATTTAATGATACAACGATCACTGTCCCCTAAATGTTCTCCTTTTGACACTTGATCCACTTGGCCGATCTCATTCCCAAGAGCCAGTTATAGCAATGTTTCCTTTCTCATTGGACTGCCAACATACTGCTGTAGAAAATTCTCCTGAACACACTCTAAGAACTCTTCCTCTCTCTGCCCTTTACAGTACCATGATCCCAGTCTATATTCAGATACTTAAAGTTCCCCATTATAACTGCTTTATAATTCTTGCACCTCTCTGTAGAAGAGTTAAATACGAGAAATGCAACAATAACATACTGTGCACACACCTGTTACCTTTTTTTACAGTGGTGAATAATGTGGAGTCTGGGTGAACAGGTGGGACACTTTAGCATGCTTAAATCATAATGCAGTTAGGAGCCCAATTTAAAATTCACAGCTGCTGTGCAAGTTTCCCAGGATTGCGAATTACAACTGTGAAAGGAAGATGGGGGCTGCTGGTTACACAAGGTAAAAGCCTGTTTCAGCACTCCTTGTGGACCAGTACTCCCTCTGGTTCTTCAAGGAGCCCCACCTCCCTTAGGCCTCCTTAACGGTCAGGGACTGTCCCCAAAGGTCACCATCTGCGACCCCCTGCCTTTGGTGGACCCTCCTTCCCGTCGACAAGGCTGTCCATTTGGCTGACGGGCAGGACATGGAGCTAAGGAATGTTATTGACCTCCTGCTGTTCAACTTGGCAGGACCTTCATTTCCCATGACTTGCCTGGTTTCTCCTGTTGTTTTCGGCCTCACATTCACCCTCCCTGGCTACCCATAATTCTGGGGTCATTAACGCTTCTCTCTTTAGATGCTGAGTGTTTCCAGCATTTTCTGTATATATTTCAGTTTTCTGGATTCCAGCATTTTGCTTCTGCTTTGTTCTAAACCCCACTTGGACCTTTTAAGAGGGAGTACAGTGACACGACTGGAACATTCTGCTAATGATCTAGCAGTATCTTTATAAAACAGATAGCCCTCATAAAAAAAGCACAACTGTAATATATCAAAACGCTTATTGTGATCCAAAGTTTACACTGCCTTGTGTCTATGTAGAAGTATCAGTGAGATCGTAGAGCAGTGCGTTCATTTTCCACTGAGCTCAGTGGTGCCAATATACTTACAGAGCCAGGAACCAAGGCAGCAGTTTTCACAAGGAGACTGGTGGAAAAAAAGAGGCACAGATTAATCACTTTTTCCTCTGGGAATTCTGGGCTTTATTCAGTCATGATGGGAAACTGCTAGACTTTAATTCCAAGTGAGAATTGAGAATAATCCTGGTACAACTGAGAGCAAGGAATTTGAATTAACAAAAAATCACAATGCACTGACCTAGAAATTCAGGCACAGTCCTTCTTGTGCATACTTTTTTTTTGCAAAAATATATTTTATTCATAAAATATCTTCAAGAACATTCCAAACCATTTCAAAATCACCATCACAAAAGTACAATCAGGTTCAACTTTTACAACATGTATCATGAGGTGCATCAGTACAATCAATGACAATTACAATCATTTGCAGACATTCATTTTGAGCTGTACAGCCCGGGGGCTCTAAACAGTTGCCAGTCCCTCGGTCCTGGGAGAACCCCCCATTTTAAAGCATTTATTCTCTTACCAAAACTGTTGTCTCTGAGAGTCCCAGACCTTTGGTCGCTCCTTCATACCCATAGTGTGCAGAAATTGCCTCATTTTGGATGGGCTGAGGAAACTGTCCTGAACCTCCCCATTGGAGATGTTCCGCTCAGGTGGCATCTGGGGGTTTGGGCAGAGAACGGGATTTGAAATGTCCTTTGTTGGAGAAGCTTCTCCAATCCTCTCCCCCTCTGGGGCATTGCTGCTCCCGGCTTCACAGAGCTGGGGTGCGCTGAGCGCCTCACTGCTCCCAGATTCCTGGGGCTGGGGTGCGCTGGCCTCTTCGGGTTGTGGGCAAATTTGGGGTACGCTGGTCTCCTCATTGTCTCCAATGTTCAGGAGCTCGGGTGTCTCGTCCTCCAACTCCCTAGAGCTTTGCCGCTTCTTCTGTGGGTGCCGCCCTGGCACTTCTTCGTCCAAAGAGCAGCTCCCCTTGTCATCCGTGTCGGATGGGAGACACCTCTTGCCACTTGTCTGGGAAGTGGCTTAGTCCCTTCTTAGCCCCTTCTTCCTTTTGGCTCTCTTCTCCAGCTGCCGCTCCCCCTGCTGATTTTCCGCTGCTTCCTCCTCTATTGATTCGCTCTTCTGAGGAGTGGGAGGTTCAGGGGCCAGAGCTGTTGATTGGCTGTCTGCTGCCTCAATCTTTTCCTTCACCTTGTCTCTCTCTGTGTCCTCCTTTGTCCCGTTGTTCTCACTGGGGGCCATGGTGGTTGGAGTGTTGCAAGTGTCCTTGGTTATAGTGACACAAAGCATTTCCTCTGCTTCCCCCTCGTTGGCTTTGGCTGCCTGTGCATAAGTGAGGCAGCTTTTGAGGCAGGTCCTGTAGAGGTGACCTGCCTCACCACACAGGTTGCAGCACTTAGTCTGTTTGCAGTCCTTTGTCTGGTACCCTTCCTGTTTGCAGTTCTTGCAGGCGGCGGCGCTGCAGTTGGCCGCCACATGACCAGACTTGCCGCATGAGCGACAAAGTTTGGGTTGCCCAGTGTAGACAAGGTGGCCGCGGCTTCCCCCGATAGTGAAGCTGGAAGGAGGGTGGAAGATGGCTCCCTTACCGTGTGTGTGTGACCTTAACCTGGCGTTTGCATGTCCAAATCCCAAAGGCGTCTCTAACCTCGGTGCAGCTCCCAACCTTGTCGACGTACCTGGCGAGGAAGGTGAGCATGTCGGTGACAGGGACGTAGGGGTTGTAGAGATGCACCGTCACCACACGGTCCCGTTACGACGGCAGAGCAAAGAGTGGCTCCACCATCAGGATCTTGATCTCTGGCAGGTCTCTCTTCTCCTCGAACCGCTTCAGGAACTTGACGCAAGCTGCCACGCGCTTGAACGTCACGTCGAAATATCCAGCGCTGGGGAAGTCTTGTAGGGAGTAGATCTCCTCTGCTTCAAATCCACATGCCTTCAACAGGATCCGCTTGATGAAGAAGGCTCGATCCATGGGTGCTCCTCCTTCGCTGTCCTTCTCCGTGACTCGGACGGTGTTAGGTACCCCATGGTATGAGGTTTGACTGGTTATAGCCTTTCCTTCATGACCTTGCATACAGGGAGCTCATTTCCTGTTCCTGAATGGTGAGGCTCGAGGCATTGCGATTTTGGATGTTAGACTGGGGTTTCCCGGCTCCCTTCATGGTGGACATCATGGTGGGTGGGAGCGGGAAATAGCTGGAGGTCGCACAAATCGGTTTCACGTCATTGTAAAACCAGTTTGCGATCATCCGCTCCACCCATCAATGGTGGGCAGCATTTCCCACTGCCGAGCATCGGGAACCTAATTTCAATACATTAGCATCTCATAATAAGCCCTGCTCATGGGAATCTCCCCCCCCACCACACCACACTGGATCGTTAGGTCGCAAGCTGATGTGTTTCACAACAGTACTTAACCATCGTGCACCTGGAGACCTGCACTCTGCTTATGACCTCGAGGTTTGTTTGTCTGCCTTGCTTCGGGCAGCACTCATGGTCATCAGTGCCAGGCTTCAAAGGCAGCACCCCATCACTCTTAGGGGTCTCACAGGCAAGCCTCTACCTACCAGACCAGCTGTAAGGTGGGGGTGGCTTTTCAACGGCTGCAGGGCTAGGGCTTGCTTGTGGAAGTGTGGGAAGTGGCTTCAGGCAAGGGAAGATACCGGGGGATGACTGAGAGGTCTTTGACGTTAACTTGCTCAGCGACGATGGGAGGGGTGCCATACTCACACAGGAGGGTCCAAGCTGGTCTGGCAGTGAAAGCTCAGCACTACCGTGTTCAAACCTATAGTGACTGCACAGTACAAAATGTAAGTGAGAACAGACCCTGCTAGTGAGGACTATGTGGGCGGCTTGGTGGCCAGCTGAATGCACTGGGGTTGGGGGTGGGGGTTTGCGATTAAAGGGGAAGCCAACTGAACTGTTCATGAGCAGAGAGGCACACCTGAGACATGTTAGCAGTCTCTGCACTTTACACTACTACAATCCTAGCCTATATTCGGAATCTGCAAAGTGAAGCAATGATGTACGTTTGTGCGAGAGTACTTGAGCAAAGTAGCACTAATCGATCCCCTTAGTTTAACCCCTTGCTCACGGCCTGGAAATTCTCCAGACTGATAAAGGATTTCAGAGCAGTTGGGTGACTGGACAACTTCAGAAGCTAGACAGTTCACAGAACAGAAGCCTCAGGCCCCTCAAAATATCTCACAGCCTGACTAAACATTAACGCTCATGTATATTCCAAAGACTCTAGTATTACAGTGCTGTGAATGAGAATGCCAGCACCTGGACTGGCCAAAGCAATCTCAAAACAGTCGCTCATATGAAAGGTAGCGGTGTTGGGGAGGACCTTGATACACACCCTGTACTGCCAATCCTTTCAGAGGCAAGTACTTGCCAGCATCGGAACAAAGCCCTTGAACACACATTCGCTGATAAGTCATTGACAGAATGTGGAAGTTTACAGATTAATCCTGACTCTTGTTTGTTTCTCATTTGTCCTCACTGCTGAGAGGAGGCTATGATTGAGATGAAGCCTGGATTCATTGCTGCCTGCATAATAGTATATAGGCATGCAAGAAGGAGAAGATTGCAACAGAGGAGGCTAACTTGCCAAAGAGAGGAGCAAAACACTCAAGACCAAGGACAGCAAAGCCCCGTCTGGATGCAGAGCAAGAGGAAAGCAGAAACATCGTGTGTGGGGACCTCGCTAGACTCAGGGTGTACAGACGTCGCATTTGTTATCTGCATATGAGCAGGAACCAGTGTTGCCCAGAGATCTGGTGAATCACGTTTGTCACATTCTCCAGGAATTGGTGCCTCGGGAACTTAGGGGGGGTGGGGGGCATGCATTGCCACTGGTTGTGAAAGTAATAACCACACTCAACTTCTATGCCACTGGCTCCTTCCAGGGACCCATGTGGGATCTGTCGAGCATCCATGCACAAATGCATAGATGAGGTCACAGGTACTCTTTTTACCAAGGCCCACAATTACGTCAACTTCGACAGAGATCAAGAAAGCCAGGACGCCAGAGCACTGGTCTTCACAGAAATTTCCGGGCTTCTGGTGCACGGTGTCACCAACTGCACCCTTGTGGCTATCAAAACTCCATGGCAATAGGCACTCCAATACATGAACAGGGCAGGCTTCCACTCACTCAGTGCACAGCTGGTGTGCCACCGTAACAAACAAATCCTGCGGAACTTATCAGGCCAGTCAGCACTTGAAAAACGAATATGGCATTGCCAAATTTCTAGGCAACTGACTCTTGTTCCAAGAAAGACATTAGTTCAGAAAGAGATTTGCACTTTTAATTTTGTTAATTTTATTTAACAGGAAAATATTTATCTGCATATTCATTTCATGCCTTTGCTGGAGAGGAGAATGATAGAATCAGAGAGTTAGAGATGTTATATGGGAGAGTGAGGGAGAGTTCGATTCAGAGAGCGTGAAGGATGGAGATATATTGACAGTTAAAATTGCTGTGCTTGCATTTTGCTGTGCAGCTGATCCCAATGTCTTCCTTATGTTAGCTTCAATACTGTTGACAAGGCATGATAAAAATAATCCACTGTGCAGCCAAGGCATTTATATACATGTATTAAAAGTGCCTTATACTCATTAAATTAAATTGTTCATGAGCTTCTTTGCTGATTCCACTTGTCATTATTATTTTATATTAACAAGAATGAAGTAAAGAATTGCATTTATTTAGCCCCTTGCACATCCTCTGGACATCCTAAAACGCTTCATTGTTACTATGTTAACAAACATGCTCTTTGGTTCTATAGAAACCCAGAAGAATTAACTGAAAATTGCTTCTCGCTCTCAAATATCAAATTCATGTGCAACCTTCTTATTTATGATGTTAGATTATGAGTAGCCAATTGGGTTCATTATCTGTAAATCTGAGCAATTATGCTAGAATTACACTTGCCAGGAACCTCCACTTGCCAACCCTGGAGGATTGGTGTCCATCTAATGCTTGAGCCATAAGAAAGAAGGCAGGAAGCCAGGTAGTTGGTGTCCATCCAAGTTTCCCTCCCTGTAACAACATAATGTTCAGTCTTGGAGTTTCCTTACCAAGACGGCCCCAGACCTCAATCCCAATGTAGAATTCCAGGTACATCTAACTTCCACCTGTTTGAGATACACCTTATCTCCTCCCAAAATAGAATAGAGAATAGGAACTGAAGGCCAGACTATGAAAAAAATGATATCTGTAGTTTCCCTCACTTCCCCATCTCTTTTTGATAGCCATATTTTGGCTGGGCAAAGGCTCTTCCCCTCCAACAGGCAAAGTGCTGCAAGGAATGCTATGATCTGACTTATTCAGATTTTGGGTGAGTTTCCAGTCATTTCAAAGCATACCTGCTGAAGTTACAGTGGGAGTGCACTAATTGGCCAGGGATTTTCTGAGCTCACATATCCTTTCTAAAAAAAACAAAATTACACTTGACAAGTGTTTGATGCACATGTTGCCCTCTCTTTCATTCCACATCGGACAGAAGTTGCAAAAGTGTTTTTCTCTGTTGGTCAAATAGAATCATGGTTGGAAGTAAATAGGCACAGATCAACAATAAAATTAACCTTTCAATTGGTGGGCAAACAATGGTCCAAAAATCCACAGCTGATCCAGATGTAATGTCAGGCAAGAAACTTTGATTTCAGTGCTGCCATTTTGGGGCTTCAGACTGTAGCATTCCTTGATTGGAGGCCCTGGGCCATGGTCTCTGTCAGCTGTTTCCCAGATGTGCCTGTGAAAGCAAAGGGAGATAATTAGTGCATGGCAGTGGCCTGTGAAATAGGACACATCACTTACAGCATGGTTGTCTGATGGATGTTGCACTGCTGGATCCTCACTTGGTAGAGCACCGCCGACCTGTCAGCACAGCAATGATCCAGGTCAGGCCTCTAATCAAGCCCCGAAGAAACCTCTGAAGAGAAATCTGGAGGCACTCTCCCTGAAGTCCCATCACAGGCTTGGGAGGTAGTGGCAGAGATGGTCAGTGCCAACACTACACAGAAGGGGTTGGCCATTCAGTGCAGAAAGTGGATGAATGATGTCAGGGTAAGGCAACCATCTCATCACTCTAAACTCACACACTCACAAGACAATCACACATTCACTGCCATCTCACTCACTGCCAGCTCAAGGCACATTACCACTCACTCTCTTACACACACACCCCCACATCTCCATCTGGCCGCATCTCCTCTGGAGGCTGTCTCCTCAGCCCTCGCCATCTTGACAGATCAACATGTGCCCCCACACACACCCTGGGATACCCCCCCTTTCCCAGTACAACCCTTGCCCTGCAGCCTCTTCCCTTGCCTGAGGCCACTTCTCCCTCTTCCCCAAGCAAGCCCTAGCCCTGTAGCCATTGAAAAGCCACCCCCACCTTACAACTCATCTAGTAGTTAGAGACCTACTCAGCCCCCTAAAAGTGATGTGGTGCTGTCTGTGAGCCTGCCTGTGAAGCGAGTGCTACCCGAAGCAAGGTAGGCAAACAAACCTTGAAGTCCTGAGCGAAGTGTAGGTCGCTAAGTGCACGTTGTTTATGTTTAGTTATGAAACATGTCAGTGTGCAATCAAGCAAATGTGCCCGGATGATCCATCATGGGGGATGTTTCCAGTGAGCAGGGCTTATAATGAGATGTTAAAGTATTGAAATTAGGCTCCTGATCTGTGATGGCAGGAAATGGGGCCCGCCATTGATGCGTGGGGTGGACGACCACAAACTGGTTTCACAACAGCGTTAAAATGATTTTTGGCCTTCTCGCCATATTGTCCACTCACACCTGCCATGATGCCCGCTGTCAATGAGACCAGGCACTTCCGCCCAATGGCTTTTAGATAAATCAGTTCCTTCCAGACATAGATGGTCTAGTAAAGCTTCCTCCTGGCATTGGACTATCACTGGGAAAATGAGCAGAGGTGACACAGAGCAGGACAATCTGCTGGAAGAGGAAGGAGGAGGGAAGATGAAGGGCTGTCAGCAGGAGGCCATATCCATAGAGTTTCATTGCACAGCATTGGAAAACAGATTGCAGGACTGCTGTGACAGCCTGGAAGTCCCTCAGCACACTAGCATCCAGAGCCATGATGCAGAGGTTAGGTTGCTGCTACTTGTGCTAATGGAACCTGTGACATCAGCCGTCAAACACTATATCATGGTTGGAGGAGCATATAAACTCATGGAGGTGGCTACCACTTTCATGTTGGAATGGATGGGCCCCAAGCTCTGCACAAATCCTAATTTGGTGGCTGATTCCTGCATGCTCCTTAACATTGAGCACAGGCTGTTTGGCAGGCTTCCCAATGCACCAAATATTTGGGTATGTATACTCTACTTTTGTAGTCAAGCCTAGCAAAGTCAGTATCCAAATCCTCTTCAAGATTAGTGTGTGACCTTTCCCTTCAGTGAGCTGGCACTTGAACCATTCATTCCTCCTGCTCTGGCTGCAGTGCACTTGTGCCTGGTGTTTCACCATGCACAGATCCCACCCCTAACCTATCTTCTAAAACATAGGCAGTGTTAGTATTGGAGCCAGTGGCTGCGTGACTGTGAAATCAAGAGATATTTTGTCTTCAGCTTCACTGTTTTCTTGCTCTTCCTCTACTGCCTGGACAGCTCTTGGGTATCTAAAAGGAAAAAAAGGAAAGGGTAAGATTGTGGTGTGGGGGAGGGGGAAAAATAAGACCTTTATGCTTACACCATTAACAACTTCTCAGTCAGCAGAGGATGTGGGATGAGGGAGAAGACCATAGTGGGAAGGAGGAAGAGATCTTCAATCGCTTCTGTTCTGCCCCTGGCCTTGCTTTCAGCAGTGGCCCTGCCCATAATTGGAAACACCACCTCATACGAACACATACAAAAAAATGAATTAGGAGGAGTAGGCCACTTGGCCCCTCGATCCTGCTCCACCATTTAATAAGATCATGGCTGATCTGAATGTAACCTCAACCCCACATTCCTGCCTACCCCGATAACCTTTCACCCCCTTGTTAATCAAGAATCTATCTAGTTCTGCCTTAAAAATATTCAAATACTCTGCTTCCACCACCTTTTGAGGAAGAGAGTTCCAAAGACTCACAACCTTCAGGGAGAAAAACATTCTCCTCATCTCTGTCTCAAATGAGCAACCCTTTATTTTTAAACAGTGACCCCTAGTTCTAGATCTTCCAACAAGAGGAAACATTCTCTACACATCCACCCTGTCAAGGCCCCTCAGGATCTTAAAGGTTTCAGTCAAATCAACTCACTCTCTTAAACGCCAGTGGATACAACCCTAACTGTAATGCACTTGATGTACCAGACAGGTTTCTTACTTGAAACAGATAACTTTATTACAGAGCTCTTTTTGAAGTTAATGCTTGAACCAGGTCCATGACTAGAAAACTCCATCTCCAAGATTACCTGTGCTTAGGCTCATTCTTCAGTACAATCACGTGACCCCTAAAGGCAGAAGGAAGGGTTATACTGACAATCACTATATTTCCTCCCCTTTAGCTTTTTTACATTTCCTAATTGCAAAGAATATTTTAATCCACAACATATACATAGGTCATGTGATTAAAGGTTAAGTCTCTGAGGTGGTTTTCTAATTTGGTTAGAGCGGCCTAGCTCTACCACTTGAGATTCTCCCACTGGATTGACCTGACCAGGAAATGCAGCATCAGGGACATCCTTCGACAGTGGCAGTTCAGGATTAGGTAATTCAACAGAGACATCAGGTATGTCTATTCAAGGTCGATCTGGCACCTCAGGGATTAAAGGTTCGACATCAATTAGAGGCAGAACAGCTGGTTCTTGGAATGTTTCCCTGCTCCTTAGATGATCCACATGTTTTCGAACAATCCAGTCTTCTACTACCACTTGGAATGACAAGGGTCCAATTTCAGAGACAATTATACGAGGAACCCAACTAGGGCCATTTGCAAAATTTTGCACTTAAACTGTATCTCCCACGCTAAATGTTAGAGCTTTGCTATTAATATTGTGATTCAATTTCTGACTACTCTGATTCTTCTCTACCTTCCCCTCTTAAGTTTGGAAACACCAGACTTAGCCTTGTATGAAGGCAGTAATTCAGACAGTGATGAACCCATAGTTGCATGAGAAGTTGCATGATAATTGAGAAAATAACCTGAAAACTGAGTATCTAAAGAAACTTCGGATAACTTCATTCTTGCTTTGAAAGTTTGCACTGCTCTTTCAGTTAACTAATTTAATGAGGGATGATATGGTGCTGTTTTAATATGTTTAATTCCATTTAAACTCGTGAATCTCTGAAATTCCATACGAGTGAAGACAGTACCATTATCCAAAATAATGACTTCTGGTAGGCTATGTGCACTAAAATATTGGCGCAGCTTTTCAATAGATGCACACAATGTCGGTGATCTAACTTCATACACATCCATCCACTTAGAGTACAAATTGATGATCAATAAAAACTTGGTACCTAAGAATGGAGCTACATAATCAATATGTAGTCTAACCCAGGGTTGACCAGGCCATTCCCATGGGTCCCGCTGAGCCGAAACAAGCAACTTCTGTTGTTCCTGACTTGGGAAACAGTGCTTGACCATGCTTTCAATGTCACTGTCCACGCCTGGCCACCAGACATAGGCTGAGATATTTGCCCTTGTCAGGTGGGCTTGGTGGGGATGAGTGGGAGTAGTTAGGAAGCTGACCGCCGCCTGCGATCGGGGCCCAATCGCAATTTCATGCTGGCGGGTCAATTAAGGCCCAGCCAGCATGAAACGTGCTGCAGCACTCAGCACTGCCTGTATGGGGGGAGGAGGGTGAGCACGCAAGTTCGTGCATGCGCATGGGTGCAAACAGGAAAAGCTCCCTGAGGCACAGCGCTGCCGCAGGGCAATGGAAATTTTGAAAAATGAAAAATAAAGATTTTAAAAATGTTAACAACATGTCCCCTCATTTGACTCTGTCACATGAGCAGGGACGTATTATGAATTCAATTTAAATGTTTTTATTTAATTTTATTAAATGTTGGAAACCTCATCCCGCCCGTGGATGAAGTTTCCTAAAAAATCCAAAGACTGCTTGGCCTTTTTGCCTGCCAACAGTAAGGCTGGACAGGCAGCGAAAAGTTGAACTTAATTATCGCTTTAATGGCCTTAATAGGTCTTTTAATTAGCGGCAGGCGCACTGCTAGCTCCCGCATGGGCCTGCCAACCGAAATATCGTGCGATTGTGTGATGACATCAGAACACTTGCCTGACGTCATGGTGTGTCAATTTATGCCCGTTCAGGCCCACCCGATGAGCAAAAAGTTCTGACCAAAAGCCTTCATCTTCAAAAGGCCTGGATGTGCACCGTGAAGCTCTGTCAAGAGTGGTACTCTTCCTTGCAAAGGGATGAAGGCCCTTGATCCCCACAAGATTCCATCTTGACAACTTAACTTTGTTTTACAGGCATGGAATGGTCTTATCTGTAAATTCAACCATCCTTGCAATACCTGGTCTCAGACTTCTAACAAAATTGGATTCCTGTTTGTCCAATTCCTTATTTGCTTTGCACATACAGGGGAAGAGTCCAAGAAATTCAACACAAGCACAATTTCTTGTGGCACTGGAGCATGTACAATGCTATCTGGCAACAGAAGATGAGTGAATGCATCCACATTTGCAATATGCACACCAGGATGGTGCATAAGGGTGTACTCATAATAATAACTGATAATAAGCCCAACGTTGAAATCTTGCTGAGGCTATTGGTGAAATGGCTTTATCCTCATTGAATAAGCCAATTAGTGGTTTATGATCCGACACTATGGTGAAATGTCATCCTTGCAGGTGCTGGTGGGATGTCTTCACTCCAAAAATCATTGATAAACCTTCCTTTTCAAGTTGTGAATAGTCCTTCTCGGCTGCAGAGAGGGTGCTGGAGACAGGCAATTTGCCTTTTGGATCTGATTTCTGTCTTTTCTTCTTCTGTTTGCCACAGAATTTTGTCTCATCCCTCATTTTGATTTCACAGTCAGCCAAATTTCTCTCTGGTGAAAAGTTAACTTGGCTCAGTTCGGTAGTTGAGCTGCCCATGGCCTCATTATCCACTCGCACCTTGGAAAGTTCCACAACTTTTCTTTGTAATGTCTCTTTTGTTTCAATCAGCTGATTCTTTAAATCTTCTGTCTCCTCGCATCTTCTAGCTTCCTCCTGGAACATTGCACATTGTTGAGTCTTTTCTGTCAACTGTTTCTTCAGTTTGTTTAGAGTGGCATTAGATTCATTTTATTTCTTTTTATGATTTTCCAATGGAACCAACTCTGACCTGAAGGACCCTCGCATCTTGTGAAGGTTCTTTGATTCTCCTAACTCATTCTGAAATACATTGTCATATTCCCTTAACAACTCAGGAACTCTTCATATTCTCACTTGAAATTTTTCTGACCTGTTGAGCTTAATTTTTTGGAACCAATTGTATCCCAGAAGACTAGGCCCTTCACCTGTCACAATGATCACTGGCAGCTGGGCTGTCTGTTGCCTATAGGACACAAGTGCTGTGGCAATGCCCTTTACCTGTATTGACTCTCCACTGTATGTCTTCAGTTGAGATGTAGTTTGCTCCAGATTCAGTGGCTGGGTACCAGGTATTTAAATGTTTGTTCTCCCACCACTGTGGTCGAGGCTCCTGTGTCTACACAAATGACTAGAGGCTTCCCATTCACTTGAAGGGTAATAGTTATTGGTTCAGTTTTTATTGCTTTGACATTGTATAGGAACGAGATATCAGTATCAGCAGCTTTTGGTTCTCTTCTACTGTGCACTTCAAACACCTTGTTCTGCTGTCTGATGGGCTGTCTCAATTTCACCCTGCATTGCTTTATTACGTGCCCTGTTTTGTTGCAGTAATTGCATTCTGCCTCCTTGAATCTGCAGGTTTCCGGTACATGGTTGCCCCCACACCTGTAACAGATTAATTTCTGCTTCCACTATGCCTTTTCGTTTTCAAGTAGCAGAGAGTGTCTCCTGCTTCATGGCTGTCTCTCTGGTTTTCACACCATGCCCGGTGGTAGGTTCCTGCCCCAACCGAAGAATGGTGCCATGTTGCACACTCTGTAAAGCCTGCGAGTCCCTCTCAGCATTCTCCATTGTTAGCGCTTTTTCCATGGCACGCTTCAAATCAATGTTAACTTCTGCAAGTAAACAGCACCAAATGGCATCAATGTAAATGCCACAAACTAACCTGTCCCGCAACATGTTATTAAGTGTGTCTCTGAAGTTGCAGTGCTTAGTCAACTGCTTCAACTTTGCTATATAAGTTGCGATGGATTCTCCTGGGGCCCTTACTCTGAAGTTAAACTTAAACGTCTGCATTATTACCAAGGGCTTCGGCTGAAAATGTGTCTTCACGAGGTCTACCAATTCATTAAAAGATTTAGAATTGGGTGTGTTCGGGGCCATTAGACTATGGATAAGGTTATATGCCTCGCTACCACAGACACTTAAAAGAATTGATTTTTGCTTCTCCTCCGCTGTTACTTCATTTGCCACAAAATAAAAACCTAGGTGCTCTATGTACTGGCTCCAGTTTTCCGTGGACGAGTCATGAAGGTGGATTCTGCTGAAAAATGGCATGAATGGTGAGTATACTTTTCTTTCTTTCCTTAAGAGCTGATGGACTCACATTCACAAAGCGAGATGCAGCGTTGGAGCTATTTTACCCTCATCGCCAATTGTAACAAACTTGATGTACCGGACAGGTTTCTTACTTGAAACAGATAACTTTATTACAGAGCTCTTTTAGAAGCTACATGCTTGAACCAAGTCCATGACTAGAAAACTCCGCCCCCAAGATGATCTGCGTTTAGGGCTCATTTGTTAGTAAAATCACGTGACCCCTAAAGGCAGTAGGAAAGGTTGCACCTACAATCACTACACTAACCTGTCCAACCTTTCCTTGTAAGACAACTCATCCATTCCTGTATTAGTCTAGTAAACCTTTGCTGAACTGCTTCTGATACATTTACATCTTTCTTTAAATAAGGAGACCAGTACTGTACACAATACTCCAGATGTAGCCTCACCAGCGACCTGTACTACTGAAGCATAATCTCAGTAGGCAAAGATTTGGCAAATGAAGTATAATGTGGGCAAAAGTGAAATTGTCCATTTTTGCAGAAAGAATAAAAATGAAGCTTATTGACTAAATGGTGAGAGATTGCAGAGCTCCAAGATTCAGAGGGATCTGGGTGTCATGAATCACAAAAGGATAGCATGCCAGGACAGCAACTAATTAGGAAAGCTTATAGAATGTTATCATTTATTGTGGGGTGAATTGAATACAAAAGTAGGTTAAATTGGTTAAACATGATTTCCCTTTTACAAAACCATGTTGACTCTGCCTGATTGCCTTGAATTTTTCTAAGTGCCCTGCTATAACATCTTTAATAATAGCTTCAAACATTTCCCCTACGACAGACGTTAGGCTAACTGGCCTGTAGTTTCCTGCTTTCTGTCTCCCTCACTTTTTGAATAAAGGAGTTATATTTACTATTTTCCAATCTAATGGAACCTTCCCCAAATCCAGGGAATTTTGGAAAATTAAAACCAATGCATCAACTATCGCACTAGTCACTTCTTTCAAGACCTTAGGGTGAAGTCCATCCAGACCTGGGGATTTGTCAGCCTGCAGCCGAACAATTTGCTCAAGACCACTTCCCTGGTGATTGTAATATTCCAGAGTTCCTCCCTCTCTTCCATTTCCTTGTTTACAGATATTTCTATAGAGAAGACCAAAGCAAAATATCTGTTTAATTCATCCCCCATCTCCCTACTTTCCATTATCAATTCCCCAGATGCACTTTATCTAGGACCAATGCTCATTTTGTTAACTCTTGTTAATAAAATATCTATACAAACTCTTACTATCTGCCTTTATATTACTAGCTAGCTGTGGTATTCTGAGGTACAATACACCTTTAAGAGAACATGAGCAGATTGACCACGTTACTGTATTACCCAATTGCTGTGTAGCGCGGCTACAATGTTAATCAGTAGTTTAGAATAGGGTCTGGTTGGGGAAGCACACATGTTATTGCTTTGTTACTTGTGTTAATAAACAGCATGTGCTTCATCTTATATTGGTCTCTGCATCTGCAGTATATTGTTTACCAATACGCTCACCAGTAGAAAGGCGTGCAACCGTGTTCGCTGAGCAAAGCGACCCGACAGAAGGAACATAACAGCTGGCGACGAGGCAAAACATGGTCAGTTGACGACACCAAAAAAAGTCGTGGAAATTCAACAGAAGTAAATCAGCCGTACCTTGCAAGGCGATTGTAAGTACAGCCTTCATCATATCGTTGAAGTTATCTCCCTCCAGTATGCCACAGTTTGGCCGTATTGAACCATTTGATCAGACCACCAATATAATAGTCACATTATATTGAACAACTTGCATTCTTCTTTTTGGTCAATGACATATCAGGGGAGGAGAAGAGGCGGATGATCCTCTTATAGACATGTGGCAGTAAAACATACGGCCTAATTTGTAGTCTAACGGCACCCAACGCCCCAGATTTCAAGAGCTTTAATGAGTTGGTAAATCTTGTGAAAAGCCACTTTCAACTGAAACCCTCAGTAACAATGCAGCATTTTAAATTTAATTCGAGGTGTTGCACCCCTGGGGAGACAGTCACTTGCTATGCAGCAGCCTTAAAACAACTGACAGGGCACTGTGAGTTCAGGACATCGATTAATGACATGTTAAGGGACTGTGGGATGTGGGATTAATGAAGACGCCATTCAAAAAAGGTTGTTGTCAGAATCTAATTTAGACTTCAGCAATGCACTGGAGTTGGTGCTTGCAATGGAGAGGGCGCAGTCAGGGATTCAGAAGAAATCAAAGGAGCACAAAATGGCACCATCCTTCGTGTCATGAGGGAAACACCGGTTAGACATGGCACGCAAGCGCTGGACTCTGTGGAAAGGCAGGAAACTGCCACCATTAACAGACCAGCAAAAAGCAATGGTTTAACAGAGAAAACCTACAATAATAATAGTAGAAATAGAACCAGAGAGCTTGCAAGCGAATGACAATTTAAAAGAATTGAGTGCTTCTACTGCCATCGTAATGGGCACATTATGCAATATCGTAAAGACAGATTAAGACAAAACTTTAAGCAATAAGGTAGAAATCGTGAAATCCACAAGGTAGAGGAACCAGAAGAAACAGTCAGATATTTACTCACTACACAACTTAAAATTTGGTAAAACAGAGTCAATCTATGTGACAGTGATCAGTCTGTCAATTTACCATTGATAGTGATAGCAGGGGAAGGTCCAAGTCTACTTGGTCAGAACTGTCTTAAAGAAATAAAGTCGGAGTGGACCAAGATTTTTCAACTCAGAATGAAAGATCTATAAGAATTATTACAGAAATATGCTTCAGTTTTCAGGGAAGAGCTCGGGAAGATTCAGGGCTGCAAGCTAAAATCCACGTGGATCCTGGGGCAACCCCCAGATACTTGAAGGCGAGGCCAGCCCCCTATGCATTACGAGAGAAAGTTGATGTTGAATTGGACAGGCTGGAAAGGTTGGGAGTCTTACAACCTGCACAATTTTCTGAATGGGCAGCACCCATAGTTCCAGTGCTAAAGCCTGACCAGAGTGTGTGAATATGCGGGGACTACAATTTGAACGTTAACAAAGTGGCCAGACTGGACAGGCACCTATACCGAAAACTGATGAATTGTACTTCAAGTTGGCAGGGGGAACCGTATATATGAAGCTGGACATGAGCCACGCTTACCAGCAAGTCAAGCTAGAAAAAGCCTCTCGGGATTTTGTGACTATCGACACACATATAGGGGGTTATACCAATATACCTGGTTATTCTACAGAGTCTCATCATCTTCTGCCATTTTCCAACAGGTAATGGAAAATTTACTTCAAGGTTTGCCCCATGTGATGGTTTATCTCGATGATGTCCTAGTGACAGGACTAACAGATGAAGAACACTTGGCTAACCTGGAAGAGGTATTGAAGCATTTCTCACAAGCAGGAGTACATTTGAAAAGAGAAAAATGTATCTTCCAAGCAAAATAAGTGATTTATCTGGGTCGTAGAGTCGAGTCCCAAGGCCTTCACCCAGTAGAAGATAAGGTGAGAGATACTCGTGAGTCACCAGCACCGAAAAATGCCAAAGAACTCAAGTCCTTTCGGCAATGATTAACTATCCTGGCCATTTTCTCCCAAATTTGTCAACAGTACTGGTTCCATCATACAGTTTGCTTAAGAAAAACCACAGGAGGACTTGCCAAGCTCCACAACAAAAGGCTTTTATGACGGTAATGCAGTTGCTACATTCATTGGCCCATTTGGTACATTTCGACCCAAAGAAATAATTTTGACCTGTGATGCATCCCCTTATGGTGTAGGGGCAGTACTCTCCCACCGGATGGCGGATGGCTCCGAATGGCCCATTGGTTATGTCTCAAGAACACTCAGTGTTGCAGAATGAAGATACTCACAAATGGAGAAAGAAGGCTTATCCACCATATTTGGCATCAATAAGTTCCACCAATACATCATGGCTGCCACTTTATCATTGTATCCAACCACAAGCCACTACTAGGCTTGCTCGGGGAAGATATGGCAATACCCCCAATTGCCTTTGCACGCATCCAAAGATGGGCACCGATTCTAGCTGCTTACGAATGTATTTTTATCCACTGGCCGGGAAGCCGGATCCGACACGCTGAACTGATTACCTCTAAAAGACAGCAATGTGAACGTCCCCATCCTTCAAGAACTTGTCTTGTTATTAAACTTTCTGGATTCGTCACCAGTACATGCCAAACAAATAAGAGAGTGGACAAACCGTGATCCAGCTTTGCCTCACGTAAGGTAACAAATGTTACAGGGATGGTCTAATGAGCCAAAGTCTGGTGAAGCAAAGCCCTATTTTTAATAGGAGATATGAGCTCACCAGCCAGGATGGCATCTTGCTGTGGGGAGCGAGAGTCATTGTGCCTCCGAGAGGAAGAAAGTCATTATTGACCAAATTGCACAATGCTCACCCCCGCATCTCTAGAATTAAAATGTTGGCGCACAGCTACTTATGGTGACCAGGGGTGGATACAGAAATCGAAAACTTAGCCAAGAGTGCCAACAGGTACAGAAATTGCCTCCTTCTGCTCCATTGCATCCCTGGGAATGGTCAGGAAGGACATGGGTCCACCTCCACGTTGACTACGTGGGGCCTTTTTTGGGTACAATGTTCCTCTTGATTATAGACTCTCACTGGAAGTGGATGGAATTATACGAGGTGAGGTCGTCCACATCTGCTGCCACCATAGACAGATTGCATCAGAGTTTCGCGATACACGGTTTAACAGAGATAATAGTGTCTGATAGTGGAACGGCATTCACCAGCGGGGAATTCCAAAGATTTACAAGTCTCAATGGCATAACACATGTTAAGACCTCGCCATACCACACTGCATCCAATAGGAGAGTCCAGACCTTCAAGTCTGGAATGAAAAAACTGGATGGAGACTCTATTGCAACCAGATTATTATGTTTCCTTCTCAGCTATAGGGCTACGGCACACATGACTGCTGGTATTGCCCCCACAGAGTTATTGATGAAGAGACATCTCAGGACACGCTTGAGCCTCATAAGGCCGAAATTAGTGAGAAGGGTAGAGATAAGTCAGGAGGCCCGGAAAAATGGACATGATTACCGCAGTTATGAAAGAAAATTAACTGTTGGAGTCACAGTTTTTGCAAAGAACTTTGGAGATGGGTCCAAATGGCTATCAGGTGAAGTTAGTGCAGTGACAGGACCTCTTTCCTATCACATGTCAGTCGAAGGTCAGATAATTAGGAGACACGTAGATCACCTCAGCGAAAGGGAAACAGACCTACAAGAAAGGATGTGCCAAGCATTCCCGTTGGAGTCTACACCACATGTGGAAGGAACTCCACTTGATTTGGAAGTACCTGTAGGACCCATTGAGCCTGAGGGAGTCAAAGAAACAAGTTTACAGGTTCCTACTGGAGAGTCTAGTGGACAGATGACTCCTGAGAGGGAGGCCTCAGATAAACCATCCGAAGTTGTAGAACTATATGTTCGACACGCTTGAAGAAGCCTCCAGAGAGACTGAATTTGTAAATAGTTTATTTATATAAATAGTTGATATATTATAAAGATTGTAAATTGTACTTTCGAGTAAAGGGGTAAGGATGTGACAATCTGAGGTGCAATACACCTTTAAGAGAATGTGAGCAGACTGACCATGTGATTGTATTACCCAATTGCTGTGTATCATGGGCTACAATGTTAATCAGTAGTTTAGAATAGGGTTTGGTTGGGGAAGCACACGTGTTCGTGCTCTGTTACTTGTGTTAATAAACAGCATGTGCTTCATCTTACATTGGTCTCTGCATTTGCAATATCTTGTTTACCAACTCACTCACCAGTAGATAGGGGTGCAACCGTGTTCGCTGAGCAAAGCGACCTGACAGAACGAACACAACACTAGCTTTCTCTCGTACTCTAATTTTTCCCTCCTTATTAATCTTTTTGTCATTCTTTGCTGTTCTATTCTTTCCATCAATCTTTGCGTAATTATGGGCAGAATTTTCAGGTCGGCGTGCGAGTGCATGCCCGACACGTCCGAGTGAGAAATAAAGCGTGTTGATGTTGGCCGAGCGTGCTGATGTTAACGTGGACCATTGCGATATTTCGCTCAGCGGGCGTGAGATGAAGGCGGAGGTGCGCCCGCCATTAACTAAGTGGCCAGTTAAGGCCCTTGAGACACCAATTGTCTCAGAGTTTATGTAGCCCGTGCGATTTTCAGGGCGTCACATGGGCAAAACGGGCAGGCGGGTAGGCCGCATTTTCAAAAACCTCATCCACAGGCGGGATAAGATGGGTGAGTGGGCTCGCTAATGCGAGTAGCTTGTACTTTAGCTTATAACTTGCTGCTGCTTGTGTGTTTAGGACATCTTCATTTCGCTTCAGAGCTGCTTTGCCAGAAATAAGAGGCTTCAGTTCAGGACTCCAGAAGATTAATACCACTTGGTGCTTTCTAAATATCAGACAGCCTTCCCTTATCCTGGGAATGGGGATTGTGGCCTCCGCTGGAGGCATCTCCTCCTCTGAGGAGGAGAGGGTCAGAAGGGGGAGGAGGCCAGGTGTCCCTATTCAGTCTCCAGGGAAGTGACCTGTTGGAGAAGAGGTGCAGGCACAAGGGGGCCAGGGTCAACAGAAAGTCCAAGGTGGAAGGGTCTGCAGAAGACGTCACTATCCTGCTGCCAGGGTTTACAAGTGGCAATGCAGCTACCTCAATATGTCTGAGGTGCAGTGCCAAAGGAGGCTCCGCCTCTAAAGGGAGATAGTGGCCTCCATCTGTCAGAGGTTCGGTCCTGAGATCAGCTCCGACTATTTGGGTGGACCCCCCCATGCCAGTGGCGCTGAAGGTCACAATGGCCCTCAACATCTATGCCTCCAGCTTTTCCCAGGGGTCAGTGGGTGATCTTTGTGGAGTCTCTCAATCAGCTGTCCACAATTGCATCAAGCTGGTGACAGACACTCTGTTCAGGTGTGCATTGACTTTCATTCACCACTGCTCGGTCGAGGCCAGCCAGGCAGAGCGAGCCAGAGGCTTTGCAGCAATTGCTGGCTTCCCCCGTGTCTAGGGTACAATAGGCTGCACAAATGTGGCCATCAAGGTGCCAGCGGATAAGCCCGGTGCCTTCGTCAACAGGAAGGGCTTCCACTCCATGAACGTGCAGATAGTGTGTGACCATAAGATGCAGGTTCTGCAAGTTTGTGCAAGGTACCCAGGCAGCTGCCATGACGCCTACATCCTCAGACACTCCCAGGTGCCAGGGCTCTTCAGTGCTCCAGCCTGGCTGGATGGATGGCTGCTGGGTGACAAGGGCTATCCACTCAAAAGATGGCTTATGACGCCTCTCCACCATCCAAGATCAGAGGCCGAGGAGTGGTACAATAGGAGCCATGCCTCCACAAGGTCGGTGGTAGAGAGTGTCATAGGTCTTCTCAAGATGCGCTTCCGATGCCCGGACCGCTCAGGGGGTGAAATCCAATACTCCCCAGATCGTGTGTCACTTGATAGTGGCTGCATGCTGCGCTCTCCACAATCTGGCACTGGAAAGGGGGGGCGCAGTGGAGCAAGAAGATCTTGACACAGCTGCTGTGGCAAGAGACGATGAGTCCAGTAGCGAGTCTGAGGATGAGCACGGTGAGGAGAACACTGAGGGAATAGACGCTAACCTGGGCAATCCCCAGGGAGGCAGGGGCATCCGGAACACTTTGATCCAATGCTCCTTCAGCTAGCCTATCAAATAAGAACCACCACCAGATGCCAGTGCTGCAGGCTCCATACTCGATCCCTGACAGCAGCATTTGCTTGGTGAACAACATGCACTTTGTGCCATTTCAATAAAGTTCAATGAGAAACAAGTCACTCATAACATCATGGGGTTACTCTACTTCACAAATGAAGCACTCAGAGGCTTGTTGTACAAAAACATATTCAATGATATGGTGCCTGACATACATTATACAAATGAAATTGAGAGGTGTTATCCATCACGCCAATAAGCAATTAACGTAAAAGTGGGGGAAACAAATATCACCCGTGATCAGGCCATATTGTGATTAAGGTGCTTTAAGTTAGCATTTGCGAGTGCTACGTCTAGGTGCTCCCCGTCGCTGGCACTGGCATTGGAGACAGCCTGCTGACTCTGCTGTCCTGTTAGCCTTGATGACCTTAGTGGGTGCCCTCTGGCCCATGAAGCCTGTGCTGGCTCTGCCAGGGAGGGAGGGACCGAGTGGTCAGTGGACGGTTGGCATCTCCCCAGTCGCCACAGCCTCATCAGATGCCACGGTCACTGGCAGAAGGGTGGAGGAGCTGCTGCCCTCATCCGGAGCGGCCTGAGAGGAGCGCGCAGAGACGGCAGGCAGATCATGCGCCAACGTGAGGTCGCTTTGGACCTCCCTGCTCACCATTGATGGGTGGGCACCGAGCTGGGATACTGGTGCTCAATCCCTCTCCCAAACTGACAGTGACCATCTGAGGTCATTGCCAGTGTGAGGGCTTGTAGGTCCGAGTGCAAACCCAGGAGCCCCTGATGCAGCTCCTGGAGGAGCCTCTCCATGAGAATCACCACTGTCTCCATGGAGGAGGCAGTGCATTCGGCCATGAAGGTCATTGCATTGCTCATGCTCCACAAAAACTCCTCCACAACAGAGACCATGGAACACATTCCCTCATGTACCTCCACCAGATCCTCCCACACACCCTGCTGGACTTCTAGCATCTGCTGCATAATGGACGACTCCAGAGGCTCATCATCAGCCACCGACTGAGCATGTTCCTGGTCTCCAGCAGTCCTCTGACTGTCGGCACCCTGGGTACTCTCTGCCTCCGCCTGCACCTCAAGCAAGTGTGAAGTGCCCTATGTGCACCGATACTAGCCGCCGATCCAATGCCCACCAAGGTGCTGGTATCTGCGCTGGTGCCTGTTTGGCTGAGAGGGTGTGACGCATGTGCGTTGTGATGGTTGCTGTCCTCTGGGGTCAGGGGTGGGCCTTCAGGCTCCTCACCCCGATGGGCTGCTGGTGAGCCTGAAAGGAAGAACAAGGACATTGAAATCATTCCACTGTTACTGTGCAGGCCTGACACCCAGATCAGGGAGTGCTCATCTTTGCATCACCAATGGGGATTCCATGTTCGAGGCCCACATCAATATCGAGACTACAGTGGAATGGTTGCAATTACAGACATTCTCACCTCAGTGCGCTGCACTCTTACCTCCCTGTGGTACCCCAACCTCACCTCGGCTGCTTGACTGAGGTGCATAGCGTCTCTCCAGCACCAGGGCCTCCTGCTCATATCGAGTGAGAATGAGTAGGTGGGGCGGTCCCCCACCAGTCCACAACCTCTCGGCATTGTTGTGTGACGTCTTCTCCTGAAAGGATAGAGGAGCATTGATTAATCCACCCCGTACCTGCAGCGCCATTGCAGCCTGGCCAACCCCACCTGAGGAAAAACTTGCAGAGCTCAGCTGATTCGTGACCCTGGAGCCACAAGACACTCAGTCCAAGAAGCCAGGGCTCACCCCCTTGCCCAGATGCTGCCTTCATGACATTTGCCACTCACACTCTAACACCTCTGAGGTCCATGGGGGGGGGGGGATGGGCAGCTCTTAACTGCTGTGCCAAGTGACCCATGCCAACACAGTACTCATCCTTCCCCATCGTAGGAGATCATTGAAGTGCTTACAGCACTGGACCCATGTGCGCCTCACCACATCATGGCTGCTGATGCGATCCTGATGGCCCGGATGCCACCTCTTCCCAGGCATTTTTGGAGAGATGGGGGGACCTCCTCCTCCCTTCCCTGGGGACAAGGATTTCTCACCAGGCGCACATCAGAGAAACACAAGGCCGACTATCCTGACGACCTGCTCTCCCGCCTGCCATGACCACTCGCTACGCTGTCCATCACAAGTTCAACGTCCTTCGCTGACAGCCTTCGAATGGCTGCCATGGCCGCATTTGAATTGGCCACTGGGTTGCCATTGGACCCGGCGGACATTGAGGACCGGCCCCCGCCCGTCCCTTCTCGCTCATTCCGTAGCCGGGGCCAGCCTTAATGTGCCTGCCCGCGTAAAATTGCGGTGCGGAGCGGATCACCGGCAGTGGCCGGCTTCTTAACCACCCCCCCACCTGCCCCCACCCACCCCCACCGAACCCGCCAAACCCGCCCAATGAGGGAAAAATTCTGACCTATATGTTTTTTCTTCAAGTTCAGTACTGTCTTTAACTTTTTTAGTTAACCACAGATGGTGGGGTTTCCCCTTGGAGGGCCCATATGAGATTTGAAATATGCAAGCACGCCTTTCCCACTCTGGTTAGCTCCCTGGTGCTTCCAGTTGTATTCCGCCTTGTCCTGCAAGAGAGAGGGAAATACATCAGTGAATGCGGGCAATCTGTTTCGGTGATGTGTGTGTCATTGATGAAAAGATCAAATTGTGTGCAAGCTGTGAAATGTGGGTTTGTGGCTTGTAGCAGTGCTAGGTGTGTGTGGGTGAAGTGAAGCTATGAATGCTCGGTTTGGGTCCTGGGATATAGAGATTGTCGATAGATGAGTAATGGGGGTGTGTTCTGAATTGAACAGTGACTGTGGCTAGTGGTGCATTTGGTAAGATATGGCATTTGAAGATGGTATTCAATGACTTTCATCACTGGTATGAGTTCCTGCACTACATCCAGGCCCTCAGGGCTGCACTTCTGGCATTAAACTCTGGATATCTCTTGCCACTGCCTTCTGACCATCTGAGAGCTTCCTGCTCTTCCAAGGATATAGGAAATCTTCAACCAAGACTTCCAAGATACCGTTTGAAAACTTTGGTGCACGTTCTCTACCATGATCAACCATTGTTGACTGTTGCACAGTCTCAATGGTCTCAGCGCTGCCAGCAGCTACAATGCACCTCACTGTTAAGGAGTGCAGGGTAGCTTTAAGTAGCAGTCTAGGCTTAAATACTGCTAGACACCCACCCCCATCCCCATCCCCATCCCCCACCCACTGCTGATGCGTGCAGCCAATGAACAGCAGAAGGAGCACTGACTGCACCCAGGAATCATTGAAATGAGCAAGCAGCACAAAGTTAAAGCCCTGTCTGCATTTCAATCAATGGGTACAGGTTAATCATGCATTGTAAACCCAGTGCCCATTTTTGGGATTTATTCACTTTTACTGGTACTTGGCATGTGGCCAGACCAAACTCACATTGGTGGAAATAGGGCTCACCTGGGGGTCCAGGCTGATACTGAGGCCAGGACCTTCAAAGATGTGGATATATATTATATATAAATGCATTGTGGCCCATTGCCAAAGTTGCTGGGGACAATATTATGTTGTTCTCAGGGATCGCCCACAATGTTCTTGGGTGACAGTGCCCACTGCAGTTTCTGCCCTTGTGTGACAGGCACACTAGATTCACTCCAGGTGATGCAGGCACTCCTTGCCTTTGGCAGCCTGATTAATAACCCTCACTCTGACTCTGAAGACTATGCTAGGGTCAGTGACAGAGCTGTAATTACTGTAAGTACTAGTCAGGGGTTCACAGGGCTTGTATTCATTGCTCAGCTCCGAAGTATTTTCCAATAGGTGGCTGCACAACACCTGCAATTAACAGGACTGAAAGCGGAAAGAGCCTTGGTCGCCATGTAATATATTTGTAATCATAATATCGTAATCTAATTACTTATAGGCCAGGATTTCCTGGTCAGCGAGCAGGGGGCGGGGCCAGCTCGCCGACGCGTAAAATGATGCAGGATGACGTTGGGCGGAACTCCCGACGTCACCCCGCCTCATTTCAATTTTCAGGTGGGCGGGGGCTCAGTAGAATTAGTTGTGTGCCCGCCGACTTGTCAATGGCCAATTGAGCCCATTGACAAAGTAGTTAAAGTAATTAATGGACCTGTCCATCCAACCTTCAGGCTGGCGGGCAGGCCAGGAGCCCTGGTGGGCATTGGAAAAAGCATGAAACCTCATCCACGGGCAGGATGAGGTTTTATGTAGGTTTTTAAATTTTTAATAAAAGTGTTAATGAAAGTGATGGACATGTCCCAACTCATGTGACAGTGTCACATGAGTGGGGACATGTCAGGGGATTTTTTTTTTCTATCGTTAACATTTTTAAGTTTGGCGCCGATCTCCCTGAGGCAGCATTTAGCCTCAGGGAGATGAGTGCGCTCTTTCGCACATACGCACGAAAGAGTGCACTCTCGGTTTAGTGATTCACCTCCCACTCTCACAGGGAGCGCATAGCGCTTCCTGGCGGACGTCACACTGGGCGGGCCTTAATTGGCCCGCTCACGTAAAATGGCAGTGTGCCCGCCATCAGGGCACCTCCATGCGCCCGCTCCTAAACTTCCCCCCAATGGGGGAAAAATTCTGCCCATAATGTGGAAAGGTGGTAGAAGCACTGACAGGGTCTAGGCCTGATTAATTGCCTTGACTGCAAATTAAAGAACAGTGTGACCCTGACTACATTTTCTGATTATGATTTAGTCCAAATACTCTTTTTCTTAACTTCTACAGCTTTTACAAATGTCTTTTAGAGCCAAATTTAACTTTCAGTTTTATAGAAAGCAGTAAATACTGTTTTTATCACATATGTCTTTAAAATATAATGATTTAATTGTAAATACTGTGAACTCAGGATAATTCCTTCTATGTTCTTAGAGGTCTAGTATTATAGTATCGAAAACAAGGGCAGAATGTTAATAAATTATATCACATTAAATTTGTCTAAAATAGGAAGTAAAGTTTCTCCTCCGCCATTTCCTTGTGAGCTTGTTCCGAAGTTGACATTTTGAAATATTACAACCTGAAAGGCCAGTCACATTGTCTGCATTAGCCAGCAAAAGATTAAGGCCCCAAAATAGAAAGCAGAAAATATGCACAGACTTCTACCCAAAACACTGGAACAGGAGTAGGCATTTAACCCTTTGGACTTGTTCTGCCACCATTCAGTGAGATCGTGGCGGATCTGTGACCTAGATCCATATATCCGTCTTTGTTCCATAATCCTTAAAACATTTGGTTAACCAAAATCTATCAATCTCAGATTTAAAATGACAATTTCCTTAACATCAATTGACGTTTGCGGGAGAGTGTTTCAAACTTTTAGCACCCTCTGTGTGTAGAAGTCTTTTCTAACTTCACTCCTGAAAGGCTCGGCTTTAATTTTTAAATTAGGCCTGGAGTCCGAGAGCTGGATTTTGAGCCACTGCCAGAGTTGTCATGAAAGACAGGTGGCCGGGTGCTGAAAACAGCGGCACCAGCCTGCGCACCTTTTTCCCTGGCTCCATCGCACCCCTGGGTCATTTTACCAGAGGCAGGGTGGGGATATGGCAGGGCTACCCGCCCACACACAGTGGGTAGCTGACTAAGCTTGTTAAGGTCACTTAAAGCCAAGTGAAGAAGGCTGACTGGGATTTGGCAGGGGACAGTTTCACTGCTTTGGAGTGGCCTCCCGGCAGCAGACTGGGGGGTGGCGGTCAGAACTCTAAGCAACCTTAGCACTCTTCCCTGCCTCCCTCGATGCAAAAGCAGCCACAGGCTGCACAGCCCCCTCCCCCTCCTAACAGCGGTGGCCTGGCTGTAAAGGGATTCTTTTATTTAAAGGTTGAAATGGTTGGAGAGAGGGCACCGCCATTTTGAGACAAAGGTATCTCCCGCTGTTGTGTTTGCTCATGACTGTCTCACTGTTCACAAACCCCCCACATACTGCAGAATAAACCTGTTCCTCTGTATCTTAGACTAGATTATTTATATGCACCTTTTTTAAATTTGTTGTAAGACTTTTTCCACACACTAACATGCACAAAACACTAAAACCCTGGACAAGAGTCACCTGCCATATAGGAAGGCCAAAATATTGCTGTGCAGTGCATATGCAATAAAGGATCTGATACTGTGTACAGCCACACAGCACTATCTGCACTCTGGGACATTTTTTGAAGATATCTTCTTTAATGTGGAGCCAAGAGGAACAAGGGTGCCCCTTTCAACCCTAAATTTAAAGATCTTGGGCCATTTCTCCACCCACTGCGCGCTCCTAACCTCTGATCTCTCTCCCCAATCCAGCCACCAATCTCTCCCCTCTAGCCTTTGATCTCTCTCCCCAATCCAGCCACCAATCTCTCCCCTCCAGCCTTTGATCTCTCTCCCTAATCCAGCCACTGATCTCCCCCTCAATCGAGCCTTTAATCCATCTCCCCACTCGGCCTTCAATTTCAGTCTTGATCCCTCCTCTGATCCCTCTGTCCCAATCCAGTTCGACTTCTCCACCCTCTGAACTCTAATCTTCGCTCATACCACCCAAATGGTCCTCGCTTACCTGTGGGTCACTATGTTGCTTGCAGCTGCTCAAACTTCATTTATACTTTGCAATGGGCTCCTACTATCACACTGAGGCCTGAGGGCCAGTATTGTGCTAACTCTGGCCTTAGCACTCAAGCATAGGGAGTGGTCCCTACAAACCCTCCACTGCCAACTCATGTGTCCCCTGCCACCATCCCCCAATCCTCCCCCCAAGGCATCTTGTAGCCTAAATTTCTTGCCTCATATATCTTGTCTTATAAGTAATAACTGTTAACTTTAATGCAGTGCCAAATCCATCACTATCAAACATGTCAGAAAAATGGTACACACATATCTCGTTTTCTAAATAGCTGAAGACCCACCATATAATTTGTAGATTTTATCTGGAGTCTGAATGAGAAGCTGAAAAAAATAAAAATGAACGTTTTGGCCTGCTGCTTCACACTCCCTTTCTTGGGCCTGGATTAAGGAATTGTATGGAATTAGACTCAGCATGAAATTGAGAGCCCCTGAATTCAATTAATATTTGTGTAGCACACAAATCAAGTGGAAAATGTTAACACCTAAACACAGGCCCACAGGGCAAAAGCACAAATATCTCAGAATATGAGTCAAGATGCATCCAGGGATGCTATGGAGGGTGCTGAAAGAATTTAAATTTAAATTCCCTGAGGAACATCTGGATGGAGGCCGAGAGACTTTCCAAAACTATTTTAAATACTCTCAGTCCACAAACTTGGCTGGGATCCGGTTCATATCCTTGAAGATCTCAGCATTCTGCTCCTTACATTTTTACTGGCTTCACAACCGATCACAAGATCTAGGAAACTATGCTTTCAATATTGCTCTGCAACATTGAGGGATAACCACCATCTTCACACAGCCATGATTAAATAGAGTCACGGACAGCTCAACAGTTTGAAGACGCATCGGGGAATTCCTGGGCTTCTCCAGGAATCCAATCTGATGCAACCCTGATAGGCCCAGAAGGACCATATCTTCTGGGGCCAGGTGTAAGTTCTATTCCAAGCCTAATGTTGACCACACCACCAGAAAGAGAAGCATCGATCATAATTTCACATTGGTGCTTCATTTTAGTGAAGGCTATGAAAAAAATATTTTTGCTCAGACGAATCTAAGGGTGGAATCATCCTAGAATTGCATTAAGTGTGATGGCAGGCACAAAAAAATTGATGTTTTACCTCCTGGCCGCAATGGCTGATTTTTGCACCGTATTGTCCCATTGCAGCTTCATAAAATGTGCAGTAATGGAAAACGTTGCATCTCCCTGGTGGGCGGCCTCCAAGTTTCCTGCCAGATCGTTACCCTGCCGCTTCCTCACTCCGGGAGCCATAGTTAAACGGCAGCCACACGTACACTTCTCAATACCTGCAGTCCAGGCCTGCTCTGGTGAAGAAATGGCCCCAAAAGCCAAGAAGAGTGCAGCCCCCAGAGTCAGTGACACATCCTGGAATGCCTTTTGGATGTCATGGAGGTCTTCTGCGATGTCCTCTACCCCAACTCTGGCTGCAGGAGGCTCATCAGTCTCACCACTCTGGCTTGGGAGGCAGTGGCAGAGGTGGTCAGTGCCAATGCTGCATACAAGAGGTCGGCCATCCAGTGCAGAAAAAGGATGAATGATCCCATTCTGCTGCCAGGGTAGGTCAACTATCCCATAACTCTTAACTCACCCACTCACAAGCCCAACTCACTTTCACTGGTATCTCACTCACTGCCAGCTCAAGGGACATCACCATTCACTCTCTCACACACACCTTCACATCTCCATCTGGCTTCATCTCCTTTGGAGATTGCCTCCTCATCCCGTCCATGGCTCCACTCAGCACACACGTACACCTGGCATCTTTCTCATTTGGTCTGGCATGTGCCTTGTTTGCACTTTCTCCATCTGCCTTTATGCAGGACAAGATCACGCACCATCGCCGGGAAAGGTCCCAGACTGGGGATGGAGTGCTGGACATCAAGGCCCTCACTCTGTTCGAGAATCAGGCATTAGAGCCGGCCGGAGAGGAGGTAGACCATTCCTATGGCGACGATGAGGCACGGATCAATGTGAAGATCCTGCACCAGACCATCCCTCTCTCAGTGCTACCCTGAGTCCACTGTTCTGTGTGTAACGGGCTGCTAAGCACTAATAATCTGCACTTTGTCTCCTAGGCACATCTGTCACGTTGCCCTGAGGCAACCTTGAGCTCGACACCAGCACCGAAAGCACATTGGATTAGGACCCTGAGGGCAGCACTGTTGAAGACCCGTCACGGGGCTCATCCACAACCTCCACCAGTGCAGCGACACACATCTCAGTGGGACATAGATGTAGAGTAGCCTCAGGATCACAATCTGGTAAACACAACACACTATCTGTTCCACAGCTGACAGAGGCAGGGACATCCTTGGTGACTGGCACACGGAGGATTGCTGGGGGCAGGGGATCTATTGAATATATGAACATATGAATTAGAAGCAGGAGAAGGCCACTCAGCCCCTCGAGCCTGCTCCGCCATTCAATAAGATCATGGCTGGTCTGAATGTAACCTCAACTCCACGTTCCTGCCTACCCCCGGTAACCTTCCACCCCCTTGTTAATCGAGAATCTATCTAGCTCTGCCTTAAAAATATTCAAAGACTCTGCTTCCACCACCTTTTGAGGAAGAGAGTTTCAAAGACTCAGAACCCTCTGAGAGAAAAATATTTCTCCTCATCTCTGTCTTAAATGAGTGACCCCTTCTTTTTAAACGATGACCCCGAGTTCTAGATTTTCCCACAAGAGGGGACATTCACTCCACATCCACCCTGCCAAGACCCTTCAGGATCTTAAAGGTTTCAATTAAGTCGCCTCTTATTCTTCTGAATTCCAGCGGATACAAGCCTAACCTGTCCAACCTTTCCTCATAGGACAACCTGCCCATTCCTGTATTAGTCTAGTAAACCTTCTCTGAACCGCTTCTAATGTATTTACATCTTTCTTTAAATAAGGAGACCAGTACTGTACACAATACTTCAGATGTGGTCTCACTAGTGACCTGTACAACTGAAGCATAACCTCCCTTCTTTTATAACCAATTCCCCTCACAATAAATGCTAACATTCTATTAGCTTCCTAATTACCTGCTGTGCCTGCTTGTTAACCTTTTGTGATTCATGCACTAGGGCACCCAGATCTCTCTGAATCTCAGAGCTCTGTAATCTCTCACCATTTGGATAATAAGCGTCTTTATTATTCTTCCTGCCAAAATGAACAATTTCACATTTGCCCACATTATACTCCTTTTGCCAGATCTTTGCCTACTAACTTAACCTATCTATGTCACTTTGTAACCTCCTTATGTCCTCTTCACAATTTATTTTCCAACCTATTTTTATGTTGTCAGCAAATTTAGCAACCATTCCTTCGATCCCTTCATCCAAGTCATTTAAATAAATTGTAAAAAGTCGAGGCCCCAGCACTGACCACTGTGGTGCACCACTTGTCACACCCTGCAAACCAGAAAAAGACCCATTTATGCCAACTCTCTGTTTCCTGTTGGCTAGCTAATCATTTATCCATGCCAATATTACCCCCCTACACCATGAGCTTCTATTTTCCACAATAACCTTTGATGTGGCACTTTATCAAATACCTTCTGGGAATCTAAGTGCAGTACATCCACCAGTTCCCCTTTAACCACAACACATGTGACTCCTTCAAATTACTCCAATAAATTGGTTATACATGATTTCCTTTTTACAAAACCATGTTGACTCTGCCTGATTGCCTTGAATTTTTCTAAGTGCCCTGCTATAACATCTTTAATAATAGTTCCTAACATTTTTCCTATGACAGATGTTAGCCACATGGCCTATAGGTTCCTGCTTTCTGTCTCCCTTCCTTTTTGAATAAAGGTGTTATATTTGCTATTTTCCAATCCAACAGAACCTTCCCCGAATTGAGGGAATTTTGGAAAATTAAAATCAGTACATTAACTATCTCACTAGCCACTTCTTTCAAGGCTTTAGGGTGAAGTCCAACTGGACCTGGGGATTTGTCAGCTCGCAGCCTCAACAATTTGCTCAATACAACTTTCCTGGTAAGTGTAATTTTCCAGAGTTCCTCCCTCCTTTCCATTTCCTGATTTATAGCTATTTCTGGGATGTTACTTTTCTCCCTTATAGTGAAGATCGAAGCAAAATACCTGTTTAATTCATCCGCCATCGTCCTACTTTCCAATATCAATTCCCCAGGCGCACTCTCCATAGGATCAACATTCACTTTGTTAACTCTTTTCTTATTTAAAATCTATAGAAACTCTTACTATTCGTCTTTATATTACTAGCTAGCTTTCTCTCATACTCTAAATTTTCCCTCCTTGTTAATCTTTTTGTCATTCTTTGCTGTTCTTTATATTCTTTTCAATCTTCTGACCTGCCACATGTCTTTGTGTAATTAAATGCTTTTTCTTTAAGTTTGATATAGTCTTGAACTTTTTTAGTTAACCACGGATGGTGGGCCCTGCCTTTGGGATTTTTCTTTCTCACTGGAATGTATCTATTCTGTGTATTCTGAAATGTCCCTTTAAATGTCTGCCAATGAACTTCTATTGACATATACCTTAACCTCATTTGCCAGTTCACTTTAGCTAGCTCTGCTTTCATGCCTTCATAATTGCCCTTCTTTAAGATTAAAATATTGTTCTTGGGCGCACTCATTTCTCCCTCAAAATGAATATAAAATTCAGTCACATTAAGGTCGCTGCTACTTAGCCTTCACTAGGAGGTTGTCAATTAATCCTATCTCGTTGCTCAATACCAAGTAGAGTATAATGTGCTCTCTGATTGGCTCCAGAATATGCTGTTCTGAGAAACTATCCCAAAAACATTCTGTAAACTATTCATCTCAACCCAAATCGCTTCTACATCCTGGTTTCCTGAACTTAGGTCATCCCTTTCTAATGTGCAGACGATGAGCCTCTGGGCTCGGTCCTCAATCAGTTGTTGGAGTTGCAAAGAATCACGGGAACATCAGGAAGGGATGTCTGGTGCACTCCTCAGATTGCAAGGAATGATGGAGGAGTCCGTACACCTTAAGTCTGAGGTGTTGGCGCTATCATGCTGATGCACCAAGGTCAACACTGGCAGGATTGTGGCCACCATGCAGACCTTGGTTGAGGTCATCGGTCCTGCACAGCTACGCGGGCTGAACTCCATCGCTGACACCATAGTTGGCCTCCAACAGTGTCAATGCGAGAGGGGTGCGGGCAGTTCAATCTCACTCCAGCTTACCCTTCTCCTCAAGGTGTCAGCCTGGGGCGTCGGGCACCCATAGGGAAGGGGACCAGCATCTCAACTCTCCTGGGCCATCCATGCAGGTGACGCTGACTCTTCCTGTGACACCATCATCTCCAGCTCCACACGCTGATGAGGGTGAACCTGGCCCATGGCAGGATACCCAAAGCAGGCCGGGGCCCTCCAGGTCTCAGCCCTCCAGAGGACGCAGTCAAGGTCATCACAGATAGGGCAGGCTGCCTCCACCTCTGCTGTGGATGTCTGGGGAGCACCAAAACATAGCAGCAGAAGATGTAGTCGCACAGCCTGGGCACTGGTGTTAATCACTTGTACATAATGTTCACTATTGTCAATAAACTCCCAAAAATATCATCTTGCCTATGGCTCCTTGTTATGATGAGCAGTGTTCATGCCATTCAGATGTGAAACCTTGGTTCCTGCACAAGATAAAGGCAGGTTTCTCAGTCCAGAGTCTTTTCCCTGTGCAGTGTGTAACCTTCAGACAAAAGTGATGGCCAGGCTTAACATTCACTGGACACATCAATGATGCCTGCACTTTGATGGCGCTTGTCATTGCTGCCAGAATGTAGTGGGCAGGCATTACAGAATTCCATCATTCTCTTTGTATACTCTCAGCACCTTTAAGTTGGGGCTGGTCCCCATCTCTTCAGCATCTGTGACCAGTGATGCTGTGCTCCTGAAGGGGTCAGGTGCTGAAGGCGGACAAAGGGTCAGGTGCATTTAAAGTTTCATAGCTGGCCTCCATGATATGATCCTGCTCACAGAGCAGAAGCGAGTTGCCCTCGGCCAGGCAGGAGTCAGATTTTCACAGAGGCAATGTGAAGATCTATGGAGTGTCCTCACTGCATGTCACCATCATCCTCCTATTGTGACAATTAGGGCCTCTGCTACGTCTCCATGACCATAAGCCTGAGCACTGAGGGTATGTGCACTGCCATCAGCAACACAGGAGTCAAACATTCACAGGTGCAAGGTGAGGATGTCAGGACTGTCCTCAATGTATTTCATCATCATCCCCCAGGAAGCTATTAGGGCCTCACGAGTGCGCCTGCCCCATCTGGCCACCGTGATGGCCTCATCGCCGGCATCCTCACCTTCGAGGACCTCATCAACATCATCCTCCTCAACATCGCCCTCATCAGAGGAGATGTGCAGCTCTTCCATCTCCTCCTCAGCCAGGTCCTCCCCCCGTTGCAGTGCAAGGTTGTGTAGCCCACAGCATGCTACGATGATGCGCGACACCCTCTGGGGATGTATTACAGGGCTCCACCAGATCTGTCAAGGCACCAGAACCTCATTTTAAAGATGCTGATTGTTTGCTGTGCCAAATTCGGGGTTGTGGCATGAGCCTTGTTATATTGTCACTCTGCTGCAGTCTGAGACTGCTGCATGGGTATTATCAGCCACGTCCTCTGTGGGTAGACCTTGTCCCTGAGGAATCAACCCTGAAACCTCTGTGGACCCTGGGAGATGGCAGGAATCTGAGACCTGCTGAGAAAGATCATGCACAGTCCCTGGGAATCGTATGCAGACCTCTCGGATGCACTTGTGGTGATTGCAGATCAGTGAACATTCAGCGAGTGGAAGCCCTTGCAGTTGAAATAGTTGACTGCTTGTTGCCATGGAGATCTAAGCACCACGTGAATGCAGTCAATGGCACCCTGCACCTGTGGAAAACCAAAGATCTGTGCAAGTCCCAGCACTTTTGCTTCCTGGCTTTCCTGATCCTGGTCAAAATGCATAAATTTCTATGTCTTTGCAAAAATGGAGTCCGTGACCTCCTGGATGGACTTGTGTGTAGAGGCTTGTGAGATCCCGCACAGGTCACCTGTGGAGCCCTGGAAGGAGCCATTGGCGTAAAAATTGAGTGCCACGGTCACTTTCACGGCCACTGGCAGTGGATACCCTCCATGTCCCTGTGGCACCAAATCCTGCAGCAGGTGGCATGTGTGGGTGACCAGTTCCCTAGACATGCAGTCTTTGGCGACACTGGTTCTCAGTCATCTGCAGGAATGACAAGAGCTGTCTATGGACCCTGGGTCTAGTGAGGCACCTACAAGCGACGGCTCCCTGTGGATCTTCAGCTGCATGAACAGGAGGTCCTTCCACACCTTCGTCTTGAGGATGGTCTCCTCCCATTGGTGAGCCAGGAGCCTCCGCTGCTCTCTTCTACATCTTCTCTGCTCTCCATAAGCCATGAGACATACTGCTAGGTCACCAGACTCCATGATCCTGATGTTCTCCTCCTGCAGGATCAAAGAGAGAAATGCGTGGGTTAGCTTGTGTGTCCAATGAACCTCTCTTGGTTAAGTCTCTGGCTCTGGCTGTGTCTCAAGGCCCCTTATCGCATGCTGGAGAGTGCTGGCCACCACTTGGATGGCCAGTGTGTAGTGCACTTCATGGCTGTTCGAAACCCCACCCACCTCTGCCCACTCCACTTGACTGATTGGCAGCAACTTCAGCCACTCGACTGCATGTTGTGCCCTCAGCTCAGGCGCAGGCATTCTCCTAACCCACACTGCAAGGTTGCAATGTTAGCTTGAAGCATGAGGGATACTGGTCGAAACCTGAATAAAGATGTTGCAAGGGGCTCTGAACATCTCCACCAGTGACTGCTCCATGGCCACCTTTCACAGAGGATTCTATAACTTGCCCAGTCGTCCAATTGTTCTGCAGCTCCCTAAAACGCAGCCTATGCCCAAGGGGTGAAAGATTCTGGAGCATTTGGTGGCACATTCATGCTTTTGCATTGCTTGAGTGCACAGAAATGCTTCAGATGCCTGACTCCAAGCATGACAATGGAGCTGCAGCTGAACGGTCTCAGCTGCAGAAGGATGCTCATTTTTGACAAGCTTTTCCAAGTGTGTGGCCGCTTCCCTAACCCGCTTCCCCCCACCCCAGCCCTCAACTACCCCAGCATATGCTTGTGTACTTCCATAAGTATGTGCTGTCTTGTCACCCCCCTCCGGCCCCACCCCACTGCAGCCCTTGCCCCAGCACTGCACTGAAAACCAGCTGGGTAAAAGCGACTTGCCTGTGCACACCATCCCCCACCCCTCAAATGCATGGCACATCTTCCTTGATGTCGTACGGGCAATCCTCGCGAGCGCTGCGCAAGGTTGTGTGCACTCACCCCCAAGTGCCCCTCGAAGTTCAGCTCGCCAGGTGCACGCCTTTTAAAAGCACTCATACATCACGCTGTTCTAAAGTCATGGGATGTGGGAGGTAAATTTGACCTGTTGGGGATGATTCAGGCATGCAGGCACAACGATGAGATGTAAATACACTCAGCTCCTGATGCTGGATGGCAGGAAACGCCACTGATGGGCTGAGTGGACAATCGCAAACCGGTTTCACGATGGCGTAAAACTGATTTTTGGCCTTCTCGCCATATTGCCTGCTCACACCGTCATCCACACGCGCCATGGCGGAAAATTCCAGCCTAAGTCTCCAGGGACTCTCTCGCATGGAGCAGCAGGGTGCTATTGAAATTTTTGGTGCTGAGCCACAAGGTGGAGGCCACAGCAAGCATTTTTCTAATTTCCTTCTTCAGGTTTTTAACCATAATTCTAAACTCATGCCCATTGGTTACCTATCCTCTAACCAATGGAGATAGTGGGTAAACAGGGAGATAGTGAATTGACCACCCATCATACAACTGCCCAATAGCCCTTTGTTTCAGTAGGTTTAGTGAATAAAATCCTAGCTTTTGAAACCTCTCATAACTATATCCTCCAATCGTTGGTCGCATGCTAGTGAATGGGTACAATTTTGTATCTAAAATAGATACCTCAAAACTATGCAATACACTCGAGTTGTGGTATAACCGTTGGGGTAGATCTCGCTGGGCATCTGATGGCATTTCCTGTTAGAAATTTTTCTGCACACTTCAGCTTTATTTTGGTTGTGCACTGTAACTTGATGAAAGTGTGAGCTGATAATGGACTGTGACATGGGCAACAGACCATGTATGGCCTCACTGAATGATCAGACCAAAAGAGCATCTCGTTTAACAATGAGATTCAAGGGTTGAAGTAAAAAAACAAAGGAACAACTGAGAAGAGGAATGCATTACATTCAAATCAGAAAGACAACTAAAGAGATGGAAAGAAAGATTGGGTTAAGAGGAAGAGAGCATGAAAGAGACTGAAAGTAAGTGTAAGAAAAAAAGTAAAATTTCTAATTTAGGAGATTTTTAAGTCTCTAGGAACAATTCTTCACCTGACGGTATGAGTCTCCACAATTTAAATTGACATTGCTTTCACAGTTATTATATAGTTAAATAAACATGTTTACACTGTTACTTACTGGACTTAACTTTCTGGTATGAGTTTAATGGGCAATTAATATCAATTTACTGAAAAATAATGCGGCTAAGGGAGAGGTTCTGTTTGTGTGGAGCATTGTAAATTGACCAGGAATTTCTGAAGATTCACAACTCGTGGCAAATCTTTTAAGCCCCAAAATTTGTTGGCTGATTTGCACATTAGCAAGTGTGCATTGTTAAACCATGTTATTTTTCCATTAAGAACTGGCCCAATGTTTTATACAGTGTGATACAGCATGATTCAGAGGTGAGGCTGAAGGTTATGGAACTCAGTGTTCATGCCATTGAATGCAAAAAATGTATGTCTTGTGGCTATAATGATAGAATCTTAAAAGGGTACGCAGTAATGAAAGAAACCAGAGCTGAGTGGACAGATCAAAATTGCTCAAGTTTCTTGTTACAGTTTATAATCTGTCTGAGGCCCAGGCTGTGTTACTGCCTCTAACTCTATTCACTATTTCTATCCACTCATTATCCCACACAGACCATGGGAGGCCTCAATGCATTTCATTTGGAACAAATTAACTGTATCAAATTAGGTTATGCACTGTAGTATCTGAAGTTCGACTATTCCCCAGTCAGGCCTGAGTGTTATTGCTGTGCTCAGAAGTGAAATTCTCATTGGCAGCCTGTGTCATGTTTTAGAAGCTCAGCCCTTTCTAAAATAATACCCCAGAGCATTGAGAAAGTAATTTTATTTTATTTTATTGCTGTGCACTTTGTTTTAGTTCATGCCTGCAAACCCAAACAAAAGAACACATCTGGAAACGTCTTCAGAGCTGCCAACAGTTTACTGTAATTGCTCACTCAGAATGCTCCCCTGACCTCAGAAAGCCATACATCACTATGCTGTTTATCATGTTTTTTTTAATGCTTTCATGGGAAGTGGGAATCTCTGGCAAGGCCAGGATTTGTTGGCCATTCCTAATTGTCCTTGAACTGAGTGGATTGCTAGGGCCTTTCAGAGGGTAGTTAAGAGTCAATCACATTGCTGTGGATCTGGAGTCACATGTAGGCCAGACCAGGTAAGGATGGCAGGTTTCCTTCCCTAAAGAACATGAGTGAACCAGACGGGTTTTTGCAACAATCAGTGATAGTTGTCATGATCATTATTACTGGGACTAGCTTTAAATTATGGATGTATTTATTGAATTTAAATTCTACCAGCTGTCATTGTGGGATTTAACCCATGTCCCCCAGCATTTGCTGGCTTCTGGATTACCAGTCTAGTGACATTACCACAACACCACTGTGTCACCCCTATTGTGACATCTAGTCATATAGCTATGTTCTAAATATGCTAATAATCTTATTGATAACCTCATATACATGCATAAGTGCAAAATCAGATCACAATTTATTTCTAATCACTAGTTGTATCAGTATGAGTTTGATATTAACAATGAATACAAACGTTATTCTATGCTGTGGGGAAATCCTCAGTCCTGTAGCAATGAAAAGCTACATACTAATTAAATTCAACCTCATTACATGTTGTTTTACTTTTGGACACCAAAGAGGACTGACCACTACTCATGTTGGCAGGTTCCAGGTCTTCAGAAGAATATCCTTTTTTTCACTACCAAAAATAGTGGATTCGATTCTTTGACATGTCACCACCACAGCCACTGGTAAAAACCCATCTAATGGTATATTTTGAATTAAACTTATTAGTTGCACTTTATTTATCAAATGAAAATTTGTAACCTAGTGTTATGAATGCTGGACTTTACAAGAAGGTTATGTTTCAAAATGTCTCCTTTAACTTAAGGTAAAATTAGGAATTCCAGAAGTACCCCACCGCTCAGAGGCAGGGCTATGGGGTCTGGTTGCCGTGGTGGTGAAAGCAAACAGAAACCGATTGAAATTGTTACAGTCAGATGAGGAAAGGTCAAATGCCTCCCTTCTTTTCCCACTCTTCATTTGATCCCAACAGGGTTTTTTAAAAGGGTATGTTTGCCAATTCAGTGAGTGTTTAACTGCTTACATGCTGTGACACAGAGAGGTTTTCTCGAATTTTAAAAGAGAGGATAGTTTATATCATACTTAATCTGGCCTAAGTAAAATAATAGAAATGTACCGACTTCCACACACACACTCACGCACACACACTCACACACACACGCACGCGCGCACACACACACACACACACACGCACACACACACGCACACACACATGTACACACACGCACTTGGAGTTCACACTCGCATAAATAGATTACAGAGTGGGAGGATAGTTTAAGTAATTTAAAGTCCAGTAAAATTAAAGGGGCATATCGATCTTGAAGATTGGTGACTTGGTTTGCTTCAGGCTGAACTCAGTGGTCCTGCTGGTTTCAGTGTTGAGGTGGTTTAAAGATATAGAATTATTTGTCCTTCTGAAGATAGCGGCTGTGGGTTGAGTACTTTTGAAAAGAAATCTCTGCCTGCGAGACATGGAGGCCTGGATTTTCGTTATGATTGGATGGGTTGGCATAGTAGGTGTAAGAGCAAAGGGTGATGGATGGGGGCATGGATTGGCATGAGTTGGCACTAATTTGGCATGGGTCTATAAAGGGCCATGGGGTTGGGTACAGAGGCATTGGTTAGAATGGAGAATATGAGAGGTTATGTGGGTGGATACAGAACATGAGGTGACATGTGTTGACCAGAAGGGGCATGTGGAGTGTGTAGGGGGTGAGGGGTGATGGCTGGAGGGATGTTTTATGTTTGGATACAGTGCTGGAGTCTCAAGCAGGCCTTCTGCTTAGCTGCCTCCACACCCAGCATCCTCATCTCTACTTCTGGGGTTCCTTACCTGGCCTTCTAATATAGCCCATCTCCCCCCGCTCACACCCTCAACCAAAAATCTGACATCTCGGCAGCCGTTTTTAAAGGTCGGGTTCACAAAGCTGGGAATTCTCCCAACTCTGAGCACCTGACTCATGGACAAAAAAAACAGGCTTGAGAATCAGAAAGCGCAGACAAATTTCAAAACTTGCGAATTGGTTGGAATCTCAGTTGCTTGTCCTATTCTGCAAAAAAAAGTTACTTAAACACACAAAAGGTTGGCTAGTCACATGACCCTCTCCCTGTACCTACCAAGGCAATCCAAATATGGTCACGGATAACGCATTGCAGTTGTAAATTGGTTAGATCATGGCTCTCTCAGCCATGGTCCAATGTTCAAGTGATTATGTCTAATGGTTTGTTGTCACCCAGTTGAATGCCTAGATAATTGTCTGGATGCTTTGCTAATGGGATAAGAGGTGGGCCCCATTCATATTCCTCCAAGGCTACTAATATTCCTGGTGCAGCTTTGCAGATAGATTGTCTCTATTTCAATGGTTTTGGAATGTAGAAGGTACAGTGAGTTAGATGTGCAGCCACCTTTGACTGTGATCCCAAGTCACGAGAATGTGGCTTTAGTCCTTTTAAAGATATGGGGCAGGATTTTACCGTCAGCAAGCGGGGGCAGGGCCCGCTCGCTGACGCGTAAAATGACGTGCGGTGACATCGGGTGGAACTCCTGATGTCACTGCGCCCTATTTAAATTTTCAGGAAGGCGGGGGCGCAGCAAAATCAGCTGCGTGCCCGCCAACCTGTCAATGGCCAATTGAGGCCACTGACAGATAAATTAAAGTAATTAGTGGACCTGCCCGTCCAACCTTAAGGTTGGCGGGCAGGCCAGGAGCCCCAGCAGCAACTAGATAAAACATGAAACCTGATCCACCGGCGGGATGAGGTTTCATGTAGGGTTTTAAAAATTTTAATAAAGTTGTTATGGAAATTATGAACATGTCCCAACTCATGTGACATTGCCTTTTTTTTTCTATTTTTAATATTGTTGAAAGTAGAGGCGTTCTCCCTGAGGCAGCACTTAGCCTCAGGGAGATGAGTGCGCTCTTTCTTGCACATGCGCGAAAGAGCGCACTCTCGATTTTAGGCATTCCCCCCCCACCTCCTGCACAGGGAGCGCACAGCGCTTCTGTGCGGACGTCACGCTGGGCGGGCCTTAATTGGCCAGCCCATGTAAAATGGCGCCGTGCCTCCGATTGGGGGCACTGATCAGAAGCGCGCCTGCACACACCCACCCATCAACTTCCCCTCACCCCCCGACAGGGGGAGAATTCTGCCCATGGAATTGGGGTGTTACCACCATTAAAAATTCATTTTTTGATATAAAACATGGTTTTACAACAACAGTTTTCACAACTGTAAACAGTCACTCACAGTTAAGGGACAGCTGCTTTGTGAGACACAGAGGGAGTGAGAGAAAGCAATTACTGCTGTCGAGAAACAAATCAGCTACTGCTGTGCTTCTAAGAGTCCCTTTACTGTTCAAAAGGAAGGGAACAGTACAGACAGAACGTTTGGAGATTTAAGGAACAATGAATCACCGAGATTGTGTTTTGCTGGTGGGGATTGGATCTGGAAGACTCAAACTGAATGGAATAACTTTTTGAAGGACACTGAAAGGAAAAAGGAAGACATGTCAGAAGCATTGTTTTGGAAAATGGCATCATCGGAAAAGATAAAACGGAGGCGAAGGAACTGAGAGAATGGGATGGAGTCCTGACAGGAAGCAGGGTGTGAGGAGCTGTAGTCGAGGTAGCTGTAGGAGTCAGTGGGCTTGTAATGAATATTGCTGGACAGTCTATCACCAGAAATGAAGGCAGAGAGGTCAAGGAAGGGAAGGGAAGTGGCAGAGAGGGACCATGTGGAGGTGATGGAGGGGTGAAAATTGGAAGCAAAATTGATAAATTATTTCCAGGTCCAGGCGAGAGGATGAAGTGGCACTGAAACAGTCATCGATGTACCGGAGAAAGAGTTGTGGGAAGGGGCCTGGATAAGACTGGAACAAGGAATGTTCCACATACCCCATAAAAAGACAAGCATAACTGGGACCCATGTGGTATCCATAACCACACCTTTTATTTGGAGGAACATGTCTTCTTTCTTCCTTAGCCGAGGTTTCCCACCCACTGTGGTTGACAGGGCCCTCAACCATGTCCGACCCATCTCTCGTGCCTCTGCTCTCACACCTTGCCCTGCCTCCCAGAACCATGACAGGGTCCCCCTTGTCCTCACTTTTCACCCCACCAGCCTCCACATTCAAAGGATCATCCTCCGCCATTTCCGCCAACTCCAGCATGATGCCACCACCAAACATATCTCCCCCACAACACCTCCCTGCCCATCAGCATTCCGTAGGGACTGTTCCCTCAGGAGCTCTCTGGTCCACACCTCCATCACTCCCAACACCTCATCCACTTCCCACGGCACCTTCCTTTGGAATCGCAGAAGGTGCAACACGTGCCAATTTACGTCCTCCCTCCTCACCTTCCAAGGGTCCAAACACTCCTTTCAGGTGAAGCAGCGCTTCACTTGCACCTCCTTCAATTTGGTCTACTGCATTCACTGCTCCCAATGTGGTCTGCTCTACATTGGAGAGACCAAACACAGACTGGGTGATCGCTTCGCGGAACACCTTCGGTCTGTCCACAAGTATGACCCAGGCCTTCCTGTCGCTTGCCATTTCAACACACCACCCTGCTCTCATGCCCACATGTCCGTCCTTGGCTTGCTGCAATGTTCCAGTGAAGCCCAACGCAAACAGGAGGAACAGCACCTCATCTTCCGACTAGGCACTTTACAGCCTTCCGGACTTAACATTGAGTTCAACAACTTCAGACCATGAACTCTCTCTTCCATTTCACCCCTCTTTTAATCCCCCTTTTTAAAATGTTTTAAAAAAAAAATTATCCAGCTATTTTCATTTTTATTCATTGTTTTATCCCTCTTTTAATCCCTTTTTTTATCCCTTTTCCCATCCTTTTTTCCCTAATCACCATCCCCTCCCCCCACCCAACCCCCAAAAATGCCATCTGCCACTTGTTCATGTTGTTCTTTCACAGGATGCTTAACCTTGTTCTGCCATTAACACATTCTGCTTTCTTACCTTTAAGCCGCCATCAGCACCTCTTGTAGCCCTTAGCACTACCATTAACGCTCCCTTTGTCTTTTCATCCATGATGTCTTTGTCAATCTCTCCTTAGCTCCCACCCCTATTGCTGACATTCTATCCAGCTTCACCTGGTCCAACCCCTTAAACAGTATAAATTTAATCACATTTCTACCTCTCTTTTAGTTCTGAAGAAGGGTCATACAGACTCGAAACATTAACTCTGTTTCTCTCTCCACAGATGTTGTCAGACCTGCTGAGTTTTTCCAGCATTTTATGTTTTCATATCAGATATAGAACCTGCTTCTGTTTAAAGGGCAATGGAAGCAGTGGAGGGTGCAGACAAAAGGGAAGAGTAGTATTTTTTATTCATTCTCAGGATGTGGGCTTCGCTGGCTGAGCCAGCATTTATTGCCCATCCCTAATTGCCCTTGAGAAGGTGGCGATGATCTGCATTCTTGAACCATTGCAGCCCATGTGGTGTAGGTATACAGTGCTGTTAGGGAGGGGGATCCAGGATTTTGACCCAGAGACAGAGAAGGAATGGCTATACTTTCCAAGTCAGGATGGTGAGTAACTCGGAGGGGAACTTCCAGGTGGTGGTGTTCCCATCTCTCTGCTGTCCTTGTCCTTCTAGATAGTAGTGGTCGTGGGTTTGGAAGGTGCTGCTGAAGAAGCCTTGGTGAATTCCTACGGTGCATCTTGTAGATGGTACACCCTGCTCCTACTGTGCATCGGTGGTGGAGGGAGTGAATGTTTGTGGATGTGATGCCAATCAAGTGGGCTGCTTTGTCCTGGACAATGTCAAGCTTCTTGAGTGCTGTGGGAGCTGCACTCATCCAGGCAAGTGGGGAGCATTCCATCACACCCCTGACTTGTGCCTTGTAGATGGTGGACAGGCTTTGGGGAATCAGGAGGTGAGTTACTCGTCACAAGATTCCTAGCCTCTGACCTGCTCTTGTAGCCACAGTATTTATATGGCTAGTCCAGTTCAGTTTCTGGTCAATGCTAAACCCCAGGATGTTGATAGTGGGGGACTCAGTGATGGCAACGCCATTGAACATCAGGGGATGATGGTTGGATTCTCTCTTTTTGGAGATGGTCATTGCCTGGCACTTGTGTGGATCGAATGTTACTTGCCACTGGTCAGCCCAAGCTTGGATATTGTTCAGGTCTTGCTGCATTTGGACATGAACTGCTTCAGTATCTAAGGTGTCACGAATGGTGCTGAACATTGTGTAATCATCAGCGACCATTGCCACTTCTGACCTTATGATGGAAGAAAGGTCATTGATGAAGCAGCTGAAGATGGTTGGGCTGAGGACACTGCCCTGAGGAACTCCTGAAGTGATGTCCTGGAGCTGAGATGACTGACCTCCAACAACCACAACCATCTTCCTTTATGCTAGGTATGACTGCTAGGTGCAAAGAGAGGAAGAGATTTTTCTAAATCTGAGCTGGGTGATCTGTGCAAAATGAAGAACATAACATTTTGAGCTCTGTAACAGGAGATTCTTGAATTCAGGGGTGTGCACCTGATGGAGGGGGGAACCTTCCTAATCCTTAGGATTCCACCGGAGTTCCAAAAGAAGATTATCCACTCAAATTGTTTGTGATTGATGCAAGCCATGAGGTTGTTGCTATGTGCTCTGATGGTTACCTGATGGTTACCTTAGTGCCAGCAGTGACGATCCTCATTTTAATGTGGAGTAGGACTTTGGCATTGGTGGGCAATGTGAAGGACAAACTGCCTGACTTTGACTGCAAAAAACCTGGACAATTCCAGTGCATTGGCCTCATCTGCATGCTGCTAGTCAGCTGCTTGCCTGAATCGGTTGGAAGTGGCAGCTGTCCAGCTGGATAGTTTGGAGTTTGGGCAACAGGAATTTTGCTGGCTGGCAGCAAAGGGAGGTTAAGTCATGGGGAGGAGTTCGGGGGAGAGTTTCACAGGTAGGAAGGAGAGTATACAAAGCCAGAGAGGCCTAAACTTTTCTATGGAGCCCAGAAGAGCATCTTATCCTCTTGGTCTCATAAAGAAATTAAAACAAAAACTTACCTGAAATGGCCTCTTCTGGTCCTGGATCTTCTTTCCATTGTCTTCATCTGATGGAAAAGCCACAATAAGCTATGTCATTGGTGAGAGGTCTGCATATTTAAAAAAACACCTTGCCAAGTTAAGGTGGGTGTTTTTGCTGTCTATTGAGGACAGCAAGTTTGAGGCCTTACCAGGCCGATTTTAATTGCCCACCTGCCCAGTTTCCTGTGGTGAGTAGGGTTAAATTTGCTCCTTTATACCTAAACTCATTAATTCTCTTTTTTTTTCACTCTGAATAATCAGATTGATTTTGACCGATAGCTTTCATTCTTGTTTGACATTTATTAGATGATAATGGTCTGCACATTTGCTTCCCTCAAGAGAATTCTTTGCTCTTTGAAGAGCCTTTCTAGGTCACATTTAAACCTTTTGTATTCAATGTAGAACATTATGCACTGTCTAATTTACTGAGTAGATGATAAATCCCAAATACTATTCACCTCTTTATGTTCTTTATGTGCCTTTTATTCAAAGCACTTTTTCCTTTGCTTGATGATGATGCTCAGTCCAATATTCGGTTTTCAGATCACTTTCTTTGGTTGTTGTCTTCATGATTGCAAGACAAAAGTAGATAATCAAATAAGTGACAGGGTAAGCCCAAAGCCCCATCCCTCATGCCCAAGAAAACAGGTTAGCTGATGAGTAAATATGATTACCAAGCCAAATTTAGAGCAAATCATTTAGTGATAATCTTGTTTTCAAATATGCAACTGATGCCGCTATTTCTCAAGTAGAAGCAAAGTACAATACAGACCACAAAAACCAATTTCATTGATTATAAGTTTAACAGGGGCATCCTACTACCTTTAAAGAGCCATTGTAAGCTTTGCCTTCATTGGCAAGGTTAAGTGGAGTGCTGGACATTGGCCACAAATTTACTCAGAGCTTTGCCACCATAACTTTGCCTGAGGCCCAGGGTGGAATTATGCCCATTGCCCATTGACGGCGGGTGTGTTTGATGGCATGAGCGGACAATATGACGATAAGGCCAAAAAATCAGTTTCATGATGTTGTGAAACCAGTTTGCAATCATCCGCCCTGCCCATCAATGTTTTCCGCCATCGGACATCGGGAACTTCATTATAATAAACATCTGCATATCATTATAAGCCCAACTCGCCAGAATCATCCCTCAATGCTGGATCATCCAAACATGTCGGCAGGAAAACAGGCCAGTGCAGAATACGTCTTGGCAAGGGTAACAGGCAGAAGCCGGTACTTACTGTCAGGGTCTTGCTCACATCGTGGACACCCGAGGAGCAGAAGATGCTGGAGCCTGAAAGCAACAGGACCCTGGAGGAATATCCATCGCATGCTGGTTGGATTCTGATGGACATGGCTTTGCCATGAAGTAGCTCACAGAGGGTGTAAAGCCACCATAGAGGGTCTGCTCACAATGGATGATGATTGAGGGGGTGGAGAGGAAGGTCCAGCCGTGTTTGGGAGAGGAAGATGTACCGGTGGGGGGGTGGGGGGGAGGAACGTCTAGGTGATGAGATGAAGGTGTGTCGGGGCGGTGAGGCTGTGGGGGGAATGAAGATGTTGGGGGGTGTGATGTTGCGAGGGGGGGAACAAAAGTGTCAGGGGGTGAGGTTGGGAGGGGGAGGGGGTATGGGGACAGGATGGGGTAACGCAAGAGAATACGGCAACTGGGGAGGTAGGTGTAAGAAGGGGGGGTGGTAGGAATGTGAAAGGGAAGGATGTCGGAATGGGGAAGGAGTCTGGAGAGGTGAAGGAGCCCAGGGGGAGGAAGGAGTCCGGGGGGGGGGGGGGCGAAGGAGTCCGGGGGGGGGATGAAGGAGTCCGGAGAGAGGAAGGAGTTTGGAGAGGTGATGGAATTTGGTCTGTGAGCAGGGACAGGAGGGTGACTGCAGGTGAAGCAAGTATGGGGGCCCAGGGGGTGCCCAGGGGTAGCACCATGGTACAGGGAACCATTCAAGTCGGGGGAAGAAATAGGAATGTAGTAGTTGTCGGGGACAGTATAATTAGGGGAATCGATACTGCTCTCTGCACCTGTGAGCATGAGTCCTGAAGGCTGTGTTGCCTGCCCGGTGCCAGGGTTAAGGACATCTCCTCAGGGCTGGAGAGAAACTTGGAGTGGGAGGGAAGGGATACAGTTGTCGTCATCCACATTGGTACCAATGACATTGATAGGACTAGAAAGGAGGTTCTGCTGAAAGAATTTGAACCCATTTAGGACCTAAATTGAAAAGCAGAACCTCCAGGGTAATAATCTCGCGATTGCTACCTGAGCCACGGGCAAACTGGCATAGGGTAAATAAAGCCAAGGAGTTAAATAAGTGGCTCAAAGATTGGTGTGGAAGGATTAGGTTTCAGTTCTTGGGGCACTGGCACTAGCACTGGAGTAGAATGGAGCTGTTCCGTTGGGACGGGCTTCACTTGAATTGTACTGGGACCAGTCTCCTGGCGAACCAGATGACTAGGACTGTCAAGAGGGCTTTAAACTAAATAGACAGGGGAAGTGTTCTGGAAAGGAGATGTGTAGGCTTACAAAGCAAAAGGATATGGCAGCTGATTAGGTAATCATACCCAGAGTGTGAAAAGAAGGGACAGAGTGTACAAACATAACGAAAATCAGCAGCAAATAGGGTCAAAGGGGGAAAAATAGTTAAAAAGGCAAAATTAATGGCTCTTTACTTAAATGCACATAGTATTCAGAACAAAATAAATGAATTAATGGCACAAATAAGGTTAATGGGTATGATCTTATAGCCACTACAGAGACATGGTTACAAAGAGATCAAAGCTGGGAGCTAAATATTCAGGGGCATGTGACTCTTTGAAAGGACAGGCAGGAAGGAAAGGTGGTGGGTTAGCTTTGTTAGTACGAGATGGGATAAGTACGATAGCAAGAAAGGATCTTGGATTGGAAGATGAAGAATCCAAATGTGTGGGGGTAAAAAATAACAAGGGGAAGAAGACACTGGTGGGAGCATTCTATAGGCCCTCAAATAGTGGCTATACTGTACGACAGAGAATAAATCAGGAGATGATGAGGGCATGTAAAAAGGCAGTACATTAATCATGGGTGACTTATAGATTGGGAAAATCAAATTGGCAGAGGTAGCCACGAACAAAAATTCATAGAGTGTATTCGGGATAGTTTCATAGAACAATATGTTGTGGATCCAACCAGGGATCAGGCTCTTTTGGATCTGGTAATATATAATGAGGCAGGTTTAATAAATGATCTCAGATTAAAAGATACCCTAGGAAACAGTAACCATAATATGATAGAATTTAGCATTCAGTTTGAGAGTGAGAAACTTAGGTCAGAAACAACTGTGCTAAACTTAAATAAGGGTAATTACAAAGGAATGAGGGCAGAGTTGGCTGGAGTGGACTGGGATAGGATTTTAGCAGAAAAAACGGTTGATGAAAAATGGCAGACTTTTAAGAGAATAATTCATGACTCACAACAAAGACATATCCCAGCGAGGAAGAAGGATTCAAAGAAGGGGATAAAATAACCATGTTAACCAAGGAAGTTAAGGATAGTATCAAATTAAAAGAAAATACATACAATGTGGCAAAAATTAGTGGTAAGCCAGAGGATTGGGAAAGCTTTAAAAACCAACAAAAGATAACCAAAAAATTAAAGAGGGAGAAAATAAACTTTGAGGGTAAACTAGCAAGTAATATAAAAACAGACAATAAGAGCTTGTTAAAAAATATAAAAAGGAAGAGAGAGACCAAAGTGAGCATAGGCCCCTTACAGAATGAGGCTAGAGAAATAATAATGGGGAACCAGGAAATGACAGTGGAGTTGAATAAATACTTTGCTTCAGTCTTCATGGTAGGAGACAGTAAAACATTCCATAATAATCAAGGGGCGAAAGAAGGGAGGAAATAAATACAATAACTACCACTAGAGAAAAATGTACTAGGGAAACTAATGGGACTAATGACCGATAAGTCCCCTGGGTTGCAACCTGGTCTATTAAAGGAAGTAGCTACAAGGATAATGGATGCACTGGAAGTAATCTTCGAAGAATCCTTAGATTCTGGAAAAGCGCCAGAGGATTGGAAAACTGCTAATGTAACATCCTTATTCAAAAAGGGAGGGAGAAAAAAACAGGTAACTATAGGCCAGTTAGCTTAACATCTGTCATTGGGGAAATGTTAAGAGTCTATTATAAAGGATGTAATAGCAGATCATTTAGAATTACATAATCTAATAAAGCAGAGTCAGCATGGCTTCATGAAGAGGAAATCTTACCTGACACATTTATTAGAATTCTTTGAGGAGGTAACTAGCAGGATAGATAAAGGAGAGGCTGTAGATGTAATATATTTGGATTTCCAAAAGGTGATCGATAAGGTACCGCATATAAGGTTACTTAATAAGATAAGAGCCCATGGTGCTGGGAGTAGTATATTAGCACACATAGAGGATTAGCCAACTAACAGAAGACAGAGTTGGGATAAGGGGGGCATTTTCAGGATGGCAACCTGTAACTAGTGGAGTGCCATAGGGATCAATGCAGGGGCCACAATTATTTACAATATATATTAATGATTTAGTTGAGGGAAGTGAATGTACTATTGCCAAATTTGTGGATGATACAAAAATAGCTGCGAATGCAAGTAGTGAGGATGATAAAGGGAGTCTACAGAGGGATATAGACAGGTTAAGTGATTGGGAAAAAAAGTGGCAGATGGAATATAATGTGGGAAAATGTGAGGTTATGCACTTTGGCAGGAAGAATAGAGGAGTTGAATATTATTTAAATGGAGAAAGACTGAAAAACGCTGCAGCACCGAGGGCTTTGGGAGTCCTTGTGCATGAATCACAAAAAGCTAACGTACAAGTTCAACAGGTAATAGGCAATTAGGAGGCTTGACAAGGTAGATGCTGAGAGGTTGTTTCCCCTTTTGGGAGAGTCTAGGACAAGAGGGCATAATCTCAGAGTAAGGGGATCGCCCATTTAAAAAAGAGATGAGGAGAAATTTCTTCTCTCAGAGGGTAGTCAATCTGTGAAATTCTTTACCGCAGAGGGCTGTAGGGGCTGGGTGGTTAAGTATATTCAAGGCTGAAATAGACAGAATTTTAATCGGAAAAGGAATCAAGGGTTTTGGGGAAAAGGCAGGAAAGTGGAGCTGAGGATTATCAGATCAGCCATGATCTCACTGAATGGCGGAGCAGACTTGCTGGGCCGAATGGCCTACTTCTGCTCCTACGTCTTATGGTCTTATGGAGTCCAGGCTTAGAAGAAGGAGTCTGTGGGGAGAAAAGAGTCTGGAGACGGGGAAGGAGTAAGGGTGGAAGAAGAAGTAAGGCTGGAGGAAGGAGTCAGGAACGTGGAAGGGAGGAGTCCGGGGTGGGGAGGAGTCCGGGGCAGAGGAAATAGGAGTCTGGGGTGGGGGAAGGAGTCTGGAGGATGGGGAGGAGTTCAAAGATGGGAAAGAGCCCAGAGGGGGGGAAGGATTTCCAAGGGGAGAAGGAGTCCAGAGGTGGGGATGCCCAGGTGAATGTGCAAGGGAGGGGTCTATGGAGTCAATGACTGCCTCCTGGGGAGCAAACTGAGGGTGGGAGTGGTAGGAGGGAATGGTGACAATGACTAAGGGCAGAGGAGAGTGGGAGGGCGAGGGTGCGATGGTATCAGTAGAAAGGACGGAGAGGATGGTTGGTGGGGACTCAGAGGCAGATGTGAACCCTGGGTGTGGGAAGTAAGAGGTCAGGGAGGCTAATGTGGATGGCGGTGGGATTTTCAGGAAGGAAGGGAATGTGCATGTTCACCTGGACATCCCTGAAAGAAAAGGGTTGTGGCTGGTAGGTCACGGAGGGGAGGTGGAAGGTGATGCCAGGCGGGGGCCGACAGTGATGGGGGAAAGGAAATGAGTGACCAGGGGATGGGAAAGGATGGGGGACCTGATGAAAAACTGTACCACTACTATGCTTGTTAAATCAAAAGTGAAATGAGACTCGTGTTGGGCCAGAACAGGCGCTGCATGGGAATGTGATCAGTGGGCAGGCAGAGATGCAGCTCAGCTCAGATGGACAACTGAAAGTGAACCCTAACAGGCAGCATTGAAAATGCTCAGGACATTGAGATGGGTATGATGGCGGAGGAATCCGCGTGCGTGGGAGATCGCATGCATGAGGCTCCGAAAGGCCCTGCCACAAACAACTTCACCCTCCAGAATCACTTGTGGGCTGAATACGTGCAGCTGAACTGCTCATGGAGGTGAAAGGAATGCAGAGGGCTGACTCGCAAAGCCTGTAAATGAAGCTGAAATGTACCATTACATGCAATTCAATATTATTTTTCCTGCTCGCTACCGCATTTAGTGCAAATCTGGGCAGGATTCCACCCCCTATTTCCATGTTTGGGTGGCCTTTCAGTCACCTCAGACAAAGTTGCAGTGGTTAAGCAGGAACAGTTCTGGGAAAATTCCTGACCATTGCCTTAATATAATGGAAGGAATTTATTAAAGCACAAGACAAAAACAAAATTCCACATTGTATTGGAACACTAGACAGTACTATATTCCCAATCATCCAGCTGTAACATGGATATAAAAATTCCTCTCCTTCAGACGATACTCTTCCTGCAGGTCTCCTGGCTGGAAATTATGCTGAAATATGAATACACCAGGTCAAGCTTTTCTTACCTGCTTCCATATGAACATACGAATTAGGAGCAGGAATAGGCCACTCGGCCCTTCGAGATTGCTCCTCCATTGAATAAGATCATGGCTGATCTGAATATAGACTCAACCCCACATTCCTGCCCACCCTCAATAAACTTTCACCCCCTCGTTAATCAAGAATCTATCTAGATCCATTCAAAGACTCTATGTCCACCGCTTTTTGAGGAAAAGAGTTTCAAAGACTCACAACCCTCCGAGAGAAAAAATTTCTCCTCATTTCTGTCTCAAAGGAGCTGCAACATCCACCCTGTGAAGATCCCTTGGGATCTTAAAGGTTTCAATTAAGTCGTCTCTTACTCTTCTAAATTTCAGTGGATACAAGCCTAACCTGTCCAGCCTTTCCTCAAAGGATAACCTGCCTATTCCTGGTATTAGTCTAGTAAACCTTCTCTGAACCACTTCTAATGCATTTGCATCTTTCTTTAAATAAGGAGACCAGCATTGTACACAATATTCCAATGTGTTCTCACCAATACACTGTACAACTGAAGCATAACTTCTCTACTTTTGTAATCAGTTGCCCTCACAGTAAATGATAACATTCAATTAGCTTTCTTAATTACCTGCTGTAGCTGCATACTAAGCTTTTGTGATTCACGCAGTAGGGCACCCAGATGCCTCTGAATCTCAGAGCTCTGCAATCTCTCACCATTTAGATGATAAGCTTCTTTTTCTATTCTTCCTGCGAAAATGAACGATTTCACATTCGCCCACATTATACTCCATTTGCCAGATCTTTGCCCACTCACTTAACCTATCTATGTCACTTTGTAGCCTCCTTACGTCTCTTCACAATTTACTTTCCCAACTATCTTTGTGTCATTAGCAAATTTAGCAACCATTCCTTTGGTCTCTTCATCCAAGTCATTTATATAAATTCTAAAATGTTGAAGCCCCAGCACTGATCCCTGTGGTAAACCACTCATCATATCCAGCCAATCAGAATAATACCCATTTATGCCAACTCTCTGTTTCCTGTTAGCTAGCCAATCTTCTATCCATGCCAATATGTTACCCCCTACACGATGAGTTTTTGTTTTCTACAATAACCTCTGATGTGGCACTTTATCAAACACCTTCTGGAAATCTAATTACATTACATCCACCCTTTATCCACAGCACATGTGACTCCTTCAAAGAACTCCAGTGAATTGGCTAAACATGATTTCCCTTTTACAAAACCATGTTGACTCTGCCTGACTGCCTTGGATTTTTCTAAGTGCCCTGCTATAACATCTTTAATAGTAACTTCTAACATTTCCCCTATGACAGACATTCAGCTAACTGGCCTGTAGTTCCCTGCTTTCTGTCTCCCTCCCTTTTTAAATAAAGGAGTTGTATTTGTTATTTTCCAATCTAATGGAAACTTCCCCAAATCTAGCGAATTTTGACAGGTCAGCCAGAGCACCCAGTATTTCGATGTGGATGCCTAGCAGCGTTCCCTGTATGCCATCTAACTGAGGTCCACATCTGAGGCCACTACAGCAGAACTCATCTGCAGCCTTGTCCTTCAGTAAGCTGGTACGCAACCCACCTTTTATCCAGGGGTTAGCTGCAACCCTCTCGTAGCTGCATGACTTGCACTTCATGCCAGATAGCAGGATGAGGGCATGCTGGGAATTGGGAATAGGCATATGGCAGAAAGATTCTGTCTGTTCTCAGTAATACAGGATGCCATGGGAAAAAAAATGGAGAGAAACAAAATCCAAAGTGTAGGCACGAGTCTGCAGAGAAATAACAGAACAATTTGACACCTGTCTGTTGGTGGCTGAAGTGAAGTAGTTGGAGAGAAAGAAGTCCTTTGTGTCTTTCCATGACAACATCCCATTAGGTGGGCCATCATAGCACAGCAAAAGGGTGGGGGAGCCGAATTTCAGGTTGCAACTGCCAATTAATGCCAACAGATGTTCCAGCCCCATGCTGTATGATAGCTGCAGATGCCCTCACTGCAGATGGCGGGGCTTTGCATCTACATCTCTACCAAACAAGAACCTGAAACGGCATTTTCCACATTCATTATCAGGTAGGGGCACGGCAAAAAATGTTGGTGGCATTTTAGTGAGTGCAGTCAAGCAGGCAAGGGTAGTCACTGGTCACCCTGCTTTTTGTTTTCATGTAGTGCCAATTGAAAGCATGATATGCTGTGATTGGGGAATTTCTGAGGAAGCATCCAGCAGAAAAATATGCTATCGATTCACATAACTTTATGGTGCCATTGAGTCTGCTGTATCACTTTCCTTTGGCTATAAGAGCCTCTGCACGGTCTAATCTGTCAAAATGATGCATGTTCATCTGTGCAGATGTAGGTGTGAAGTCGGAGCAAAGGCTATTTCGAGCAGCCTAACATGCTTAGCACCCGCCCGTTGATTTTCCTATTATTCGAAACATCTCAGGCAGTGGAATCTACATGGGAAAATGCCGCTGATAGTGCTGGGAGAAAAAAATAATTGACAGTGATTGGCACAAAACCGCGTGTGGCCCAAAGTGCCAGCAGGAAAAATAAGAAAATAACAATAATTAAGGCATGATTGAAACAGACTTAGCTTTATATTGATGTGCCCATTCCATGATCTCCAGTATACTTACCATTTCCCAATAGCCCAGATAGCCTCACTGAATTCACCTTGAAAAGGTTTCCTTTTCCTCCTGTTAGTTCCAGACACCTAGGCCAGAATTTTACCTTCGGCGTGCGGGCACGCACCCGAGATGCCGGAATTTAAAATGACACGTGATGATGTCGGGCGTGTGTTCTGACATCACAACGCACCATTGCGATATTTCGTTCGGCGGACGTGCGCCAGAGTCAGCTGCATGCCCGCCGATAATTGAAAAGCCTATTAAGGCCATTAAGAAGGTAATGAAGTTGAAGTTTACACTGCCAGTCCAACCTAACGGTTGGTGGGCAGGCAAAAGGGCCAAGCGGCCTTTACATTTTTTAGGAAATCTCATCCACGAGCGGGATGAGGTTTCCTAAAACTATTACCAATGAAATAAAAACTTTCTTTTGGAAATTAAAACCATGCCCCATTTCATGTGACACAGTCACATGAGGGGCCATGTTTCACTGAAATTTTATCGTATTTATGAATATTTTCAAAAAGCGCTTCAATCTCCCTGGGGCAGCTCCATGCCTTAGGGAATTGAAGCGCTCTTTTGCGCGCATGCGTGAACTGCGCGGCAGGCCCGCTCTCCCTCCTCCCTCCGCCTGCACAGGCAGCGCTCAGCACTGCTGCTCGCGATCCACGCAGGGGGGGCCTTAATTGGCCCACCTGCGTGAAATCGCGGTGCCGAGCCAATCACGGGCGACGGCTGGCTTCCCAGCTGCCCTCGCCTGCTCCCGCCGAGCCTGCCTGATGCGAGAAAAATTCAGGCCACAATGTAGATCACAGTGTATAAATCGATTTTTATAGCTTCAAAAAATCCTTCCAAAAACAAGGGTCGCCTTCTACACTGAGTATAAAACGTGAGCCAGCGGTGTTGATGTAGGTCGCTGCCATTTTGAAATGTGAAGAAAACTTAACACCTGTAATTCAAATTAAATCAATGTGTCACATTTTATTTGTTGAAATAATTCCATGTGGATAGTTTGGACCACATTAGCATTTTAAAAACCATCAAATTGGTTGTTTTCAGGACAAAGAATTCATTGAACTCATTCAATTGCTTTGGCAATGGCATCATTGTAAGGATCCCATTCTGCATCGGATATGGTGCTTTCGGTTTCATAATCATCCCGCCACATCAAATCATCTACTCTCAATCCATTGAATTGGATATTCCACATTTTTTGAATAATCTGATGACATGTTGTGCATTAATAGCATCCCATGATGTGATGGGTGATGTGAAATATTGGTTACTTGTATTTTTGGTGCTTTCAATAATGAATTGCTGGAAACTGGTAATATTGGTATTGAGGTCTTTTAGTAGTCTCTGAGCAATCTTGATCTTTTGCCACAGCGCGCGACATTTTTGTTCCATAAGGCTGGCCCATACCAACTGGCTGTTGCTCTGAAATGTTTCTGGATTCATGGTTTGATTTAGCCTGCTTCAGTGCATATATATGTGTTGTATTTCTGGTGATGATGCAACCATCCTGACAATTTTTGGGGACCCATTCCGATACATGCTTCTCAAAATCAGCTCAGTGGCTGGTCCCTATTCTCATGGTGCACTTGGCCTTGGCATCTTCTTCAGGTGGGATTCCTTCTTTTCTCATTCTCGCACCAATTTATCACTAACACCGAATCCCCTGGTTGCAGCAGTTTTTTTGATGAATTAGCAAATGTTATGACTTTTAGTTTGAAACCAGCTTCGCACTTCATTCTTTTTGCAGGAGGATCCAGTTCTGTTCGTTGGTCTGCTCTGTGTGGGCGTGTAAACTCCTGCTCATCTTCTTGGCAACTTGGCCCGTTTTCCCTGTTTGATCTCATGCGCTGACTTATAAGGCGAGTAAAACCCTAACAAAGTATTTTCGAGCTGAAAAATTGAGGTTGACTCCGATGTGAGTATATCCATAAACAAGCTGAAAAATGGAGGGTCAACTTGTGTGCCGAGTATAAACATGCATTTTAGTGCCAAAAAAATGGGGCCATCTTATATGCCTGGTTGATTTATACGTTGCGATTTATGGTACCTGCCAAAGGCTTTAAGGACTTAAGACCATAAGAAATAGAGGCAGGAGCAGGCCATATGGTCCATTGGGCCTACTCTGCCGTTGATTAAAATTATAGCCGAATTTCTGAATCACCTGCAATTTCCTGTCCTAACCCCATAAACCCTGATCCCCTTAATGCTCAAAAATCTATTGATCTCAGTCCTGAATATACTCAATGACTGAGCATCCACAACCTTCCGGGTTGGAGAATTCTAATGATTCACAACTTTCTGAGTGAAGAAGCTCTTCCTCATCTCAGCTCTACACGGCCAACACCTTTGGTGGGACTTTCCGACCTGCCCGCTGCTACGATCTTCCGGTCCTGCTGCAAGTCAATGGGCTTCTGGCTGGGGAGCCGCCTCGCCCGCGATGGATCCCACCCGCGTCAGGGCTGGAAAATCCTGACCATTGCCCAGAGACTGTGACCCTTAGTTCTAGAATCTCTAGTTAAGGGAAACTACCTCACAGCATTTACCCTGTCAAGTCCTCTATTTTCAATTAAATCACCTCCCATTCTCCTAAGCTCTGGAAAGTTTTTCTGGTGAGGCCTTCTGTTGGTCTTAGTTTGCCACATGCAGCATTGCCTCTGCACTGTTCCCCTTGATGTTGTGAATTCTTACCTACTTACTGAAATCAGCCCAGGAGAATGGGCTGAGGCTGGGATGGAAATGTAAAGGTGGCCAGACATCCCATTCTGCTACAGCTGTCCCCAAAGAGGAATATCCCTGCCTAAACCTGATTTATATTACACCCCTGTGGCAAATATGGTTGCAAGGATGCTCTTTGGGCAGCAATGTAGATGTTATTCCATACTTCATGATCAGTACCTAACTTAACAGATATACAATATTGGGAGCTACTTAATTGTATTAGATGTAATCGTGTCCTTCATGTTCAACTTGAATTGATAAGCTTCTAGTCCACAGACAGCACTACAACTGAACTGAGCTTTTTGAGCCCTCACCATATCACATTGAAAATGGTTCAGGAAATAATGCCAATCTGAAAATGGTTTTCATTAGCATGACAATTGCATTGATTCAGAATCTAATGAGACTGCAGAAGTATCTTAACTATTTGTTAAGACTTAATAGGCCTCTCAGCTCTGATATTCCACACTAGCAGCAGCCAAATGGATGACTAGCCTCAAATGTATTGTGTTCAACCACTTACGTGCACTTACCCACTCTGTTTTCCTTCATAGTTTTATTCACTATTAAGAGTGATTGAATTTATTTCTGCATGACAATGAAAACTTCTTTGAATTGGTCATGCTGGAAGAATGTAATCCTTGGAAATGTTTTAAATTATACAAGCAATAAGCAGCATACAGCTCGATTAAAATAGGCACTGATATCATCCGCAGAACATTGCAAATGGTTTCTTTAGTCAGTAAGGAATGCTAACTTTAAATAGAAACAGGTTTAGAAGATGAAAATCTTATCATACTGCATTGTGCCAGAAGGAGATTGACTCCTACCTTTGAGGTAACTTATAACAGAAATCTTCGGTGCTGGTGCTGGGTGCAAAATGCATCTTTTGCCATTTTTACAAACAGATAAAAGTCAGCTTTTTTTAAATGGCCTAGGTAGATGGCAAAAACTAAAATACTGGAAATGATAGGGCATCGCACAACATACACCATTAGTTGGACATCTTCCTACATCTTGCAGCTCTAAACTATTTTTACCCCATAACTTTCTGGAAGTGCAAGCTGATAAGGATATGATGAGGGCAACTGGGACTTTAGTGAATGGAACCAACAGTGTATGCCCTTAACCACTAAGATTTAAGGATTGAGACAGAAACAGGAACACTGGAAAAGGAGAACATAGAGCGGATGAATTAGAGTCAAATCAGGTACAGGAGGATAAATAGAGAAGAAAAGAAAGATTGGAGGATGAGAAAAAGGAGGAGACAGAAAAGAAAAGTAAGAAGAAGAAATATTTTAAATGACCTTTTTAAAATCCCTAATGTAGAATGTAGCTTCAAACAGTTTTCATTCTGGGCCAGAAAGGTTAATCCATAGAACCAGAGAAAAGTTACAGTGCAGAAAGAGGCCATTCAGCCCATCATGTCTGTGCTGGCCAGAAAAAGATGAAAATGAAATTAGTCGCTCATTTTAATTCCACGTTCCAGCATCTGGTCCGTAGCCTTACAGGTTACAGCACTTCAGAGGCAGATCCATGTACCTTTCAAACGAGTTGAGCATTTCAGCCTCAACCATCAATTTAGGCAGTGAATTCGAGACACCCACCACCCTCGGGGTGAAAAAATTTCTCCTCATGTCCCCTCTCATCCTTCTATCAATTACCTTAAATCTAAGCCCCCTGGTAATTGACCCCTCTGCTAGGGGAAACCTGTCTTTCCTGTCTACCCTATCTAGGCCCCTTATAATCAGCATCTCATTAATAATTGCCACATTGTATGAAACTTACGTTTTTAATTACCAGACTTAACTTTCTGTGGCAAGTTCAATAAACATGAAAATGCATTACCTATGGAACAAGGACGCTAAGGGCAAGATGCCATTTGTGTGGAGAAGCAAATGACAAAACAGCATAAATTGAGTACCGTATCTGGAGATTCACAACTCATGGCATATCTCTTAATTTCCTGAATTTGCTGGCCAATCTGCATATTAATAATAGTCTGTATTACTCACGCATTATTATTTTTCCAGCAAGATTCAACCCAACGTGCAAATAATCAAAGTTTTAGGCATTTAAGTTTCAGTCCAATCCATGATTTTTTTCCCCTTTATTCCCACTTCATTTTATTTGCTGTGAATTTAAGGAGTACTTTAGAATAGTCTGCCTATTCTGCTGACTTTGTTGGATAGAAGAGCATGGCGTTCTCCCAGTGACCTGCCTACTGTTGCTCTTTGAATTACTACCACCAAAAAACAACTGAACTAATTGGGTATCATATTTCTATAATCAAAAAGGCTGCTGGAATACTGGCCCTTAAATCTGGAGGACTAGAATGCAAAGGGTGGTGGAAGTCACGCTACACCTGTACAAAGCCTTGGTTAGACCACACCTGGAGTATTGTAAGCAGTTCTGGGCACATCATATTAGGAAGGATATATTGGCCTTGGAGGGATTGTAGTATAGATTTACCAAATTTATATCTGGATTCCAAGGGTCAAATTATGAGGAGAGATTACACAAACAAGGGTTACATATTCTGAAAATTAGAAGGTTGGGGGGTGATTTGATCATTTTTTTTCAATATATTAGGGTAGATAGAGAGAAACTATTTCTGTTGGTTGGGGATTCCAGGGGCAGAAATTTGCGCTGAGCAGGTGGATGTATGCCCGACCCACTTGAGTGTCAAATGACACGTGAGGGCGTTGGGCAAGCATTCCAACTTCATCGCGCGGTCGTGCGATATTTCAGTCGGCAGGCCTGCGTGGGAATCGGCAGCACGCTCACTGACCATTAAAAGGCCTATTAAGACCATTAAAGTTATAATTGAATGACATTTTTTGCTGCTGTCCAAGCTTACAGTTGGCTGGCAGGTGAAAAGGCCAAGCGGCCTTTGGGTATTTTAAGAAATCTCATCCACGGGCGGGAGGAGGTTTCCAACAGCAATTAAAAATTAAATAAAATGTTTAAGAATTCATTCATAACATATCCCTGCTCATGTGGCAGAGTCACATGAAGGGACATGTTTTTAACAATGCTAACTTTTTTATTTTTCAGTTTATAAATCTACAGCTCTCTGACGCAGCTCTGTGTCTTGGGGAGCCTTCAATGCACACACTCGCGTGCATGTGTTAACTTCTGCGCTCGCCCTCCTCCTGCCCTCACCCTGGCAGCACTGTGCGTTTCACACCGGCTGGTTGTTAATTGACCAGCCAGCGTGAAATCGATGTCGGGGCCTGATTGTGGGCGGCGCTTGGCTTCACGACAGCTCCCACGCCCGCCCGACAAGGTAAAAATCCTAGCCCAGGGTGTCTAAAAATTATAGCCACAAGTTTCGGGAGTAAAATTAGAAATACTTCTCCTCATGAAAGGTGGTAGAAGCTTGGAATTGCAACTGATGCTGGATCAATTGTTAAATTCAAAACTGTGATTGGTAGATTTTTGTTCACCAAAAATATTACGCGATATGGGATAAAGTTGGGCATATGGAATTAGCTGACAAATCAGCAATGATCTAATTGAATGGCCGAACAGGTTCTAGAGGCTAAATGGCCCACTCCTGCTCATACGCTCATATGTTCCTATGATTCCTGGTTACACACCTGCCTTGCAACTATTATTATATTTAGATTGGTATGCAGTATTTTTAATAATAGGCAGACTATTAGTGAGTCTGGATTACCATGGTGCTAATCACAGTTACAGCTCAAATTCTCAAATTACTGAATACAATTCATTTACAATTTACTAAGTTATACGTAGTTCAATATCTCATTCACATTAGTTTTAGGTCTGGACTTAACCCCCATTTCAGTCCTTCAGGTCTCAAGGGCAGAGGTAGTTCTTAATTGCCCAATGATATGATAATCATGCCAGGCTATTGGCACCCTCCTCAAATTTAGATAAGCGGTTCACCCTGGCTTCGACATTTCATAGTGAGTCTTTCTCTGCAGACAGCTGCTCTCAGAGTTCTGTATCCCTATCTCTGGGCTGCATCTTTGCCCTCCCTCATGGAGCAGTGGGATCCTCTGAACCAGTGTTGTACTCAGGGTTCGGGCTCTCTGGCACTCAGAAATATCTGCTGTGGTTGACCTCTTGCATCAAGGCATTTTCCCAAATGCTCTTTGTGACTGTGACTCTATCTAATTCTGTCTCATAATCCCTGTTGCTTCTTTATGCTAACTCTCTATCATGCTCAGTCTCAGCTTAAATGAGCTAATTTTTCTATCAAAACAACAAACATATTAATTTCATACAAATTTTAAACACTAATCGACTAACATTTGTGTGGTGTAATTTCAAAAACCAGTAAATCTCGGGCTTGAAGTTTCACAGGCCACCTTAATTCACTAAATTGGTATTTTCTTTGCATTTATTGTTGCCCAGCTGCCATTAACAAGCTGGATGTAATATGTTAATGTATATGTGTGTGATGAAGAATCACTGACCTCGGAGTGAACTCCACTTGCCACTGATACTGTCTTGATATGCTATTTTTTTATATAGCTTGCACAGGGATCGTTTCGTGCTGGAGTCAATTGGGAAACAAAAAGGTTAACAGCTTTCATTTTATCCTATTGAAAATAACAAACATAAACAAAACATAGAGTGTTAATCGAAAACCCTGGAAATGTTGTAAACATCAAGGTTCACATCAGATCACTCCAGGGTTTCGAGCACAAACAGAGGCTTGCAGCACAGCTTGAGGCTAAACCTTTTTTATGCCAGGCTGTTGCTTTGCTCTTTCAGGCTACCTCCAGTCACAATGTTATTTTCTACTCTCTTGTTCATTAAATAAAATGGTTCCATTTAGCACAAATGTGATGCATCATGCTTTTCAGTGACACCATATCTGAAAGTGTGGTCTCAAGGCATCATAGCTTAAATGTGATTGGTTCTGGAGGCACAAAATCATGACTGACTTACATCAGCACTTTTGTGTTAAGTCGCCAATTCAAATAATTGTAAGATTAAAGGTGGACAAATCAAAGGGAACCAAATGTATCAGTCTACAACAATGGACCAGAAGAATGTTGACCAATCACATCGCTTTAGTTAAAGCTACCATTCACAATCCAGCAAGTGTCACAAAAGCCACCAATCAAATAACTCAAATGATTTATTTACGTGTTTTCTAGCCATCATTTCCCATTTTTACTCAGTTCAATATATGGAGCTGGAAATAACATTCACAACATTGAGCCTGTTAGACGTGCCTACATCTGCAGATTTGATATTGGTGGCATAATGGCTAAACAAAGAGTCCAGTGCTACTGCTTCCTGATCTCCTCGATATGCCTTTTTTCAATGAGTCTTGTTTAACTCTCACATGAAATACAGTGCTGCGGCACTTCCAAATCAATCACCAGCAATAAGAATCATAAAAAGAAACAAAATGGAAGTGCTGGAAATCTGAAAGAAAACAAAAACGCTGGAAATACACAGCAGGTCACTCAAAACCTGTGAAAAGAGAAAAAAAAAACTAGTTTTAATCTTGTGACATGTAACCTCCAGGAACGCTGCTCTTGGGTCAACTACAAGCGACAGTGCCCTAGCACAGAATTGTCCTATAGGATTTTGATGTCCAAACTGGTGGTGATCAAGTCACCATATTCACCATATGATACAAAATGTATGCAATATTGATAAAACAATCGCACAAACTTTTGAAAATAGTATTGAAGTTTTAAACTGTTAGGAATCACGACTGTTACACTCACAGCCAGAGCTAGGAGAACAGCTTCAAAAGTTTTGCTATCTGCCTGTTCTACAAAGTAAGCCTACTGTATAAATTCTGAAAGGATGGTGACAACCTGTTAACTGAAGTGTTCTGTTTCTGACGGTATATTCCAGTTTATTTATTTTTTTAATCTTCTGGAATAAATTGTGTCTATTTTATCAGAATTGATAATGAGGAAACTTGAGTTACAACATCGATAGAGAACGATAACTTATAAAGAGAAATTCGAACTTCAAGTTAACAGCATCAATTCGCCACATGTCTGTGGTCAAGCAGCGGGCATTTGGACAACATGGGTCCCTTTGGTGGGTGCACAGTTAACGTTAAAAGCACTAGCAGTGGGCGTGCACCTGGAGGAGTGCACATTGCTGGAGATTTTAAAGGTGCACTATGCATTGTAGTGTATTGTAATTTTTTCACCTACCTCAACCAACCCTGGGCTAGATGAATGATGCAATACAGTGTAAGCCCCAATGACAGGCCAACTTGTGGTTTGTCAAAACCAGTGCAGTATGGATGATTGGTCTTTGATCAAATTTTCTGTCTGAAATTTCTTGCTTTCTGAAGAATTTCTGGGGTATTTTAGATGCCCAATTTGTAGTCCCTGATAGATTCCACTTTGGATCTTTGTTGGCCCGGACTCCAAGTTCATCCCAATGTCCAAGTTACTGAGTTGTAAGGAGGTTGGCACTGAGGAAATCCTCTCCCATTTTCCCATCATTTCTGATCTCATTGACCAAGTTTGTGGCAGCCAGTTGCTCTGCCCTCCCCAGATTCCATTGCAACTTTGCTGACAACTTGACTACTGACTGGGAGCTGATGCTTGGTGCATCCCATCGGAAATTGTGTTCCACAGGAATCAATGGAAATGCAGGTGGGAGAGGTTTAACAGGCAGCTGAATCAATATCAATGGTTTTACACATTCACTCAAAGTCAAGTTATCCTCCACATGTTCACTTCTGCACTACAGTGCTACAATGTAATGAAACAAAACCTGAAAAAGCTGGAAATGTGCAGCTCATGGATCACTATTTGAAAGAAGAGGAAAGATTTGTTATGACTCGTCCTCAGGTGAGATCCCCAAATTTGTTATGATCCCGGATGAGACACCCCAAATTGTTGATGTACTGAACGGGACAGACAGGCGGAAGGATTACTTGTTGTAATGCAGCGAACTGTATGCAGTACCCTAGCTGTGGTCTAACTAGTGGGTTATGAAGTTCAACCATAACCTCCCTCCTCTTGTACTTTAGTCCTCAGCCAATAAAGGAAAGGATCCCATATGTCTTTTTGAACACCTTTACTACCAGCTGTCCTGTTATCTTCAGGGTTGTGTGGGCATGTGCGGCAAAGCCTCTCTGTTCCTCTTCACTCTTCAGAATCCTGCTATTTATTGTATATTTCCTTGAATGGAATTGCCCCAGATTTGTACTAAGTATGGTAGCGGGCGGGGAACACGATGGTTTACCCATCGTCTGTAATGGCAGCTTTTCACGCCATATCGTCCCAATCCAGTGCATTAATTATGCATTCCCAGGAAACACACCATTTCGATGCGCTTCATCACGCCAGGCGCCATATTTAAAGTGCAGCTGCATGCACAGCAGGCAGTGATTCCAACTCAGGACTGCTGCACAGAAGACATGGCCCCAAAAGGCAAAAAAGACTGCAGGCCCCCAGTTTAGTGACACATCCCTCGAGCGCCTTTTGGGCGCAGTGGAGGTCAATCATGATGTCCTATACCCCTGTCCTAGCTGCAGGAGGGGCAGCGGCATCACGGATCTGACTTGGGAGGTGACGGTCATGTTAATGACGGCAAAAGGGGACAGTCACCCAGTGCCACAAGGGGATGAATGATCTCCATTGTTCCACCAGGTTATGTAATTCTTCTCATCACTCTCAGCTCACACACTCACAAACCCCTCACACACCCACAGGGCCCACACTCACTGCTAGTTCAAGGGACATCACCATTCTTTCTCTCACGCACACCTTCATTGTCCTCATCCCGTGAGGACCACACACCACCCACACATACCAGGCATACTTATCATCTGGCCTGGCAGGCTTCCTGTTTACACTCTCTCCATCTCTATTCGTGCAGGGCAAGCTGGCACACAACAAAAGGGAGGGGTTGTAGACTGGTGGAGGAATGCTTGAAATCAAAGCCCTCATGGGCTTTGAAAAACAGATCCATCCAGCTGGCCGGCAATGATCTGGATCATTCCTGTGCTGACGATGAGGTCGGCCGTGCTCTACCAAGTGAGGATCCAGCAGTGCAACATCCTTCAGATAAACATGCTATGAGTGATGTGTCCTGTTTCACAGACCATTGCCATGCACTAATTATCTCTCCTTGCTTTTGCAGGCATACCTGGGAAACAGCCGACAGGAGTCCATGACCCAGGGCCTCCAATCAAGCCCTTAATAAACCATAGAAGAGGAATCTGCTGAAACCCTTAGTCCCGTCACAGCACTCACCCACACCCTCGACCAGTGCAGAGACACACAGATCAGAGTGAAGGTGGACGGACTCGTCCATTGTGTCTTGCAATCTGAGGAGTGCAGCGGACATCCCTTCCTGATGTTCCCTAGCTTACCTTTGCAGCCCCAGCAACTGTGAGATGACCGAGTGCAGAGGTTCATCATCTGAATCAGACTCAGCAAATTTCTGGCCTCTGACAGTCCTCTGAGTGGGAGACCTGGGGAGTCCCTGCCGCCCACTGCTGTGGATCAGGCAGTGCGATGTGCTTACCAGATTGTGATCCTGAGCTTACGCTAAAGCTAGGTCCCATGCACCTGATAAGAAAGAATGCTGTCAATACTAAAACAAGCCTCTAAAAAATCTATAAGTGAGCACTGCTAAATTCTAAAATTCATTGTCAGCTCGTAGAATTTTGATTCAATTTCTGAAGCTTTGCAATTACACATGATTATATTTAACCGAGAGGTTACATGTATTCTTCCTGCCTTCCAAGGACCAGTACTGCATTTCATTCTGTTGTTAAAGAATGTCACCTTTTCTCTGCAAATGCCCAAATATGTTGTTGTTATAAGAATGGTACCACTCTCCAAGGGTGCTGTAGTGCTAAATATTCCTGAACCAATACATTTCTGTCTTAAAAGGGATTTTATAGCACAGCATCATCACTTTAATCTTCTTAATCCACTAACATCTCCAATTTACTTCCAGACTGAGATAGGATTACTGAGCCTGCAGTAAAAACAACCCATAAAACCTTCAGCTTTCTTTCATTAAAATCTTATCACCAGCCCAACCATCATAGTATGATTGCCTTCACACTTTCTGCATCACAGCTTGTTACAGTAGAGCTGGCCCTTATGGAAGCCTGAACTAAATTGTTTCTTGCAGTGTGGCATGGCATGATGTGATGCCAGAATTACACATCCAGTGGTGACGAGGTTAAATAATAATTAACATCACAACAGAAAATGCTGGAAACACTCAAATGGACAGGCAGCACCTGCGAAGAGAGAAACAGAGCTTTTGGGCTGGATTTTGCAGTCAATGGTGAAGCAAAGGCACTTGCTGCATATCTGGGAGAAAGCTGCCTACAACCGCCTAGTGATCTTTGAGGTGTGGATTTCCCCTTTCCTGAAATCAGTTTGTTTCTAGCATCAAGTCAAGGAGATCAGCAGGCAACTAGTAGCATAGCAGCAAGGGTAATGATTCATCCCAGCCTTCTCCTGAGACCCCCAGCATCATATTGCCAGCCTTCAGCCAATTCGATTCATTTCACGTGATCAAGAAAAGGCTGAACGTACTGGTTACTGCAAAGGCTTTGGGCCATGACATAATTCCGGCTATAGCACTGAAGACTTGTGCTCCAGAACTAGCTAGCTGCATCCAGCCCCACCCCCTCCTCCTTAGCCACATTGTTCCAGTACAGCTACAATACTGGCATCTACCTAGCAATGTGGAAAATTGCCCAGGTGTCTCCTGCCCACAAATCAAACTCAGCTAATTGCTGGCCTGTCAGCCTACTCTTCATCTTCAGCAAAATGATGGAAGGGGTCATTGACAGTGTTATCAAGCGGCACTTACTCAGTAATAACCTGCTCACTGATGCTCAGTTTGGGTTCTTCCAGGGCCACTCGGCTCCTGACATCAAAATCAAACATGAGCAAAAGAACTGAACTCAAGAGGAGAGGTGAGAGTGACCGCCCTTGACATCAAGACAGCAGTTGACTGAGTGTGGTACCAAGGAGCCCTAGCAAGACTGGAGTCAATGGGAATTAGGGGGAAATTCACCACCAGTTTGTATATCTAGCACAAGGAATACAGTTGTGGTTTTTGGAGGTCAATCATCTCAGTCCAGGGATATCACTGTAGGAGTTATAATATACAGTAAATGGCCCAACCCTTAAGTGCATTGACGGGCAGAGGGATCTGGGTGTACAGGTCCACAGGTCACTGAAAGTGGCAACGCAGGTAGATAAGGTAGTCAGGAAGGCATATGGCATGCTTGCCTCCATTGGCAGGGGTATTGAGTATAAAAGCTGGGAAGTCATGTTGCAGCTGTATAGAACCTTAGTTAGGCCACACTTGGAATATTGCATGCAATTCTGGTTGCCACATTACCAGAAGGATATGAAGGCGTTGGAGAGGGTGCAGAGGAGGTTTACCAGGATGCTGCCTGGTCTGGAGGTTATTAGCTATGAGGAAAGGTTGGAGAATCTCGGATTGTTCTCACTAGAGCAACGGAGATTGAGGGGCGACTTGATAGAAGTTTACAAAACTATGAGTGGCATGGACAGAGTAGATAGTCAGAAGCTTTTTCCCAGGGTGGAAGAGTCAATTACTAGGGGACATAGATTTAAGGTGAGAGGAGAAAACTATAGAGGAGATGTGTGGGGCAAGATTTTTACGCAGAGGGTAGTGAGTGTCTGGAATTCGCTGCCAGAGGAGGTGGTGGAAGCAGGTACGATAGTGGTGTTTAAGAGGCAACTTGACAAATACATGAATAGGATGGGAATAGAGGGATACGGACCCCGGAAGTGCAAAATGTTTTAGTTGACGGGCAATATGATTGGCGCAGGCTTGGAGGACCGAAGGGCCTGTTCCTGTGCTGTACTTTTCTTTGTTCTTTGAGTTCCCCAGGGTCGTGTCCTAGGCCCAACCACATTGACCTGCTTCATCAAGGATTTTCCCTTCATCATAAGGTCAGAAGTGAGGATGTTCGCTGGTGTTGCACAATTTTCAGCACCATTTGCGATTCCTCAGGTACTAAAGCAGTTCATGTGTCCAAATGCAGCAAGGCTGGACAACATTCAAGCTTGGGAAGATAATTGGCAAGTAACATTCACATCACACAAGTGCCAGGCAATGACTATCTCCAACACCATCTCCCCTTGATACGCAATGGCATTACTATCACTGAATCCCCACTAGCAACACCCTGGGGTTTATGATTAACTAGGAACTGAACTGGACTAACCATATAAATACTGTGGCTACAAGAGCAGGTCAGAGGCTGGGAATCCTGTGGAGAGTCAGGGCTATGCTAGAATACTCTCCACTTGACTATATGAGTGCAGCTCCAACAACAAGAAGCTTGACACCACCCAAGACAAAGCAGCCCACTTGATTGGCAACCCATCCACCACCTTCAACATTGACCCCTTCCATCACCGATGCACAGCGGCAGCACTGTGTAACATCTACAAGATGCATTGCAGCAAATCACCAAGGCTCCTTTAACAGCACCTTCCGAACCTGTGGCCGAGACGAACAAGGGCAGCTGATGGGTGAGAACACCATTACCTGCAAGTTCCCCTCCAAGTCACACACCATCCTGGCTTGGAACTAAATCATTGTTCCTTCATTGTCAATGGCTAAAATCCTTTAACTCCCTTCCTAACAACATTGTGGGTGCACCTATCAGGCATAGCTGACCTTATGATGGAAGGAAACTCATTGATGAAGCAGCTGAAGCTGGTTGGGCTGAGGACACTACCCCGAGGAACTCCTGCAATGATGTCCTGGAGCTTAGATGACTGACCTCTAACAACCACCACCATCGTCCTTTGTGCTAGGTATGACTCCAACCAGTGGAGAGTTTTCCCCATGATTCCCATTGGCTCCAGTTTTGCTAGGGCTCCTCGGTGGCACACTCGGTCAAATACGACCTTGATGTCAAGGGCAGTTACTCTCACCTCACCTCGGAGTTCAGCTCTTTTGTCCATGTTTGAACCAAGGCTGGAATGAGGTCAGGAGCTGAGTGGCCGTGGCGGAACCCAAACTGGATGTCAGTGAGCAGATTATTGTTAAGCAAGTGCCGCTTGATAACACTGTTGATGACCCCTTCCATTACTTTATTGATGATCGAGAGTAGTCTGATGAGCCGTAATTGGTCGGGTTGGATTTGTCCTGTTTTTTGTGTACTGGGTAATTTTCCACATAACCGGGTAGGTACCAGTGTTGTAGCTGTAGTAGAACAGATTTGCAAGATATCTGGCAAGTTCTGGAGCACAGGTCTTTCGTGCTATTGCTGGAATATTATCGGGGCCCATAGCCTTTGCAGTATCCAGTGCCTTCAGCCATTTCTTGATATCGCGTGGAGTAAATAAAGTGACTGAAGACTGGCATCTGTGATGCTGGGGACTTCCAGAGGAGGTCGAGATGAATCATCCACTCAGCATTTCTGGCTGAAGATTGTTGCGAATGCTTCAGCCTTATCTTTTGCCATGATCTGCTGGGCTCCTCCATCACTGAAGATGGGGATATTTGTAGAGCTTCCTCCTCCAGTGAATTGTTTAATTGTCCACCACCGTTTGCGACTGGATGTGGCAGGACTGCAGAGCTTAGATCTGATCCGTTGGCTGTGGGACTGCTTAGCTCTGTCTATCACTTGCTGCTTATGCTGGCATGCAAGCAGCCCTGTGTTGTAGCTTCACCAGGTTGACACCTCATTTTTAGGCATGCCTGGTGCTGCTCCTGGCGTGCCCTCCTGCACTCTTCTTTGAACCAAGGCTGAACTCTTGGCTTGACAGTAATGATATAGTGTGGAATATGCGGGGCCATGAGATTATAAATTGTTTGAGTACAATTCTGTTGCTGCTGATGGCCCACAGTGCTTCATGGATGCCCAGTCTTGAGTTGCTAGATCTGTTTGAAATCTATCCCATTTAGCACGGTGGTAATGCCACAGAACATGTTGGAGGGCATCCTTGATGTGAAGGCGGGACTTTGTCTCCGCAAGGACTGTGAGGTGGTCACTCCTACTAAAATTGTCATGGGCAGGTGCATCTGTGGCAAGCAAGTTGGTGAGGATGAGGTCAAATATGTCCTTCCCCCTTTTGGTTCCCTCACCACCTGCCACAGACTCAGTCAAGCAGCTATGTCCTTTAGAACTCAGCCAGCTCGGTCAGTAGTGGTGCTACCGAACCAGTCTTGGTGATGGACATTGAAGTCGCCAACCCAGAGTACATTCTGCGCCCTTGCTATCTCAGTGCTTCCTCCAAGTGATGTCCAACTTGGAGGAGGACTAATTCATCAGCTGAGGGAGGGCAGTACATGATAATCAGCAGGAGGCTTTCTTGCCCATATTTGACTTCATGTCATGAGACTTCATGGGGTCCGGAGTTGTTGTTGAGGGCTCCCAGGGTAACTCCCTCCCAACTGTAAACCTCTATGGCACCATCTCTGCTGGTGATGGTGGTGTCTAGGACATTATCTGTAAGGTATGATTCCGTGAGGATGACTGTGTCAGGCTGTTGCTTGACTAGTGTGTGAGACAGCTCTGCCAACTTTGGCACTAGCTCCCAGGTGTTAGTAAGGACGAGATACGACTAAGTTTGCTGTTATTGTTACTGGTGCCTAAGTTGATGCCAGGTAGTTTGTCCAGTTTCATTCCTTCTTTGAGACTTTGTAGCGGTTTGATACAACTGAGTGGCTTTCCCGGCCCTTTCAGAGGGCGTTTAAGAGTCAACCACATTGCTGTGTGTCTGGAGTCACATGTGGGCCAGACCAGGTAAGGACAGCAGATTTCCTCCCCTAAAGGGCATTAGTGAACCAGATGCATTTTTTACAACAATCGACAATGGTTTCAAGTTCATCATTAGACTTTTAATTCCAGAATTTTTTTTATTGAATTCAAATTCCATCATCTGCCATGATGGGTCCCCAGAGCATTGCTCTGGGTTTCTGGATTACTAGCCCAGTGACAATACCACTACGCCATCAGTTCTCAGGCCTTTGATGGAAACAGTTTTAAAGCTGAGACATCAGTCATCAATGTTCCATCATGGCGGGTTCAATAGGCATGTTTATGGAGATGATTACTGTCCCATGCTTGAGAGGGTGAGCTCTGAGCTCTATGCAAAGCCCTGTGCCAAGTTGGTGCCAAACTCCTCCATGTTTTTTAACATACAGTGCAAGCTTTCTGGCAGGCCAAGGCTTTCCAATGCAGCAAGCATTTTGTTTTTTTTATTCTTCTACAGGGTGTGGGCATCACTGGCTGGGCCAGCATTTATTGCGCATTCCTAATTGCCCCTGAGAATGTGATCCTGAGCTGCCTTCTTGAACCACTGCAGTCCATGTGGTGTAGGTACACCCACAGTGCTGTTAGGAAGGGAGTTCCAGGATTTTGACCCAGCGACAGTGAAGGAATGGTGATATATCTCCATATCAGGATGGTGAGTGACTTGGAGGGGAACTTATAGGTGTTGGTGTTCCTATCTATCTGCTGCCCTTGTCCTTCTAGGTGGAAATGGTCGTGGGTTTGGAAGGTGTTGTTGAAGTTGCCTTGGTGAGCTGCTGCAATGCATCTTGTGATGGTACACGCTGCTGCTACTGTGCATCAGTGGTGGAGGGAGTGTATGCTGATAGTGATGGATGGGGTGCTAATTAAACAGGCTGCTTTGGATGGTGTTGAACTTCTTAAGTGTTGTTGAAGCTGCACTCATCCAGTCCAGTGAAGAATATTCCATCACAATCCTGACTTGTGCCTGGTAGATGGTGGGTGGGCTTTGGGGGGTCAGGAGGTGAGTTACTCAGAGCAGAATTCCCAGCCTCTGAGCTGCTCTTGTAGCCACAGTATTTATATGGCTAGTCCAATTCAGTTTCTGATCAATGGTAACTCCCAGGATATTGATAGTGGGGATTCGGTGATGGTAATGCCATTGAATGTCAAGGGAGATGGTGAAATTTTCTCTTTTCGGAGATGTTCATTGCCTGGCCCTTGTGTGACATGTATGTTGCTTGCTACTTACCCAAACATGAATTTTGTCCAGGCCTTGTTGTATATGGACACATGGACTGCTTCAGTATCTGAGGAGCCGCTAATGGTGCTGAACATTGTGCAATCAACAGCAAACATCCCCACTTCTGACCTTATACTGGAGGGAAGCAGCTGAAGATGGCTGGTCCTAGGACACTACCCTGAGGAACTCCTGCAATGATGTCCTGGAGCTGAGATGATTGACCCCTAACAACCACACCCATCTTCCTTTGTGCTAGGTATGACTCCAACCAGCGCAGAGTTTTCCCCCTGATTCTCATTGACTCCTGTTTTGCTAGGGGTCCTTGATGCTACACTCAGTCAAATGCTGCCTTGATGTCAAGGGTGCTCACTCTCACCTCACGTTCACCTTGCCTTGACAACCACTTCCATCATTTTGCAGATGATCAAGAGTAAGTTGATGGGACAGTAATTGGCTGGGTTGGATTTGCTCTGCTTTTTGTGTACAGGACCTGCCTGGGCGATGTTCCACATTGAAGGGTTGAGGCCAGTGTTGTAGCTGTACAGGAACAGCTTGGCTAAGGGTGCAGCTAGTTCTCAAGCACAAGCCTCCAATATTATTGCCAGAGTGTGTCAAGTCCCATAGCCTTTGCATTATCCAGTGCCTTCAGACATTTCTTGATACCAGGTGGAGTGAATGGAATTGAAGACTGGCACCTGTGATGCTGGGAACCTCAGGAGGAGGCTGAGATGGATCATCAATTTGGCACTTCTGGCTGAAGATGGTTACAAATGCTTCAGCCTCGTCTTTTATACTGATGCACTGGGCTGCCCCATCATTGAGGATGGGCATACTTGTGGAGCCTCCTCCTTCAGTGAGTTGTTTAATTGCCCACCATCATTCACGACTGGATGTAGCAGGACTGCAGAGCTTAGATCTGTTCTGTTGGTTGTGGGGTCACTTAGGCCTGTCTGTTGTATGCTGTTTCTGCTGTTTGGCATGCAAATAGTCCTGTGTTTAGCTTCAACAGGTTGACACCTAATTTTTAGGTATGCCTGGTGCTGCTCCTGGCATGCCCTCCTGCAGGCTTCATTGAACCAGGCTTGGTGGTAATGGTAGAGTGAGGATATGCCAGGCCATGAGGTTACAGATTGTGTTCGAGTACAATTCTGCTGCGACTGATGGCCCACAGCGCCTTATGGATGCCCAGTTTTGCATTGCTAGGTCTGTTTGAAGTCTATCCCATTTAGCATGATGGTAGGGCCACACAACATGCTAGAGGATATCCTCAGTGTGAAGGCAGGACTTCACCTCCATAAGGACTCTTACCAATACTGTCATGAGCAAATTTGTCTGCAACATGTAGATTGGTGAGGATGAGGTCAAATATGTTTTTCCCTCTTATTGGTTCCCTCACCACCTGCTGAAGACCCAGTCTAGCAGCTATGTCATTTAAGACTTAGCCAGTTTGCTCAGTAGTGGTGCTACTAAGCCAGTCTTGGTCATGGACATTGAAGATCCCCACCCAGAGTACATTCTGTGCCCTTGCCTCAGTGCTTCCCCCAAGTGGCGGTCAACATGGAGGAGCACTGATTCATCAGCTGAGGGGAGGGGAGGTGGTGGTGGGATGCGGGTGCAGTAGGTGGTAATCAGCAGGACATTTCCTTGCCCTGATGCTGTGAGACTTCATGGGGTCTGGAGCCAATGTTGAGGACCCCCAGGGCAACTCCCTCCCGACTGTATACCACTGTGCCACCATCTCTGGTGGGTCTGTCCTGAAGGTGGGACACACATACTCAGGGATGGTGATGGTGGTGTCTGGGACATTACCTCTAAGGTATGATTCAGTTAGTATCATACATTACCGTCAGGCCATTGCTTGACTGGTTTGTGAGACAACTCTCCCAATTTTGGCACATGCCCCCACATATTAATAAGGAGGACTTTACAGGGCCAATAAGGCTGTGTGTGCCATTGACGTTTCTAGTGACTAGGTCAATGTCAGGTGGTCCATCTGGTTTCATTCCTTTAAGTCTTCATCGGGGGCTGTTACAACTGAATGGCTTGCTAGACCTTTTCAAAGTCAAACACATTGCTATGCTCTGGAGGCCAGAACCCTAGGTAAAGGTAAAGGACATTAGTGAACCAGATGAGTTTTTACAAAATTTGATAATGGTTTTGTGGTCAGAGAATAGCTTTTTTAAAAAACATTCCAGGCTTATTAATGGAAGTTAAGTTCCAGCAGCTGCTGTGATGGGATTTGAATCTGTGTTCCCAGTGCATTAGCCTGGAGCCTCTGGATTACTAGCCCAGTGACATTGCCACTATTTCCCCCAATATACACCCATCAGCCTCCTTTCCAGCTCACCCTCTGTCTACTAGCTACCCTTTCCCCACCTTCCAGTTCCCACGCAGGCCACGCACAAGTCAAGCCCTTTTAATTATCACATGCGCAGTCAAACAAAAAAATTTAAAGGGCTGTGTATTTAAACAAATCACCCATGATAAAGACAGCCATTTTATCAATTAAATAGCCAAGTCATGCATACCACAAAGAATTTCCACTTACTTTGTTGAACCATGACTGAGACTGCATGCTAATATCTTAGAAAACAAAACTTTCCTGCCTTGAAATGCATTCTCAGGCTAACAGCACACTTTATTCTTACCATATCAAGCTGAAATTTGAATTGTATTGCTATTTGGAATGGAATGTCCACAAAACTTCCTGTATAAGACAACCTGACAACCTGCTCATGTACTCACACTCAAGCTGGAATACTTTGGTATCACCCTATGTGTTCTTCATATTAATAACATTGTGTTACTCTTTCCCCTCTTGATAAAATAACACATAACAGGAAGGAGAAATCCTTATCTGGGAGGCCCCTTCTTCCCCAGTTTTAGACCATTCAGCCAATTTGAAAAGACTAGGCTGGGGCCTGAGAACATGGGGACAATAAATCACATGAAGCTGGAAGCTCTGGCCTTTTACCATAATTTTCTGGTTATTCGTCCTCAATTGTCTGATTGATTGACTTATTCAGCGATTGACTGACTCATCACTTAGCAACCATCCCTGCAGTCTTCATGATTCATCGTATAATAGAAGCAATGTACACGTACACTAATGCTGGATGAAGGGTTGATGCCAGCTTCCATGGTAATGGGCATTCATAGACATAATTCAGTTTCTATTATGGTGCAGATGCAGATTGTAAATGCCTCCATACCAGAGCCTTAGCCGTTAATCTGTACAAAGTCCCTTAGGTCACACAGTTCAAGTTTGTTACTGGTAAAGTAACTTGCACTGTTCACAAAACTTGACATTGTGGAAAATTACATTTCTACAGCCATAACATTTATACTTAATCTACGCCTGAGGAGCTATTGATGTTATTTGAAACATCTGTGCTCCCTGCAACTGTGACACAGGAATATTTTGTGATTCTATCCAAGCATATTTAATCTGAAAGTCCATCGCTGAAAATGCAGTCTGCTGTCAATAACACAAATATTGGCACTGCACCAGAGAATACTATGTTATGCATCAGAAGAGATTGTGACCTGGAAATTGCTGCTGCTGTTGCAATGAATATGTTTGCTAGTCATGGTTAGCAGAAGTAATGCTGTAAGTGCAAATCAGCTTACACTTCCTCCAAGCTGTCACACCGGCAAATTCCTGCTTGGAAGAAGTGGCTTATGTGCACTACAGTACTGAAAATGTGAATCACACTTGGTATGGAAATTATTGCTCGCATAATTGATATTAAAATCCAAAGTGGATTATAATGTAAAGATTTAGACCAGCAGAAATGGTCCCACCACTGGTAAGTAAGCAAGTAACAACATCACTTCTGTCTAACAATGAATAGCTTATGAGAGGCTCTCCGTCTTTGTGAAAATGGCCCCGAGGCCCAAATCCTGAAGTCTTGGACCCAGTCCCACCATTTTCGTGGACAGGTGGGTGCGGAATGGGGGCAGGTCGAACTTTGCGCATTCGTGGTTTATGGAGGCAGCTGCACATGTTAAAGTGTAGCTGCGTTCAATCTGATCCAACATTCACGAGGAGGAAGTAGGAAATACAATGTGTGCACATTAGGCCTGTTAGGCGAAGGTCTAAACTTGTTGAAGTTCTTTGGAGAGGTAGTGCTCCCTTTTGGAGATGTAAGGTGTCCTTTTGGATATGGCCCCAGGACAGCTTTGGGAAAGGTCAGGTACTTTTTGGGAGAGGTGAGGTGCCCTTTGGGAGAGGTGAGATGCCCTTTGGGAGGAATCAAGTGTCCTTTGGGATTTCAAAAGCGGACATGAATGTATGTAAAAAGCAGGTAAAGTCATTGAAACTGTCAAGATCATTGGAACTGTCAAAAGAAACTGTCAAGAGAGCTGTAAAAGGGAGGTGTCAAAGGGAGCTGTTAACACACATAAAACTGCTAATCTTTAACTATTTGAAAAAAAATGCAGTGTTGAAAAAAGAAATTCGTGCTTGCTATTTCACTCTGTCTGTTTACATAAAGCTGATGGGTCCACCACAGGATACTGTGTGTATGAATGCTGTCAGAACTGACAATTATCAAAGTGGGGTGCCTGTCAGTTCACAGATTGTTTAATAGCTCCATGTGATTATACAGTCTTTGAAATGGGGCTATGAATACGAATGTTTGTCCTTAGAAGGGATTATAGGGAGTTAAATGTAGGCAATTGATTTTTTTTTATCATTGAGAGTGTTTTTTATACAGTGAATTCACCAATAGGCACTTAAGAATTTTAGTTAATCTCAGCATGGGTCTTGATGCCTGCCCATGGTGGATACTGGGTGAGTTGGCATGGGGGGTGTGTACAGACAAAGGGTGGTGGGTGGGGTGCATGGGTTGACATGAATTGGGGCTAAGTTGGTATAGAGGCTATGAAAGACCATGGAAGGGGGAGCTGGGGGTGGGTGGAGTGGCATTGGTTAGCACACAGCCTATAAAGGGTCATGGAGGGTATGTGGGGCCTTTGGGATGGATGGAGAACATGAGGTGGCATGGGTTGGCATGGATGGGGCATGGAAAGTGTGTGGGAGTGGGCTTGAGGGGATGTGATGGGTGAGGCTGGAGGGCTGTTTCTTGGTTTTATTATTTTTTTCACAGTGCCAGAGAACCATGGCGGGCCTTTTCACCCCACCCCACCTCTCCCCCCACCAACCCCCCTCCCCCGCTCCTCCGCTCCTCCTCTCCCCCCAAACTTCATAAACAAAAACCCAACCATCCAGGGCACTTTTTCCCAGGAATTATCCTGACTCTGTGCTCTTGACTCAGGAGCAAAAATTTAGGCTAAACCTCTGCTCATAATTTGCATTGTACCATTCTCTGCAGCATATTTTAGAACCATAAAATGATACAGCACAGAAGTAGGCCATTCGCCCTATAACGCCATGGGGCACTCTTCAAAAGAGCTATCCAATTAGATCCACTACGCATCTCTTCCCCACAGATCTGCAAATCTTTCCTCTTCAAGTATATATCCAGTTTCCCTTTGAATGTTGCTGTTGAACCTACTTCTTTCAGGCAGTGAATTCTGGATTATAACAACAAAAATTCCCATTGCCTTATTTGCCATCCTGGCTTGAGGTTAATGAAAGCATTGTGATTTAACCATTGAATTTTCACTTAAATTCAACCACTGAAAGTACATTTTAAAGGAAAACAGTATTAGTGCTTACTAGAAAGGGGACAGCATAGTGAAACTGCCAGTGTTTGTAAATTACAGGATTTCTTTTCAAAGCATTCGCTTCACAGAGTTTCATGCTTGAGGTTAAAGATTATCAAAGAATCCGCATTATGCAGCCAGCTATCTAGCAATAGCCAAAGGGAACCTTATCCTCAGAGAAGCTGTGTCATCTTTTGTGATCATATCTGCACCCAACATGCACTGGCACTGGCAGTTGGAGTGAATGTGATCACAACCCTGGGTATTTATGGGTCAGACTCCTCAAACATGAGCATCGAGGTAATCTACAGTTTCGGACTTGTTCACAAGTATGCTGGTTAACAAGGTCAGCACAATCGCCTCTTTTCCCACGGAACAGAAATGGAGACCTGACAAGGTTGTCCAATTGCACCAATTCCAGGTTTCCCAAGGTACAGGGAGTCATTGATGGAAACCTTATGGCCACCCAGGTAATTCTGCAGAATTCCAGAAACAGAACAGGTGTAACGCTTTTGTGGTTTTATTCCAGTTATTTTCTTAGGCTCTTCATCTCAAACCAATTGTGCCTTCACTGCCTACAAACCAGAGCGTATTTTTCTGCCCCAAATCACAGTTATTTCATTTTTTAAAAAAAACTCATTGCCCATTCAAGAGTCAACCACATTGCTGTGGGTCTGGAGTCACATGTAGGCCAGCAGACTTCCTTCCCTAAAGGACATTGATGAACCTAACTGGACTTTTACAACAATCAGACTTTTAATTCCAGGTTTTTCTTATTGAATTCAAATTCCCCCCATCTGCCATGATAGGATTTGAACCTGCATCCCACAAAGCATTACCCTGTGACTCTGGATTACCAGTCCAGCAACAATACCACTACGCCACTGCCTCTCCTACAGCAACCAAAGATCACACCAACAACATTTGTCATTGTGCTTTGTGTTACCAACAAGACTAAATGCCCACATGTGATAATCTTCAACTTTGGAAGACCATAAGACATAGGAGCAGAAATTAGGCCATTTGACCCATCGTGTCTGCTCCGCCATTCAATCATGGCTGATAAGTTTCTCAACCCCATTCTCCCACCTTCTCCCCGTAACCTTTGATCCCCTTACCAATCAAGAACCTATATATCTCGGTCTTAAATACACTCAATGACCTGGCCTCCACAGCCTTCTGTGGAAATGAATTCCCTAGATTCACCACTCTCTGGCTAAAGAAGTTTCTCCTCAAAGGTCTTCCATTTACTCTGAGGCTGTGCCCTCGGGTCCTAGTCTCTCCTACTAATGGAAACATCTTCCCCACGTCCACTCTATCCAGGCCTTTCAGTATTCTGTAAGTTTCAATCAGATCCCCCCCTCATCCTTCTAAACTCCATAGACCCAGAGTCCTCAAACGTTCCTCATATGTTAAGCCTTTCATTCCTGGGATCATTCCTGGGAAGGTATCAGAATAAACATATCATTAGGTTGTGGTTCAGATTATAAACTGCTAAACCAATTTTTGATCAATAATTAGCTAATTGTATTAATAACACAGCACAGGTTAGTAGATACAGGCTTAATTATATTTCCTCTTTGGATTGAGAGAAAGGAACAGCAGCATTAATGAATTTGGAAGGTTCTAATATAGTAACCTAAATGGAGATGTGGCTTAGGTTTGGACAGCACTAAGAACTTAATGTTCCTGACAATATAATATCAGGAGAGATCATAGAATTGTCAGGCACTTGGCCCATCTTGTTTGTACGGGATCTCTGAAAGCTATCCAATCAGCCCCACTGCCCTCCCCAATAAACCTGCATTATTTTCATTTTGAAGATAGGGAAGAAAAAACTGGTTTGGATTACCAGTGCTAGTGGATGATCCTATCACGCTGCTAGCATGTAAAGATATCTCAGTGGGTTGTGTTTTTTTTTGTATTCTTTCACGGGATGCGGGCATCGCTGTCTGGGCCAACATTTTTATTGCCCATCCCTAATTGACCTTGGGAAGGTGGTAGTGAGCTGCTTGTTGAAACGCTGCAGTCCATGTGGTGTAGGCACACCCTCGGTGCTGTATATATAATAAGACAGTATCCATATGGATAGAGTTACTTGGCAATTGTCTGGCAGGAACCAACCGCCCAGCTGTTATAATTGGATGGCAGGAGGCTACTGCCAGAACCACAATGAAAGGAAGTGGTCTGGTGGGGTGTGGTGAGTGGTTGAGGTTGGGGGTGGGGAAAGGGGGATGGGGGGCCAGTGTGGGGTGTTGGTTGGGTTACAAGAGATGAATGGCCAGGGGAGAAAAGAAAATATCAGTACAGTGATGGTCCAGAATTTCCTTGAGGGACCCAAAGGATCAATCCTCTTCATCCTGGCCCACAAGGAAGCAGCAAAATATTTAAAATAATTATGAGGCAAATTGTAAAGGATCCAGAACAAATGAATATGTTAGCAGACAAGTGGCAGCTGCAATTCCATGTGGATGAGTGTGAAACATTACATTTTGGGAGGGATGCACTTAATGGGAAGACACTGAAGGCTGTGGATGAACAGAGGCACAGGTTCAAATATGTAGTCTTCTGAAAGTGCTAGTGTGGGTAGACAAAGTTATAAAAAAGACCAATTTAATTTGTTTTATGGTATGACTACAGCCGGTGTTAATTGCTGCACAATGCAAATCGCAGAGGGCAGCTCGGCTTACGGGCCACAACTTTTTTTTTTGTATTCTAATAATGAGAAGAAGATGTACCAATCTCAGCAGCCAGAGGTCCAGAAACACTTTTGGTTTTTAAAAAAAATGAAAAGTAGAAGTTTTATTAACAAAAAAAAAAGAAAACCTAAGCACACAAGGCCAGAGTTGCACAATTAAGGTTAGTCTTACAAAACATTCCCCCAAAAGTCTCTACTTGGTCAAACCCACAAGTAAACACTTGCCAGGCAACACTCCCTTATAGATATTTAAATATGGAATTCAGTAATATCACACAAGGCAGGCTGCTGTAGTTTCAATAAAGGTGTACCACGTGACCTGTACCCTCTTCCACTTTGCTATGGAGTTCACTTCGGAATCAAACTGCTTGCTGCAGCCCAAGACTTCTCAACGGCTCAAACAGCTGCAGATATCTCCAGCTATCTCCAGCCATCTCCAGCTTAACGGCTCGACAGCTATCCAGCTCAATAGCTATCTCTAGCTCTGTCTACCTCAACAGCATTCCACAGTAACTCTAACATACCTTCTCCCTCTTTCATTTCAGTTCCATTGTTCTCACACCCCTTTGAAACTCAAACCCTTCCAAATATAAGATCTCTCATGTTTCATCTTGTCTTTGCTTTTTGGTCAGTAAACTCCTGCAAGATGCAAACATTTTCCTTGCTACTTCTGACTCTCCTTTGTAATTCAACAACCTCCCAACTTATTTACAAATGCAAATGTTAGATCTAACCTATTTACTTGGACCTCAAGCTTAACACCTTTAACCTTTTCATGTTTCCGAACACTGAGATAGCCTGACTCCTTTCAAACTCTTGCCCAGCTTAATTAAATCACACACGTATAGACACCCAGCTTTTTTTTTTTACAGAATAACACAATATTCCCCAAAATATTTTAAAAATCCAATCTCATATTTATAAATAGGAGCATAGAATGCAAGCGTAACGGCGCAGTAATGACCTTGTCTAAAATGGAGTAGGCAGCGGCTCATTTACTGTATGTAGTTTTGAGCATCCAATTATAGAAAGGTCCATAAACCCAAGCACAGAATAGATTCACCAGTATGATGGTATACATAGAAAACTGTGAGGAGGACATTTGAGGTACAGGGACTGTTTCCACTGGTGCAGAGGAGGCTATGGATCTTCATTGGAAAGTTTTAAAGTTATGAAGCATTTTAATGAGTGAATAGGGAAAGATTATTCCCTCCGGTTGGGGAATCAGTGCAAAGGGATCATCAATTTAAAATTATTATTAGGTCTCTTAGAGCTAAAACTACCAAGGAGAAACACTGAGTGCTACCAATAACTCAATAGTATTTTAATGGTATTAAAAATACAGAAAATTAATCTTCTTTGCTGAACCTTGATGATACTAACTAAGATCATGGAAGTCGATTTCCATGGGGATCGTCCCTCTCCTCCATTGTGACTTCAGGGGAAGATTTGCTGGAAATTCACAAAATCACAGTGGACAAGCAGGAGAATCCTCATAAAAATTAACACCTACATCACCTTTGGAGATCTTGGTTACAAACAGTTCCTGGTTTATCAATGGCTGTTAAGGGAAAGTATTGTGATACACGAGATAGGAGTTGCCTATCAATTTTGCTGCAAGAATACCGCAAGGTGAGATTCCATTATCCATTCTTATGTAACATATAACATTACATTTTGCATTTTTCATTTGTATTATGTCAGTGTCTTGATAAGTGTGACAAATGGGCTTGATATTGAGTAGAGCAATTGTCTTAATATAGCTGACTCATCAAATTACCAGCCAGAGGGCTGTATAATTATAGTTGTCACTTGTTGACATATCTAAAGCAAGAATTTGACTGCCAGGAAACACCATTGTTCAGAATGTATAATCTCACAGGAAAATTATCATTGTTTGACCACATGTAGGTCGGTTGTCACAACACAAAGGTTATTATTAAGGTTAACATATTTTTTGCTGCACCATCTTGATAAGATTTACACAGTATTATTTTATTCAGCCATTATAAAAGCTAAGTGTAGCCTGGAGAGTTGTTGACTGATTGGGAAACAGGTCCCCTGGCTGTGAAATCCTGAATCGAGAACCAGAATAGGTCTTATTACTTCAGTAATTTACTTGACAGATCCAAGAGGGTTTCCTGCTTGTCTTCAATCCCGCCTACAGAAGCCCAGAAGAGATTTCCCAACTTCCAAGAATTCATGAGGTTTAATTCCCAGTTCCAACTATCTGGCATATGGGGGAATATTTTCTCAAACAAGGGGAAGCGGGTTTGCATGCATGCAGGGTAGTAAATCCCATGAAATTGATGTTGGGCTAGGATCATCCCACTCTCTTCCAGGCTTCTGCGGGCAGGATTGAAGACAAGCGGGAAACCCTCTTGGATCTGTCAAGTAAATTATTGAAGTAATAAGAGCTGTTCTGATCCTCGATTTAGGATTTCCCAGTCAAGGGATCTGTTTCCCAATCAGTCAACAATTCTCCAGGCTCACTGAGGTGAGGGCACAGTGGGAAGAGCTTCTTCAGTGAAGCTGACAAGCTGGGAAGACTTTGATCCGTTACACTGAAGAACTCCAGCCACGGCCATTGAGTTGCTGTTCTAAGCATTTCTTCTCTCAACGAGTGCTATCACTGTTTGAAACTACTCAAAAACTATAATACTTACAAAGACACTGACATAATACAAATGAAAAATCCAAAATGCAATGTTGTATTTTACATCAGAATGGATAACAGAAACCCACCTGTTTGTGGTAACCATGCAGCATAAATGAAAAGTGACTCCTCTTTTCTCATGTATCACAATGCTTTCTTTTAACAGCCATTGATAAAGAGGTGATTGCCGCATGGCAGAGGGATTGGACACCAAAGTTGAGCTGGAAGGAGGCAAGGCCCATAACAGGCAGAGAGAGGATCAGCTCTGTTGGCATTGTGTGAGCACCAGTTCCTCAGCAGGCTCAGTTTCTCATGGCAGGTTGCTGCAGACATCTACAGACTCCTCAACCAAAGCCTCCTTCCCAGCGCAGCAGGTAGGAAGATATTGCCAATGGTTGATAAGGTGTCTGTCAGTGGAGGGATCCACACATCCCACCACCATCAGCCTTGGTCACTACTTCTCACCAAGCTGCGTATTTTAAAAGCAGAGAGGTGTGAGTGTTTGTGATAGATTGTTTGGATAGCAGAGAAGGGCAACATTCATGAAGAATAATTGTGAAGCCTGGCTGCGATAGGGTAATAGGCTGAGGGTGAGTGTGGGCGTTGGCTGCTCAGATGAGGGATGTGAGATGCCTAAAGAGAGAGAGAGAGGAATTAGCAAATCTCCAAAGCGTGTTGACATGAGGAGTGGTGCAGATGAATGCTGGGAAAGTCAGAGTGTTGGGTTTGGTAACCAAAAGCGTTACATCACTCACCATTCCCACCCTCCAGAGCTCCAAATTCTCTTGTTGCACTGTCCCCAGGTTGGAAGGACCAAACTCCTTGATCACTTACATTTATGCCTGCTTGGTTGGAAAGATTGTTTCTTTCCTCCCATCATTGGGAGGGCTCATCTCGTTGTAGCCCCTCAGTTACTGCAGCTGGGCCTCCAGGTTAGAGTGAGAAACCTGGAAGCAGCCTTCCCAGATCTCCTAGCCATTCCTCTGGTTGCTGCAGTCTCAAAACTCCAAGTGCTGTTGAGCCCTTGCAATCCATATATTTTCCTTTTTAATTAGAAAAAAAAACCTCCCTTTGACGGAATGGGCATGTCATCCCACTCACCTTCCCTGATTTGTCCAGGAACATGGTGGTGAGATGCCAATGCGGTAGCTGAGTTAAAGAGTCTTGGTAAAGCTTGCCAATTAATGAAGTGGTTCCCCGACTGAAAATAGTTCCGCTGTTCTGGCAGGAACTAAATCCAGATGATTTCGTACACAATTGCTAAAACCAGAAAACATTTAAAAAATTGGAAAGGTAACTTAAGAACTCTCAACAAAACATTGCAAAAATATACACCATTCTCATTGCATTATGCAGTTATAATGAATGTTGTGTTATTACCCTATAGCATAGCAGACAGTGTAATATAATGGAGTTGGGTGTCAAGGAGCAGAAATCTTTCACAAGGACAGCACTCTAAGTGCTTTATAATGAGATAGAGTATAGATGATTAAGTATTTAACCTTCAACTTCTTAAGATGCATTACTGTCTATTATGCTTTATCAGTGATGGGACAGAAGGAATTAATAAAGGCAAAGAAGGCAAAGGGATAGATTTTAACTCTCAGATGGCCAACCGACTGATAGTGCTGGGATGGTTGTGGAGGGGTGGGGGTGGCTGGCCATTTTTGAGAGCTGAGCTTCGTTAAAATATATATAGAACTACATATGTAATATGCACCTCCAAATACAGTTCACCAACTTGGGGTGATGTTGGACCCAGAGGCTAAACAGGCCAGGAAAATACTGGGGGAGGAGTGGAAACAGGACAAGTTTTGGAGTGGGAGGGGAGCAGGGGGTGCAGATGTAATCACTGAGGTAATGAAGTCAAGGGTGGCAGGGGCTCACATTATTCTAGTGCAGTTTAGTGGAGCAATTTTGCTTCTTCTGGACCCACAAAAATAATTTTAATATTGATCTATTCTGCTATATCACCAGGTTTTACTAAGCCAAGAATTCATTGCGTTTGCTGCACCCAAAATAGCACCGGGACTCTATCCAGATTATAGGACCCTGATTTGCATAGATAAATGAGACTCTTGCCTGATTCAGACTGGTGCTTTAGTTGCAATGGTAGCAGGGTGAGAACAGGTTGGTATGCCCGTTATCTTCATTTTAAATCTGCTACCAGCCCACTTCCAAAGGCTGGAAGGAGTTAAAATCTCCACTAAGATGCTTTCTGCTTGATTTCACACTACACCTTCACAGTTCTGTTTCTCTAGATTTGTTTGCTTCTAGCTCCAGATGTACTTTTTAACTTAATACATGCAGCCCTGGGAGAGGCACAGGAAAATGGAAACCTACAATCTCCTTGTATCCTCCATTAACATTTTTTTCTTTATTCATTCATGGGATGTGCATGTCACAGGCAAGGCCAGCATTTGTTGCCCATCCCTAATTGCCCTTGAACTGAGTGGCTTGCTAGGCCATTTCAGAGGGCAGTTAAGAGTCAACCGCATACTTGTGGACCTGGAGTCACATGTAGGCTGGACCAGGATGGCAGATTTCCTTCCCCAAAGGGCATTCGTGAACCAGATGGGTTTTCACAACAAATGATGATAATTTCATGGTCACCATTACTGAGATTAGTTTTATTATTCCAGCTTTATTAACTGAATTCAAATTTCACCAGCTGCTGTAGTTGGACTTGAATACATGTTCCCAGAGCATTGGCATTAGTGAAAAAAGTTACAGGCATAAGCTGCTACGGCTAAGTCAGAAATGATAGCTATTCAGAACTGGCAATAGATCATCAATCACCTGAAATGTTAACTCTGTTAACTTTGTTTCTTTCCGCACAGGTGTTGCCAGACTTTGGGCGGGATTTTCTGGTCCCACCAACCAGCATGATCTTCTGTACCCACCGAAGTAAATGAGCTTTTATCTGGCTCGCTGTATCTGCCGCAGGAAAAGCCGCTGCGACGGAACAGAAAATCCAGCGATTTGTATCAGAGGCATTCAAATCTGGGAAGAGAAATCGTAAGAGCATCTTGTAACAAAAACAGAAAATGCTGGAAAAACTCAGCAGGTCTAGCAGCATCTGTGGAGAGAGAAACAGAGTTAACGTTTTGAGTCCATATGACTCTTCTTCAGAGCTCCTTCAGTTTGGTCTGCTGCATCCGCTGCTGCCAATGTGGTCTCTACATCGGGGAGACCAAATGCAGGCTCGGTGACCACTTTGCGGAACACCTCCGGTCTGTCCACAAGCATGATCCAGACCTTCCTGTTGTTTGCCATTTCAACACTCCACCCTGCTCTCATGTCTACATGTCCGTCCTTGGCCTGCTGCAATGTTTCAGTGAAGCTCAATGCAAACTGGAGGAACTGCACCTCACCTTCTGACTAGGCACGTTACAGCCTTCTGGACTTAACATTGAGTTCAACAGCTTCAGGTCATGAACTCTCTCCTCCATCCCCACCCCCTTTTCTCAATCTCCTTTTTACTACATTCATTTTTTTATCCACTTATTTTTATTTTTATTCATTTATTCATGATTTTATCCCCTTTTTTATCCCCCCACCCCACTCCCTACAGGGCCATCTGTTACTTGTTCTTTCACACAATGCTACCCTTGTTCTGCTATTATCAGGTTCTGCTGTCTTACCTTTATGCTACTATCAGCACCTTTTTTAGCACTAACCACTACCATTAACACTCTCTCTGTCCTTTAGTTCATGACATCTTTGTCAATCCCGCCTTTGCTCCCACCTATCGCTGGCCTTCTATCCTGCTCCACCTGCCCCACCCCCCTTAAATGGTATAAATTTCATCACATTTCCACTTCTCTTCAGTTCTGAAGGAGGGTCAATAGGACTTGAAACATTAGCTCTGTTTCTCTCTCCACAGACGCTGCCAGACGTGCTGAGTCTTTCCAGCATTTTCTGTTTTTGTTTCAGATTTCGAGCATCCGCAGTATTTTGCTTTTATCTTAGGGAATCCTGTAGTTCTAATTAGAGGCAGAGAGAGAGAGAAAAGGTTACTTGGAATGTGAATATATTTTCTGGGGATGCCACATTTCACTGCTGCACTGCTGTCATGTACCTAGGAACAAACAATGCATCCACCAACCACATGGAGAGCAGCAAGAAACTACACTCAATGAAACTCCAGCATTTTGAATCTAAAGGGTGATTATTTTTAACTCATGGGAACCAGAGGGCATAACACTACAGGGAGAAGTGGGCACTGCTGAGACAGATTTGGGACACTGGCGGTGCCTCAAAATGATGGCACCCTTGGAGGGATAAATAAAGAAAAATTCTTAGGGGCCAAACAGAGAGGGGAGGCCACCGAGGGGGTGTTTGAGCCATAGGGATGGCCTTCCCCCCATGTGGCTCCTTCAATAGGCCAGGGAGCCTCCGCAGGGAGGTTGCCTTCATTAAGCTGGTAGCTTCCCAATGTGATGGGAGGGCGCTCCAGTGCCAACAAAATGCCAGAAGCCTGAAGGATCAACCCTAATTGGGTCCATAAATATTGAAAACGGCTGCCTGCCTCCATGGTGTGGATTGGAATATGTTGGCAAGCCGTTCCGATGCTTCCCTCTATTTCGCTGCTCCTTCACCTCCCTTCCTGCCTGCTTGGGGTCAGTAAAATTCTGCCCTTATATCCCCTCCTCCAGACGGCTGCCATGTACCAAATGTTGGCTGACAGAGCCATTGGTTTACCATTACACGGAGAATAAAGTATGATTCACCTTCCCAATGCAGTGTGGAAATTCTCCAAGGAGGTCTTATCCTGTGTGAGGACTCGACGGAGCAGGCAGGTTTCAGCAAAAACAGTTAAAATTTATTACAGGGGGATTTACGGGGGTTTTCACACTCGATCAGGACTCTCGTCAGGAAGCTCCGCATCCCCCCCCAGATTACCTGCGCTAAAAGCTCACTGGTCGGAACCTTTGCAGTACATCATGTGAGCCCCGGTTGACAGAAGGGAGGGACAATACCTCACATTTCCTCCCCCTTTTGCTTTTTACAATTTCCATTTACAGCAAAACATTTGAACAATCCAACAAACATATACAATTTCAGGTGATTATAAATCAAGTCTCTGAGGCGCTCTTATATGGCTAGAGCAGCATAGCTCTACCATTGGAGGTTCCTGAACAGGGTCGACAGGATCTGGAACTGCAGTATGAGACACATCATCAGAACATGGCAGTTCAGGATTTGACAACTCTTCAGAAACATTGGGCATGTCTATCCTATGTCAATCAGACACCTCAGGAATTGACAGTTCAACATTAATCACAGGTGGATCAGTTGATTGTTGGAATGTCTCTCTGGCATGAATAGGATCTACTTGCTTTCAGAGTATTTGATCTCCCACTTATACTTGGTAAGATAGCGGACCAATCTCTGAGACAATTGATCCAGTAGCCCAATAGGTACCACTGCTGAAATTCCGTACTTATACCATGTCACCTACGCTGAAAGTGCGAGCTTTACAGTGTATGTCATGGTTCAACTTCTGACTATTCTGGTTCTGCACCACCTTCCCCTCGAAGTTTGGAAACACGAGATGTAGATGTGTACATAGGCGGAGTTTCATTAATAACTCCGACGGTGTTGAACCCGTAGTAGTATGTGGCATTGTGCTATAAATGAAAAGAATCTGGGAAAGTTGAGACTCCGGAGTGCCTTCCGATAGCTTTTTCATACCCGACTTAAAAGTTTGTACTGCCCTCTTGGCTAGGCCATTCAATAAGGGATGGTAAGGAGTTGTTTTAATAGGTCTGATTCCATTCAGATCCATAAATTTCTGAAACTCCGTGCTGGTAAAAGTGGTGCCATTATCTGAAATGACAATTTCAGGTCGGCCATGTATGCTGAAACTGTGACGTAGCTTCTCCATAGTTGTGTTTGATGTTGGCGACTTGACTTCATATGCATGCGTCCATTTGGAATGTACATCTACAATTTAAAAAAACATGGTACCCAAGAATGGCCCTATGTAAACGATATGTAATTGAACCCAGGGTCAACCAGGCCACTCCCACGGATGCTTGGGAACCAGAACAGGCAACTTCTGTTGTTGCTGACAGTGGAAGTAATGCTTGACCAAGTTTTCAATAACACCATCAATGCCACCAGACATAGCTTCGCGCAAGCATTTTCATTTTTGATATGCCTGGATGGGCACTATGGAGTTCTATCAAGAGCGGCTCTCTGCCTTGTGTTGGGACTACCACTCTTGACCCCTGCAACAAAATCCCGCATTGGCAGCTCAATTCCGTCTGTCTGACATGGAATGGTCTCAATTCTTCAGATACAGGAAAGTTTGGCCATCCTTTTAAAACAAAGTCTCTAACGTTTTGATAATGTTGGATCTCTGTTCGTCTAATTCCTAATTTCTTTTGCACACACAGGCGAAGAATCTAAGAAATTCAATAATAGCGCTAATTCCTGCAGAGCGGGTGTTTGCACAATACTATCTGGCAATGGGAGACAACTGAGTGCATCTGCATTTGCAATGTGTAGGCCAGGATGGTACATAAAAGTATACTCATACGCGGATGTCAAAGCCCACCGTTGTATCCTTGCTGATGCTATTGGCAGAATGACCTTGTCCTCACTGAATAAGCCCATTAGTGGTTTATGATCTGACACAATGGTGAAATGGCGACCGTGCAGGTACTGGTGGAATTTTTTCACCCCGATTGCCACCAATAAACCTTCCTTTTCTAGCTGGGAATAACCCTTCTTGGCTGTGAGAGGGTTCTCCAGACATAGCAAATGGGCCTTTTAGGCCCATTTTCCATTTTATGGGATAACACAGCTCCCATAAGTAAGGGAGAGGCATCACATATTAATACAAGCTCTTTCGACAGGTCGTAGTGTACCAATAGACACGACAAATGCAACAAGTTGTTTCCTTTCACAAAGGCTTCTTCCTATTGTAACCCCAAGACCAACAGTGGTTCCTTTTCAGTAGTGAGTGTAACACTGCCAACACAGCTGATAGGTTTGGTAAGAAGCAGCTATATTGATCATGCCCAAGAAAGATTTGAGTTCTGTTACATTGGATGGTGATGGTGCATCTTTTATTGCCTGAACTTCATCTTCTATCAGGTGCAGTCCCATGGCATCCACCCTGTGGCCTAGGTAAGTCATTTCTGGTGCCTGAAATGTGCAATTTTCCTTCTTTAACCATATGCCGGCTTCCTTGAACCTCCTTAGCACCTCCTCCAGGCTGGCCAAGTGTTCTGTATTGGTTAACCCTGTGGGAGTCCTTGCAAAAGACTCTCCACTGTTCTGTGGAAGACAGCACATACTGATGAGACCCCAAAGGATGGACGGATGTACTGATAGAGACCCTTGTGTATCTTAATGCTTATGTACTCCCTTGATGTGCTATCCAGCTCTAGTTGCTGGTAAGCGCAGCTCATATCCAATTTCGTAAAGGGCTTGCCTCCAGCCAGCTTGGCATATAAGTCATCTATCCTTGGGATAGGGTACCTGTCTAGTTTGGCTGCCTTATTCAGGGTCAATTTATAGTCTCTACATATACGTATGGTGCGGTCGGGCTAAAGCACTGGAGCGATGGATGTAGCCCATTCCGAGAACTGAACAGGATAGATAATGTCCAGCTTTTCTAACCGGCACAGCTCCATGTCAACATTTTTTTTCAAAGTATAAAGCACAGGTCTTGCCTTAAAGAAGTGAGGAGTTGCCTGTGGCTCCACATGCCTTTTAACTTCCCAGTTCATCCCGAAAAATCAAGTTGTATTTTCTGAGAAGTTCCGGAAATCCATCTGATGTGAGGTGAAGTATCTCAGACTAGTTGAGTTTGATCTTCCGTAGCCAGTCTCGGCCTAAAAGACTGGGTCCCTCTCCTTTCACTATTATTACAGGCAGCTGGGCTGTCTGTTGCTTGTTAGAGACTGGGACTGTGGCAATGCCCTTTACCTGAATGGATACTCCCGTGTATGCTCTTAGTTTAGCAGTTGTCCACTCCAGGTTTATTGGCTGTCTTCCCTCATTAAGGTACCTGCAAGTGTGCTCTTCCATCACTGCGGTCAAGGCACCCGTGTCCACTTCCACTTTCAGTGGCTTCTCGTTAACTTGTAATGTTACAGTAATAGGTTCGGTCTTCACAGCCATCACATTATATAAGGAGTAAACATCAAGAGCAGCAGCTTCAGCCTTTGTTGTGCCCGTTACTTATATCAGGTTTGTTTGCTGTTTTGCAGACTGCTTCAACTTTGTCTGGCATTGCCCAACCACATGATCCTTCTTATGACAGTAATAGCATTCTGCCTCTTTGAATTTACAGTTATCCATTCCGTGGTCATCCCCACATCTAGAGCAACTTTGTCTTGAAGTCGCTGCTGAAATGTTTCTGCTTGGCTTTTTAATGTTTCTGACAACGGACACTGAATTGCACTTCGATTCTGCAGATTTGGCTTTTGCGCCATGCTCGGTGGCAGGTTCCCACCCAACGTGAAGTATGGCATCATTTTCCATCTGTTAGAAAGCCTGCGAGTCTCTTGCAGCACTTTCCATGGCGAGGGAGATTTCTAGGATGCGCTTAATGTCAATGTTGCCCTCAGCGAGTAAATGACGCTGTATTGCGTCGTCCCTAACTCCACAAACCAATTGTTGCTGCAGCATATCATTTAATGTGTCCCCGAAGCCACAGTGTTCTGTTAACTGCTTGAGGTTCGAGACATAGGTCATGATGGACTCCCCTGGGGCCCTAACTCTTAAATTAAATTTAAAACGGAGTATCATTACGGATGGCTTCTGCCAGAAGTGTGTTTTCACTAGGTCCACCAAGTCATTATAGGACTTAGAATTAGGCGCACTCGGGATCGTCAGGTTGTGAATGAGGTTGTATGTTTTACTGCCACATATACTTAAGAGGATTGCTTTCTGCTTTTCTCCCGCAGTAACTTTATTCACTCCGACGTAAAATCTGAGGCTTTCTACATACTGACTCCAGTCTTTCATTGTCGCATCATATGGATCAATTCTGCCGAAGAGTGGCACGACTGGTGAGTAGCTTTTTAAAAAAAAAATTGATGTACTCATAATAACACGGTGAGGGGCGGGGTTGGATCTGATTTTACCCTCGTCACTAATTATGATGATTCGACGGAGCAGACAGGTTTCATCAAGAAACAGCTAAACTTTATTGCAGAGAGATTTACAGGAGCTTTCATGCTCGACCAGGACTCTCACCAGGAAGCTCCCCTGCCCCCCACCCTGGATTGCCCGTGCTGAAAACTCACCGGTCGAAGCCATGAAGTACATCATGTGAGCCCCGATTGACAGAGTGGAGGGACTATGCCCCCAGTTACCACATCTTGCTACCTTCAGTGCTTTTCAACAGTTACAACATTTAATTGTCCATGTGCCAGAGACAATTATACTCATTAAAAAATAGACATCTGATAGAGTGACATTAGGTGGATTTGTGTTTTTATTCCCTGGGGGAGGGAATGCAGTACAGAAAGGGAAAATTGAGCTGGGTGGTTTTCACACAGGTAACCTAGTCCACTTGGTTTTGCTTCAACTCATTGAATTGAAACTAATTTTGGACAGGCTCTGTTGTGGGTTTGCGATTGTCTCTGCCCAGATTTCCTCTCTCTGCTTGGCCAGCTGGTACTTTACAGCCAGTCCATAATAACAAAAACAGAATCCTATAAATCACAACCAGGAGGGGTTAAAAAAAACAACCCTAATCAAACCAGACTGGAACAAAAGCAAAACACAGCGAATCTGAAATTTAAAAAAACAGCAGGTCTGGCAACATCTGTGGAGAACTAATGTTTCAGGTCGACGACTTTCATTCTGACTGGCTGAGTATTTCCAGAGTTTTATGTTTTTTTAACCTAAGCTGTAACCTGTTCTGTTTCTCTTTTCCAGGCATGGATTTTCCTAACCACATCACCGCCCCCCCCACCCCTCCCCCAACCTCCCATAAGTGGCAAGGTGCGTTTTATGCCTAGCGTCCCAACCCCACCATGACCCTGGTTCAGGTCCCAGTGTGAGGAATTATCACACAATCATGGCAGGCCACTGGTTGTTTTCTTTTCAACAAGTAGTAGAAGCCCGTAGATGCCTTAGAGGGGCCAGAGTGCTGTCCAGAACCAAGATGTCAACTGAAGGCCTTGACTAAGTCGAGGTCCATCAGCAGAAAAGGTGTCATTGGAAGTTAAAGGGACAGTAGGCTGCTAATTGGCCTCCTGCTTCCCTTTAGAAGATTTACTTGCCGTTCCTGCTCTTAGCCCATGCCCACTGCCATGTAGGAATCCAGGGAGTGGTCAGACTAGGAGTGTATGAGAGGGAAATGGAATAGGACTCTTGGCTCCAACCTTTTGGCACTATCAGCATGCAGGAAAGGAGCAATGAACTTCTTACCCCTCCACCCCATTCAGCATCCCCCTACCCGCCACCTCCACAGGAGATAGTGGTGTGGGGTGGCGGGTGGGGGTATGCTGTATGGGGTGGAGGGGTAAGTGCTGGGTAGGAGATTCAGGTTGCATCAGTGACCCAGCCTCACCAGCCAATTTTTCCTGCTTTTCAATTAATTTTGAGCGGTCTAGTGGAGTAAATGCAGCCCTAATCTGTCACCAAATGCATTAATTTTCAATTTCTCTCATAATCATGTACCCAGTCTTTCCGGTTCAACAAGAATGTAGCAAAACTTATATCCTTAGGCCACTTGTTATCTAGACTGCCAGCTAAAACTGAGTGCAGCATGGATTTTCCTAAACCCGGCATGAAATACATGTTCCATTTTACACTGTGCTAAAATGGAAAATTCAGTCCTGTGTCCAAATTTGCATATTAAAAGGGCTTACTGCTTACTTTGGCAAGTGGTCTGGTGCTGAGACCCTGTTGCCTCCACGAGATTCTACCCGTACTGCACATTTGTTAGTTCTGAGCTGTGGATTTTGTTTATTTGTGCCAAAAGCATCAGAAGCTTCACCCTGCAAAAGTGCTCACTCCTTTGGCAGGTTGAAAGACAATATACGATCTGAAATTTGTTTGCCTATTTGTCTTGCTTTCTTAATTGGAAAAGAAGTCTTATCAAATGCTGGAGGAAAAATGAAAAAAAATCCAGGAACCGATCAGAGTATTTTATTGTGGTTGCCATTCATTTATGTCAGAGGTACAGAGGTGAGACATCTTCTTTTCATTGACATCTCCAAAACATTTGTATTCCTTCTGACAGAAAATTGCCTTGTGCCTCAAAAACAGAGAACGATTGCTTTCCTTTTCTGGGTATATTTACCAAGCTCAGCAAAGTTTTTATTGTACCTCAAACTGTTACTTTTGCTGAGTTGTTAGTTGATGGAATTTTTTATCATGTTGTGGGACAGATGCAGCAAGTTGCAAATGAAATCACATTCGTCTGGTTCATGCAAAGAAAATGTATTAGATAAAACCTAATGTGGCTGGATAGTGGAAGTATGAGATTGGAAGCAAGTTTCTTTTTTTAGTTTCTATAAATAACAAGATCAATGTGGTAAAGAATATTGGTAATTTTGAGAGTTTAATAGATTGTTTTTGTTGTGCTAAGCAGTGTGTGTGTGCTATTAATCCTTGCAAAGTAGTCTGCTCACACCGCCTGCTTTTCTCTGGGAAGAGACAATGAAGCCTATTCAGCTCTTTTGGAATACAGAGCCTCAGTCACTTCCCTTATGAAACAGTGGATGGCAAACTGGGAGACATTGCAATTATCACTTTCAGCAACCTGGTAGGAGCCCTTTGTATAAAGCTTCATTGGCCACGGTTACATTCACAGTGACTGACAATGTCATCCTTGACCTGCTCTGAGGTTGCAATTATGGCTGCAGCAGGTGCCAGATTTCAGTGAGGACATTCTTTCTGAAGTGGGGATGTCTGGCATATTGCTCCTCGCTAAGATTCAGGTAGGAGAATTGCGCCCTGAAGACGCAGGGATGATATGTCCTGCTAAGAGCCCTGTCCCCCTCCTCCACCTTCCAGCAGTTTGACCTTCTCTGGTCATTTTCCTAGTCATGCTGTAATCCAAGGGAAATACAAACTATTGCACTGATGTCAGGGAACAAATGGTTTGTGAAGAATCCTTGAACTCAGGACATTTCCTTGAGCACAATTTACAACTCTCCCTGTAGACTTTAGCATCCTTAACCAAAACTGGAAACTGCCTAACACTTATACAATTGCAGAAAGAGCCTGTAGGAATCAATCAGCAAATCATATGCAACAAATATAACACCAAGAAAGGATGGAGAGGGAAAACAGAGAATTATAGTTAGCCTGGCATCAGACATCAGGAAAATATACTTATCAAAACATAGTATGGTCAGAAAATGTCAGCATGGTTTTATGAAAGGGAAAGTGTGTTTGTCAAATCTAATAGAGATTTTGAGGGTAAAAGTAGTAGGATAGTTAAAGGGGGGGGCGGCAGTAAATGTAGCATTTCCAAAAGGCATTCTATAAGGTGCCACACAAAATATTAATGCATAGGATAATGCCTCATGTGGTGGAAGTTTCCCAGATTTGCACTAAGTGCAGTAGCAGGCGGGTAAAACGGTGTGCTGCCAGCCTACGGCGGTGGTGGGTTTTGAAGCCGTATCGTCCTGAGCCCAACTCATTGGACAAAATTTTCCGTTTGGCGGGCGGGTGGAGCAGGAGCAGACGATCGGGGCTGTGCAGCCATTTTGCGCAGGTGGGCCAGTTAAGGCCTGCCCAGCACATTTCCGACTCCCGTGGATAGCGGGAGTGTGCGGGCTGTGGCGGGCGTGCACAGACCGCCGGGTCCAACAGCGACCCAGCAGTCTGCTTAAAAGAAGGCCTGGCAGCCTCCTGTAGGCTGTTCACTATGGCCACCTGGAGATCCAACCACAGTGGGGTCTGCTCAGCAGGTCAATCTGGAGAGAAGGATAGAGGAGCAGGGGAAGCTGCGGGATAGGCCAGTGGCGGGCCAATGTGCCCCTCGTTTTTCTGATGACTGCCTTGCTGCCCTCCTCGAGGAGGTGGCAGCACAGCGGGAGGTGTTGGCCCCCCAGGATGGGAGGAGGAGGCCCCCCCACTTGACCAAACGTGCCTGGGAGGAGGTGGCGGAGGTGGTGAGCTCCCGCAATGTGGTGCGGTGCACCTGGATCCAGTGCCGTAAGTGCCTCAACGATTTGTTGCGCTCTGGAAGGGTGAGTACCATGTTGGTGTTGGCCATTTAACCCAGCAGGTAGCCTTAGCCTTTCAGCGCCCCCCAAGTCTTACTGTCGTGACTGCACTGAATCATGTTGGGCATTTCTTGTGCGCTGGGTGGGCAAGCAGATAGTGCCCATGCTTACATCAGCCTGAATGGTTCATGAGGAGATGGGTTCTCCCCTGCACCATTTGTTGCTCTTAGTTACGCATGACTAGTCTGGGGACAACCTGCAGGGGAGGCAGCTAGGCGCATACTCAGAACTCCAACACATGTCCTATTCACGGTGATGAGATTGTGGAAGAGGAGCCTCAAAGTCTCGTGGCCAAGAGCCATCTGCTGCCCTCGACGCTGCACGTAGTTGCGCCTCCTTGCTATGGGAGCTAAGACCATGTGTTTCCTAATGTGATGGAAGCAGAATGTGACCAAGGTGGCCGTTGGGAGAGGGTTGGGAGCAGACGCACTATCCTTGTGTGACTGATCAGCAGTAGTGGGGAGAGGAGGCACTGGAGGCTTGATAGGGGCCACTGTGGTTGGGGTGCAGCGTGCGCGTGCAGAGGCCATGTGCGATTAGCCACAATGAATGGTCTTCTCTGTTTTTCAGGAGAAAAATGCTCACAATGCCTCTGAGCATTCATGGACTGGAAGCAGCCAGGCCCAGCTGATGATTTTAAGCCGATTCGAGCAGGAGGCCCTGGAGTTTGAGAGATGCCATGTGCCCAGGTCAACTAGTGTCGGTGAGGCTGGGGTGGAGCAGCCAGGTATTGAGGTCCACAGTGACATCCGCTTTGTCTTCCCAACATCCATAGCACTGCTGATTGTTTGAATCGTTATTGTTGCAACATTGCTCATTCACAGACTGATAGAGTCAGAGGTGTGGGTCATAGACAAAGGTCCCTCGGCCCTTCGAAGATGCGCGTGTCAACCACCTTCCAAAGTTGCCTTATCCCATTTCCGACCACTATCCCCATGGCCTTGTATGTCATGGCATCACAACTGCTCATCCAAATACTTATTACATATTAGGAGGGTTTCTGCATCCACCACCCTTTCAGCCAGTGCGTCCCACATTACTGTGTGCCAGAGTTCCTCATCACCTCACCTGTCAACCTTATGCCCCTTACCTTAAATCAATGCCACCAGGTTACTCATCCCTCCGCCAAGGGGAAAAGTTCCTTTCTGTCGACCCTTTCTAGGCCCCTCATAATGTCATAAGACCATAAGCCTATAAGACATAGGGGCAGAAATTAGGCCATTCGGCCCATCGAGTCTGCTCCGCCATTCAATCATGGCTGATAAGTTTCTCAACCCCATTCTCCCGCCTTCTCCCCATAACCTTTGATCCCCTTACCAATCAAGAACCTATCTATCTCGGTCTTAAATACACTCAGTGACCTGGCCTCCACAACCTTCTGTGGAAATGAATTCCATAGATTCACCACTCTCTGGCTAAAGAAGTTTCTCCTCATCTCTGTTCTAAAAGGTCTTCCCTTTACTCTGAGGCTGTGCTCTCGGGTCCTAGTCTCTCCTACTAATGGAAACATCTTCCCCACGTCCACTCTATCTAGGCCTTTCAGTGTTCTGTAAGTTTCAATCAGATCCCCCCTCATCCTTCTAAACTCCATCAAGTATAGACCCAGAGTCCTCAAACGTTCCTCATATGTTAAGCCTTTCATTCCTGGGATCATTCTCATGAACCTCCTCTGGACCCTCTCCAGGGCCAGCACATCCTTCCTGAGATACGGGGCCCAAAATTGCTCACAATATTCTAAATGTGGTCTGACCAGAGCCTTATAAAGCCTCAGCAGCACATCCCTGCTTTTATATTCTAGTCCTCTCGAAATAAACGCCAACATTGCATTTGCCTTCCTAACTACCGACTCAACATGCAAGTTAATCTTAAGAGAATCCTGGACTAGGACTACCAAGTCCCTTTGCACTCCAGATTTCTGAATTCTCTCCCCATTTAGAAAATAGTCTATGCCTCTATTCTTCCTACCAAAGTGCATGACCTCACACTTCCCCATGTTGTATTCCATCTGCCACTTTGCCCATTCTCCTAACCTGTCCAAATCCTTCTGCAGCCTCCCCGCCTCCTCAATACTACCTGTCCCTCCACCTATCTTTGTATCATCTGCAAACTTAGCCAGGATGCCCTCAGTTCCTTCATCTAGATCATTAATGCATGAAGTGAAAAGTTGTGGTCCCAACACTGACCCCTGCGGAACTCCACTAGTCACCGGCTGCCATCCTGAGAAGGACCCCCTTATCCCCAATCTCTGCCTCCTGCCAGAGTCACTCCTCAATCTCCTCTGCTCCAGGGCAAATAGCCCCAGTTTATACTATGTCTCCTCATAACTCCAACTCTCCAGCCCAGCATGCATCCTGATCAGCGACCTCTGCACTCTCTCCACTCCAATCACATCCCTCCCATGAAGCGCATTTCACAACTGCACGCAGAACTATAGCTGTGGCCTCGGCAGCGTTTTCTGCACTGTTCCTATATCCTATTCCTCGGCTTGTAAAGGCAAGCAAAGCATTTGCTTTATTAAACACCTTATGTACCTGTCCCGCTACCTTAATGGGCCTGTCGACATGCCCAGCAATGTCCCTCTGATCCTCCTTACTTTCCACGGTCCTACCATTCCTTGTGTATCCCCGTACCGTGTTTCTCCTGCCCAAGTGCATCACCTCACACTTATCCACATAACATTCCATTTGGCATTTTTTAGGCTATCTAACCAGCCCATCTGTATCTGCTTGTAATGTTTGGGTCTCCTCCTGACTATTTGCCACCCCACCATAGATCCCCATAGGTTCTGGAAGGCTGAGCGCATTATGAGCCTGGGGGAAAGGGATGAAGTGTGTCACTGTGTGGACGCTAACTGATCCACTGTCCTTGTTGTTAGTTTCAGCATCATCAGAGCCTGTCGACCAGGAGCAATTGCAGATGCCCTCTCTCACACCTGAGGGCCCTCAACTGTCACCAGTGTCACACCATTTCTGCGAGGCAGGCACCAGCGCAGATACTAGCACATCAGTGGGAATTGCAACATCGGCTAGTGTCCCGGGGCACAGCGGTGAGGGCACTTCACAATCGCTGGAGGAGCTGGCAGAGACAGAGAGTGCTGATGGCGCCAGCAGCCGAAAAACTGCAGGGGTCCTGGCACGTGCTGAGTCGGGCCGTGATGGTGTGCCTCTGGAGTTGTCCGCGACACAGCAGCTGCAGGAAATGCGGCCGGGTGTGCGGGAACATCTGGGAGTGTTGCATGAGACTGTGCTTCACTTGGTGTCTGTGGTGGAGGAGTCCACGTGGAGCATCAGTGATGCAATGAGCCTCATGGCAGAGTGTCAGGCTTCCTCCATGGAGAGAGTGGTGACTCTCGTGGAGAGGGGCTTCCAGGAGAACAAGCAGCTTCTTCTGGGTATACGCTCGGACCTGCAAGCCCTCACAGCACCAGTGGCCAGAGCTGGTCATTGCCAATGTGGGAGATGGTGTGGGCTTCAAGCTTCCCCGCTCAGTACCCATCTATCGACGGTGAGCAGGGAGGTCTGAAGCGCAGCAGCTGCCTGTCATATCTGCGGGCTCCTCTCACCGCACTCCGGATGAGGGAAACAGCTGCTCTGCCCCTCTCCCTTCATCGGGTGAGGCTGCGACGACTGGGGAGATGCCAGCTGTAAACCTGGCAGATCCCTCCAAGGCGGGTCCAGCACAGGCTCCACGGGCCAGAGGACGCCCGCCAAGGTCATCGAGCCCAATAGGACAGCAGAGTCAGCAGGCTGTCTCACAAGCCACTCCGAACGATGGGGCGGCACCAAGACATAGCACCCGGAAACGTAAACATAAGGCACCTTAGGCACACCACGGGTTTCTTACTGGTGCATTTGTGTTGGCCCGAGATTAGGGAATTATTATTTGTTTATGGTTGAAAAACGTTTTGCTTTCATTTTGTGTGTCCTTATGATGGAGAAAATTACAACCAGATGTGTTACCATGGCTCCTTTGTTTTGCATTTGTATGTTTTACAAACATGTCATGAGTGTTTGAGTGGACATTGAGGTTTATGTCCAAAGCCCTTAGTTGCAGCTGAATGTGTGGCAGATGTTGCACTTAAGTGCCGACTATGCCAGGCAATGCTGTTCCTGCTGATCCATTTGTGTGGAGCTAGCTGAAGGTTTGTTGGATTAAAGTGTCCCAGGTGTCCCTGCCTCCTTGGTGTAGTCCTGGATCAGTGTTTAGCCCCTCATCATTGCCCTGTGCTTCCTCATCCTCAGAATCAGTGCTGGATTCATCATGTGCAGCCACATCCACTGAGTCAACTTCTTCATCATCAACTACATCCCCCCTTTCCAGCGCAAGATTGTGCAGAGCGCAGCTGCTACCACTATCACAGAGACACGATCTGCGGGGTACTGAAGTGCGCCCCCTGAGCAGTCCAGGCATTGGAAGTGCATCTTGAGAAGGCCGATGGTTCTCTCCACCACAGCCCTTGTGGTGCCCTGGCTCCTATTGTACCGCTGCTCAGCTTCTGTTCTTGGATGACGGAGAGGCGTCAAGAGTCACCTTCGCAGGGAACAGCCCTTATCACCCACCAACCAACCATCCAGCCGAGCCGGAGCACTGAAGAGCCCCGGCACCTGGGAGTGTCTGAGGATGTAGGCGTCGTGGGAGCTGCCTGGGTAACTTGCACAGACTTGTAAAATAAGGATCCCGTAGTCACACACTATCTGCACGTTCATGGAGTGGAATCCCTTCCTGTTGACGAAGGCACTGGGCTCACTTGTTGACGAAGGCACTGGGCTCACCTGCTGGCGCCTTGATGGCCACATGTGTACAGCCTATTGCACCCTGGACGCGGGGGAAGCCAGCAATGGCTGCGAAGCCTCTGGCTCGCTGTGCCTGACTTGCCTGGTTGCAGCGGAAGTGGATGACGGTCAATGCCCGTCTGAACAGAGCGTCTGTGACCTGCTTGACACAAGTGTATACAGCTGATTGGGAGACACCACAAAGATCACCCACCGAGCCCTGGAAGGAGCCAGATGCATAGAAGTGGAGGGCAACTGTGACCTTCAGAGCCGCTGGCATGGGGTGTCCACCCGCACAGTTAGGGGAGATCTCAGGGCCAATCATTTGACAGATATAGTTGACTGTCTCCCTTGACAGTCGGAGCCTCCTTCGGCACTGCACCTCAGTCATATTGAGGTAGCTGCTTCGCCGCCTGTAAACCCTGGCAGCAGGATAGTGGTGTCTTCTGCAGCCGCTTCCACCTTGGACAACCTCTTGACCCTGCGCCCCTTGTGCCTGCGCCTGGCCTCCCAAAGGTGGCTCCCCTGGAGGCTGGTTGTCCACTCCTGGCCTCCTCCTTATTCTATCCCTCCCTTCCTCCTCAGAGGAGCTGCCTTCAGTGGAGATGTCAGAACCCATACCCAGGCTAAAAGGAGGCCTCCAGAAAGCTGCAGGCCTGATAAAGACTCCTGACTGCAGAGTGCTGAGTTGAAGGTTCAAAGTGCACAGAAAGCTGCTGGAATTCGTTCTGAACTGCTACAGATCACACAGGCAAGTTTAAAAAGCTTTCTGCAGTAAATACTCACAGACCAGATTGACAACCCCACTGAGCCCTCTTATCCCGCCCGTGGATGAGTTAATTAATAAGTCACTTAGCCGCCTGCCTGTTGTGTCTGTGTGCCGACCGGAAGATTGCACGGGTGTCTGAAAATCGATTGCCAATTTAAGAGCCTTAACTAGCCCGTTAATTAATGGCAGGCGAGCGTCGAACTTCATCGCACGCCCGCCCACTGAAATATTGTGATGGCGCGTGGTGAAGTCGGGATGCTCGCCCGACGTCACCGCGCGTCATTTTACACGCTGACGTGCGGGGCCCGCCCCCAGCACATCAAGCACAAAATTCTGCCCATTGTTTATGCATTCCTGGGAAACACGCCTTCTCATTCGCACCATCCCGCTGGGCGCCATGTTTAAAGGCCAGCAGCAAACACAGCCCGCATTGCTTCTAGCTTACCACTGCTTCCCAAGAGACATGGCCCTCAAAGGCAAGAAGACTACAGCCCCCGGTTTAATGACGGGTCCCTCGAGCGACTGCTAGATGCATGATGGCTCGCTGGGATGTCCTGTACACCCGCTCTGGCCGCAGGGTGGGCAGAAATGTGAACAATCCAGCTAGGGAGGCAGTGGCCGTGGTGGTCAGTGCCAACGCCCTTCAGGAGAGGGCAGCCACCCAGTGCCACAAGAGGATGAATGATCTCCTCTGTCCGCCAGGGTAAGTGACTCTTCTCATCACTCAACTCACATACTTACAAACCCATTACACAGAATCACAGCATCACACAGTGCAGAAGAGGCCCTTCGGCCCATCAAGTCTGCACTGACATGTGAGAAACACCTGACCTACCTACTTAATCCCATTTACCAGCACTTGGCCTATATAGATATGGTCCACAGGCTACACAAGGCCTTAAAAGACACAGGTCTCTTGGGAGTCCGTGAACCGACACATCCTGCGGTTGTAGGGGACTGCTGCATGCAACACCCTCCACCCAAGGTCCCCGGCGGAAAGCAGGAGGACACCCCCGAAGAAGCCCCCCCAACGGGGGCCTCCACTGCTGGACGGCAACAAGGCACGCCAGGGCATGTCCGGGCGGCGGGTGAGGGCAAGGAAGTGAAGGGTGTGCAGCTGCAGCCCATACAGGAAACCCCTCCACGCTGTGCTAAATCGCACAGAGGGCATTTCCTTGAGGCAACTCAAGTTGCTGGGCACCGGTTCCCGAGGGAGGGTTCGAGGCTTGGGGCCAATGTGGAATTCCGCCCAAACAGGGGTACACTCAGATGGGAGACCTGAGTCACCTCAAGACCCAGGATGACATTAGGGCCGAGCACGACCGTCCTAAGGTCTTGGAATGGCATTGGCCACAAGCTGGACATCCACGGACGTGCAATGTGCCAACTCCTGTAGTAGCATCCAGCCCACTCCTTCACAACCCAGTACGTCCCCGATCCTGGTCACCCCGGCAGCCACAGCCTTCCTCTCTGCCAGCCACTGAAAAGGACGGAGGGGCGGATTCCTGAGCAGCGGCTCTCTGATGATAGCCGCTACTCCTGACGGGGGAGAGCTGCGTCGCGAGGCGACCATGTTCCAGACTTTGATCAGGTCCTGGTAAAAGACGGGCAATGCCTGCAAGGAGCCACGAAGGCCCCTCAGCTCTACAATCATGAGCTGCACATTATAATTCAGGCCTAGCACCTGGTGGAAAAAATACGTCGCCAGGGCACACCATCTCGGAGGGGCCTCAACGTAAAGGTATCGCTGCAGGGTCTGAAGCTGGAAATACACCACCTGGGTGCGAAGGCATACCAGTACCTGTCCGCCCTTCTTAGTGGGAGACTCAGAACCTCAGCAGCGACCCAGTGCAGCCTTTTGTCTCAGAAAAAGTTGACGAGCATTCTCTGGATTTTTGTGACAATGTCTCGGGGAGGGTTCAGAGTGACCAGCCGGTACCACAACATGGCGGCAATCAGCTGGCCTTCCTTGCCACCACCGCCCGATAAGAACATAAGAACTAGGAGCAGGAGTTGGCAATTCAGCCCCTCGAGCCTGCCCCGCCATTCAATACGATCATGGATGATCATATTTCGGCCTCAACTCCAATTTCCTGCCCTCTCCCCATAACCTTTCAACTCATTACTAATTAAAAATCTGTCTATCTCCTCCTTAAATTTATTCAGCGTCCTGGCATCCACTGCACTCTGAGGTAGTGAATTCCAGATTCACGACCCTTTGAGAAAGGTAATTCCTCCTTATCTCTGATTTAAATCTACCACCCCTTAGCCTAAAACTATGGCCTCTCGTTCTAGAATGCCCCACAAGGGGAAACATCCTCTCCACGTCTTCTTTGTCTATCCCCCTTAGCATCTTATATACCTCAATTAGATCTCCTCTCATCCTTCCAAACTCTCGCGAGTATAGGCCTAAACTGCTCAATCTCTCCTCATAAGACAAATCCTGTATCTCTGGAATCAATCTAGTGATCCTCCTATGATCCGCCTCCAATGCAACTACATCCTTCCTCAAGTAAAGGGACCAAAACTGTGCACAGTACTCAAGGTGCAGTCTCACCAATGCCTTGTACAGTTGCAACAACACTTCCCTATTTTTATACTCTATTCCTTTAGCAATAAATGCCAAAATTCCATTTGCCTTCCTTATTACCTGCTGTACCTGCATACTAGCTTTCAGCGATTCATGCACGAGGACACCCAGATCCCTCTGCACTGAAGCATTCTGAAGTTTCTCTCCATTTAAATAATAAGTCGCCTTTTCATTCTTCCAACCAAATTGGATAACCTCACACTTATCCACGTTAAACTCCATCTGCCGAATTTTGGCCCATTCACCTAACCTGTCCATATCCATTTATAAATTTCTTATTTCTTCATTGCAACTTACTTTCCCACCTATTTTGGTGTCATCTGCAAATTTAGTTATAGTACCTTCTATTCCTGAATCCAAGTAATTAACATAGGTTGTAAATATTTGGGGCCCAAGGACTGAACCCTGTGGCACCCCACTAGTTATACCTTGCCATCCAGAAAAAGACCCATTTATCCCAACTCTCTGCTTTCTGTTGGTTAGTCAATCCTCTATCCAAGCTAATATATTACCCTGAACTCCGTGTAATCTTATCATGTGCATTAACCTTTTGTGCAGCACCTTATCAAAGGCCTTCTGGAAGTCCAGATATACTACATCTACAGGATCCCCATTATCCACTTTGCTTGTCACATCTTCAAAGAACTCTAGCAAATTAGTCAACACGATTTACCATGGGTCATGATGACCCAGTTGTCGGGGCCATGAAGGGACTGCCGCAGTCCCCTGGCGGGCCAGATGGTATCTCGGGGGTACAAGGTGGGTCGGAGCGGGGCACCACCAACCCCCGAGGGCCCCTGCTCAGGGGACTGCAGCAAGGGAACGGGGGTTTGGCCTCCCCTCAGAGGGCAGAGTGAGGAATTAAGGGGCGAAGACGCCACCACCACGTCACTGGGCGATTCGCGAGGTCCTGCCCCTCCAAGGGATGGTGTCTCTTCCGGGGTAGGCTGGGGGCTGGGGAGGCCTCCATCTGCGAGGCCCCCGCTGCCTCATCCAGCCCCTCCAGATGGCCTGCCCTCTGAGGTTTGGGCAGGTCCACCCTCTTTAATAAGACCACCGGCTTGGGGTCGCGCGCCCCACTGCCGCCGGACCTGGGAACCCACGTGGGGACGCCGCCGGGCCCAGCACATGGCGCTGAGGCACACAAGAGCCCGGGAGCACGTGCGTTGACAATGCCGGGGCCTGATGAGTTTTGTCTCCCCGAGCCGGTGTCTTCAGGGGTTTGGAGATTAGGGTTGGTTGAGGAGTTTGGGGGGGTTGCCTCCAGGTGGCGGGCCTTCCTCCGCGTATTCTTACGATGCAGTGTCAGTGGCTGCCAGCGGCACCTCCCCTTGCGGGGAGGAAGATGGAGTGGTGGTGGGGGGAGGAGCGGCGGTGCCAGTTGCAGCCGCCTGGATGTTGCTGGCCTTGGAAGTGGGGAGTTCTTATGGACATGCCCCACCTCCTTGCAGGCATGGCACCACATGCCATCCACAGTCCAGAAGTCTGTAGGCGGCCCCCTCATATTCCACATTAATATCCCCTCTACACACTCCCCTGGGCCAGGGGGATGAAAACCTGGCGCCGGAAGGAGTAGACATGGTAGAGGGCCGCGTCCTTGAGGCCGAGCGGCATTGGTGCAACCTTTGACCTGACCTCCCCCAGTTGATGGAGGTGGGGGAGGAGGAGCTCACTGGCGACAAAGGGCGGGACGTTGGAAAGTATGATCCTCTGGGCAATGGCCTCCAAGGGGGTCCACTGCCAGAAAGATCCCGCCCACAGTGAGCCCCTTTTCAAGGGCCAGGTGCACCCCATGCTCTGGCCTCAAGAAAATTACCCTTTGCTGTACATTTTCGAGGGGTCAACAACCCCAGCCATAGCCTTTCCGCATGCCTCGATCGTCATTTCAGGGTGGGTGTAGCTCTTCACCCTCAGGGCCTTGGTGAGGAGGCAGAAAGGTGATGGGGCCACGGGAGCAGCAGGAGCCGCAGATGCAGCTGCTCCGGCCTAGGTCTTCTCAGGGGGCCCCACCACTGGTGACAGCATCGCCTCCACGTTCGCCCAGGAAGGCCCGGCTACAGGCGTCCCTGTCACAGGCATAGGGGCTGAACCACACCCACCCCAAGCTCTATATTCAACAATACCCCACCCTGGGGAGAGGAGAAAAGGATGGTGTAACCTCCACCCCCAGGATGACAAAAACAGAGAGGAGAGGAGGGAGTGAGGTAAGGGACAAGGAGACACAGGAGGGAAAGGGTAATGGGTAGGTGGGTGTCACTCAGTGGAGTGGAGTGTGGGTGGGGGCCTCAGTGTTCTTCCCATAGAGGTAGGGCGATGTCCTCACCAGGCAGCCGGTACTGCCTGGCACACAGGAGCCAGCCCTGCCCCTCTTCACCAGGCAGCAACAACTACCTGGACTCAGACACGGTTGGAGCGACGTGGAGTGGGGTGGCAAGATCTTAAGCAAAACACACAGACACACACCCCTTCTCCCTCCGGTGTCTCAGTCCAGGGCCTCTTCCGTGTGTTTTGTGCAGCCTTCAGACCAAAGTGATGGTCTGGCCTCACACTTCCTGGACACATACCTGATGCCTGCACCTCGGCGATGCTGGTCATTGCTGCCAGAATGTAGTGGGCAGGTGCCACAGAGTTCCGTCACTCTCTCTGTGTGCTCTCAGCACCTTTAAGGTGGGGTTGGTCCCCATCTCTTCAACATCTGTGACCAGTGACACTGTGCTCCTGAAAGGCTCAGGTGCTGAAGGCGGACAAAGGATCAGGTGCTTTTAAAGTTTCCTGCCTGCGTCTCTATGATATGACACTGATCACAGAGCGCAAGTGAGCTGCCCTCGGCCAGACAGGAGTCAGACATTCTCAGAGGCTATGTGAAGACCTATGGAGTGCCCTCGTTGTATGTCGTCATCATCCTCCTGCAATCGAGTGACGTTTGGGGCCTCCTCTGCATCTCCATGCCTAGAGCCTTATCACAGAGGGTATGTGCGCTGCCATAAGCCAGACTGGAGTCAAACGTTCACAGATGCAATGTGAGGATCTTATAGTGTCTCCTCACTGCATGTCATCATCACCCCCCACAAAACTAACAGCTGTGAGGGCCTCCCAAGCATGCCTGCCTCATCTAGACTGTGCGAGGGCCCCATTGCCGTCATTGTCGCCTTTGAGGAACTCTTCGCTCTCATCATCGTTGACGTCCTCCTCATCGGAGACCTCCAGCTCCTCTCTCCGTTTCAGCGCCAGGTTGTAAAGGGCAGAGTGGGTGACAACAGTTCGTGACACCCTCTGTGGACTGTATTGCTGGGCTCCATCAGTCTGGTCCAGGCACCGGAACCTCAATTTCAGCATCCCGATGGTTTGCTCCACCAAGTTGTGAGTTGCAGCAGGAGCCTCATTATACCTTCACTCTGCTGCAGCCTGAGGCTGCTGCACGGGTGTCATCAGCCAAATTCTCTGCGGGTAGCCCTTGTCCCCAAGGAGCCATCCCTGCAGCCTCTGTAGACCCTGGAAGACTCCAGGGATCTGTGACCGACTGAGGATGTAGGAGTCTGCACACTCCTTGGAAACCTCCGCATACCTACAGGATGTGTTTGTGGTGGTCTCACACCAGCTGCACATTCAGTGAGTGGAAGCTCTGTGGTTAACACAGTTGATCGCGTGTCGTAATGTAGACCTGAGCACCACATGAGTGCAGTTGGTCACACCCTGCACCTGTGGGAATCCCAAGATCAGGGCGAATCCAGTGGTTTTTGTATCTTGGCTTTCCTGGTCCTGGACGAGATGCACAAAGTTGTGTGCCCTGACAAAGATTGCATCCGTGACCTCAGGGATGGATTTGTGGGTGGAGGCTTATGATATCCCACAGAGGTCAACTGTGGAGCCCGGACAGGAGCCACCAGTGTAAATTTGAGTGCTGTGGTCACTTTCACAGCCACTGGCAGTGGCTGCCCTCCATGTCCCCGTGGCACCAAATCCTGCAGCAGGTGACAGATGTGACCGACCAGTTCCCTAGACATGTGCAGTCTTCGGCGACACAGGTCTCGGCCATGTGCAAGAATGAAAGGCGGCATCTATAGACCCCGGATGTCGCTAGGCGCCAACCAGTGATGGCTCACTGTGGCTCTTCAGTGGCATGAGCTGGAGCCCCAGCCTCCACTTTTTCCAGAGGGTGCTGCACCCCACTCTGCGCAGCCAGGGACCTCTGTCACTTTCACCTCCATTGCCTTCGCTGTCTGTACCCCATGAGGCATACAGCTAGTTCACCAGGCTCCATGATCCTGATGTACTCCTCCTGCAGGATAAAGGAGAGAGATGTGTGGATTAGCATTGGTGTACTAAAGAACTACTCTTGGTTAAGTCTGAAGCTCCCTTAATGCATCCTGGAGAGTGCTGGCAACCATTTGGATGGCCAAAGATTAGTGCGCAGCATGGCTGCCCGAAACCCCACCTTCCTCTGCTCCACTCCACCTGACTGATTGGCAGCAGCGTTGCCCATTGGACTGCATGCTGTGCTCTCAGCTCAGGAGCAGGCATTCTCCTAACCCATGCTGCAAGACTGCACTGTTAGGTTGAACCATGGGTAAGACTGGTCCAAACCAGAATGATGACTTTGCGAGGGGCTATGAGCACCTCCACCAGTGACTGTTCAATGGCCAGCTTTAGCAAGGAGATTGTACAACGTGCCTGGTCAACCAACTGTTCTGCCATCCACTAAAACGCTCATTAGTTTGCAGTATGTGGCCAACAAGTGAAAAACTCTGGGGAACTTGGTGGTACTTTGATGCCTCTGTGTTGCTTGAGTGGGCAGATAAGCTAGAGGCCCGACTCCAATCATATCAACCTGAGCTGTCTCAGCTGAAGACGAATGGTCACTTTATACAAGCTATCCCTAATCCGTGGCTGCTTCCCTCGTCCACCCACTCCCTACCTCGCATGTGTTTGTGCGCTCCCTTCAATCGCAGGGCACCCCCCGCCTCCCAAAAATGTGTCTCAGTCTTGAAATCCAACAAGTGTCCCTCATGAGCACTCCGCAATGTTACTGTGCATTCACCTCTGAGTTCCCCTCAAATTGCAGCCTGCCAAGTACACACCTTTTATACGCTGTTGTGAAACACATCAGCGTGTAATCACACCAATGTTGGCGGAAGATCCAGCTGCGGGGGATGAGTCCGGCGGGCTAGCCTTATAATGATATGCTGATGTACTGCAATGAGGTTCCCGATGTCTGATGGCGGGAAATGCAGCCCACCATCGACGGGCTGAGCAGACGATTGCAAACTGGATTCATGACGTCATGAAAACGATTTTTGGCCTTCTCGCCATATTGTCTGCTTATGCCACCGAACATGCCCAACGCCAGCAGTCAAGGACGATTCCACCCATTGTGTTTGGAGCAGGTAACAGTGGGGCCATTAGCACAGCATTGGGGATTAGAAGTAACAAATAGCTCTACCTTTGTCCATAGATGGCTGGTGCAGAATTGTCTTCTAGCATCCTTTGTGTTGGCTTGGCTAGAATGTTTTTATGATGCAAGACATACTGCATTCCAGGCGGCTTGATGTGTTAGCCTTTGTTTGCTTTCAAACTGCTCAGAAGCTTCCGGAAACCAGCATGTGATCAGCTGCAACCATGTTCTCAGCCTAGCAATTGTCCAATTTGTAAAACAGAAAAAATACTTTTATGAAGTAGCCAGGCTGACAGATATATATATACTTTTTTCTTCTTGTCTCCTGGATGGGACAACTGCATGTGTTGCCACCTATTTCAGTTATAAATACAGGAAAATGTGGAATAAGTTATCAATAAAGAGACTGGTGCACTGAATGATGAAATTTACATGGCTGATTTTGCCAGTGCTTGAAACTCCAGGCCAATGTCATACATTGATTTAAGGAATTTGGTACTATTGTCTCTCCTGTTAGAGGATGAAAAGAATTCCAGCTTTTATAAAGTGTCATGAAAGCATAAAATTCTCAGAATATTATTGTGACTTATTGTAAAGTAGGTTAATAGTGAGGTTTGGATTATGTGTCTGTACATGTCTGAACGTGTCTGTGCATGTACGCATGTGATTTAATTGAATTGGAGACAGCTGGTCTGGAAGCTTTGACTCATTAAAAAAAGCTAGGTTTGAAATGCTAAATACATAAACATGGCTGAAGTCTTAGAATGGGAGGTGAGGAGAATTTGCATTTTTAGCTAAATCAGGGTAGTTTGAATTTCAAAAGGATGGTAGGATGTTGCACCTAGCCAGAGAAGCTAGGCCAAGCAGTGTGTTTATTTTTCCCAAAGGTTACTGATAATATTTGCACCATGAAAAGATTTATATTATAAGAAAGGCAAAGTTCCAAACACATATGGCAACAATGGGATTTATATTAAAAGGGAGAAACATGTATAAAGGAAAATGAGGCCATGTGTCAGGGAAGGCATTGCAAGAGCTAACAAGTGTGAGAAGCCTCCAGTATTTGTGCATTAAGCCTGCTATCTACAGAAACTAAAGCTGGGAAAAGCCATTTTGAATCCTACTATCCGGGGTATTGTGGTAACTTGCTGGCATCTGTTTAAAATCTATTTTTTTTACCGTTGCATTAATGGGGTGTAACTGGAAGCCAGACTAATTAGGGGTTTTAGGAGTTATTGTGGTAGTAATTTGTAGACATATATATATGCTTGAAATCTTTTCTTTTGTTAATAAATGTTTAATTTAGTTTTCTAAAAATCTCTGAAGTCTTAGTAGACTTACTATTTCTGAACTCAGGGGGACGATTTTTCCCTTGTTGAGTGGGCTTAGCAGGGATGGGCGGGGATGGTCAGGAAGCCGATCATCACCCGCAATCGGGGCTGGGCCGCAATTTCATCCTGGCAGGCCAGTGAAGGCCCACCCAGCGTGAAACACAAGTGTCAACGCTCAGTGCTGCCTGTGTGGGGGGGAGGAGTGGGAGTAGGAGGGCGAGAGCGAACTTCACGCATGCGCGTGGTTGCGCACTGGAAAAGCTTCCTGGGTCACAGAGCTGCCTCAGGGAGATGAACATTTTTCAAAATAAAAATAAAGATTTCTGAAATGTTGTAACACATGTCCTCTCATGTGACTCTGAGCAGGGACATGTTATAAATGAAATTTATTTTTAAAAATTTTAATTTTACTTGCTCTTGGAAACCTCATTCCATCCGTGGATGAGGTTTCCTAAAAAAAATGCAAAGGCCACTTGTGGTTGGACGGGCAGCGAAAAATTTCTTTCAATTACTTTTTAATAGCCTTAATAGGCCTTTTAATTGTTGGCAGGCATGCTGCCAACTCCAGAGCTCGCCCACCAACCGAAATATCGCACAAATGTGCAATGACATCAGGACGCTCGCCCGACGTCATCACGCGTCATTTTACACTCAGTTGGGTCAGGCGCCCGCCCATCCGACAAGCTAAAAATTCTCCCCCAGGGCATGCATCTCGAAATAAAATACAAATTGCAAAACCGTTGTGACGACATGATCAAGTTTCCCTGGTGGATTTGATCTGCCTGGCACACATCATCTGCCGTGTCACAACAAATTGGGGGACCTTTGCGTGATATTTTAAATCCTTTGATTGGTCTGGAGTTGGTGAATCTTAAGGTTATGAGTACGAGAAGCACTTTGAATTCAGGAGTTGGTGTGAGAGATTTTAAAAGTGGTGAGACTGCAAAGAATAGCTGTATCCATGGCTAAAGCTTTTTTGGAAGATATAACTCTGATTTCAAGAGTAAATTAACAGAGTTGGCGGATAACTTAGTGTTGAGGTTACCTGTAGGGGCAAAGAAAGCAGAAATAGTTGATGTGATAGCACAGCATTTGAAGTTGGAAGTGATACCCACCACTAGTGAGTCACAGCTGGAGCTAGTGAGACTTCAGTTACAAATGAAGAAGCTTGAACTTGAACAGGCAAAGGAAATGAAAAAACTTAAATTGGAGGAAAAAGAAGAGGAAAAAGAATTGAAAATGAAAAAAAAAAACTGGAACTAGGGGCAACAGAAAAAGAAAGGGAAAAAGAGAAATTATTTCAAAAAGAAATAGAAATGCAAAAACTTGATCTCCAGAAGGAAAAGTCAGCAATGGAGGAGAGAGAGAAGAAAAGAGGCAGGGAGTACTGACTTAAAAAGCTGGGCTTTAAAAAAAGAGACCTTAGCTGCTGAGGAAAGCTCTGATGATGAAAAAAACCTTTAGCCTAAAACCCTGTGGGAAGATGTTTAAATTTGTGCATGCCCTTCCGAAGTTTGAAGATGGAGATGTGGAGGTGTTTATTTCATTTGAGAAGATAGCTAAACACATGAAATGGCCACATTGTTGTTACAATCTAGGTTAGTGGGTACAGCATATAAGGTTTATGCTTCACTATCAGAAGAATTGTCAGTGGATCATCATAATATGGTTAAAAAAGGTTATTTTGAGTGCATATAGGTTGGATCCTGAGACATACAGGCAGAAATTTAGGAATATAAGAAAACAGCCTGGGCAAACTTATATGGAGTTTGTGAAAGTAAAACAAAATAATTTTGACCAGTGGATATGAGCACTAAAGATAGAGACAACATATGCAGCTCTTAGAGAAGTAATTCTTTTGGAAGGAATTACAGATTCAATTCCTTTGGTAATGAGAACTCACGTGGAGGAACAGAGGGTTAAAACATTAAGATAAGCAGCAGAGATAGCAAATTATTATTGTAGGAATAGGTGATAATAAGTGGGGTTCATGGAGATGCTAAACCTATTCCATCATGCAAGGCAAATTTAAAGAGTGAGTAGAAAACAGGTGAGGTGATTGTCGGAGTAGCAGAAAAATTGCCCATTGCAGGGGTTCAATTTATTTTAGGTAATGATATAGCTGGGTCACAGATGTGGGTGATGCCTATGGTAGTTGAACATCATGTAGCAGTGTTTTCAACATAAGTGTTGCAGAAAGAGCATCCTGGATTGTTTACAGATTGTATGGTAACAAGATCACAGGCTCACAGGTTGAAAAAGGAAGAAAAGGAAGTTAAAAGGCAGGGAAAAGGTGTTGAAGTTCAATTAGTTGATGCGACCTTTGATAAGATTGTTCAGGAAGAAAGAATTGAAGATAATGCAGCTGAGGTATTTAGCTCAAGGCTGTTGGTAGAGTTACAGGGAAAGGATCCACAAATAAAACGGTTATATCAGACAGCTTACTCAGAAACAGAGGCAGAATATATCCCAGAATGTTATTACCTTAAGGGTAATGTGTTAATGAGAAAGTGGTGGTCGTATCAGGATTCAGCAGATGAAAACTGGAGGGAAGTACATCAGATTGTAATACCATTTGTATATAGAAATGAGTTTCTGAGAATAGCTCATGAAATTCCAATACGGGGACATTTGGGAATTAGAAAGACACAGGCGAAAATACAAAAACATTTTTATTGGCCTGGATTGCATAGAGATGTAGTCAAATTATGTAGAACATGTCACACATGTCACGTGATAGGGAAACCACAAGAAGTGATTAAGCCGGCACACTTAATTCTAATTCAAGCATTTGAAGAACCTTTTACAAGGGTCATGATTGATTGTGTAGAACCCCTCCCTAAGACTAAAACTGGAAATCAATACTACTAACAATAATGGATATATGTCTACAAGGTTTCCTGAAGTGATACCTTTGGGAAATATTACAATAAAGAGAAATGTGGGAGAGTTGACCAAATTTCTTATAAGGTCTGGTTTACCAAAATAAATACTATCAGATCAGGGTTCAAATGTCATGGGCAATATTTTCCCCCCATTTGGGGGGGGGGGGGGGGGGGGGGGTGGCAGGGGGGGGAATGTGCGGGAGTGGGCATGGGAAGATGGGTTCCCAATGGGCGCCCACAGTCAGGGGTGCCCCGCTATTTTACAGCATGACATTTACCAGGAAGCGCGATACGCTTCCTGTGTGTGTGGGGGGATTCCCTGAGCCGGGAGGGAGCTCTTTCCCGAATGCACATGAAAGAACACACAGATCTCCCTGAGGCAAAGTACAGCCTCAGGGAGATCAGCTCAGATTTGAAACTTTAAATAAAGATGAGAAAAAATTCGCTGCCATGTCCCCTCATGTGACACTGTGACATAAGTTGGGACATGCCCATAACTTTTATTTTGAAATGTTCTGAGATTTTGTAATCACCCATGAAACCTCACCCCGCCCGTGGATGAGGTTTCATGCTTTTTCAGAAGCTCTCCAGGGCTCCCGGCCTGCCCGCCAACCTTAAGGTTGGATGGGCAGGTCCATTAATGGTTTCAATTAGTTTTTTTAATGGCGTTAATAGGCCGTTGACAGACAGGTCAGCTGATGCACAGCCGAGTCAGCTGCGCGCCCGCCAACCTGAAAATCTAAATGACACGGGGTGATGTCGGGACGCACGCCTGATGTTCCCCGCGTCATTTTAAAGCGTCAGCGAGCGGGCCCCACTCACGCTCGCCGAACAGAAGATCCAGCCCCATGTCACAGCTGTTTAAGGAAGTAAACAAAGTTTGGGGATAAAATAGTTTAAGTCAACAGTTTACCATCCTGAATCACAAGGGGCTTTGGAAAGATGGCATCAAACTTTAATAACTATGATTATGGCCTATAATCAGGACTATCCACAGGACTGGGATAGGGGAATTCCATTCTTGTTATTTGCTATGAGGGATGCTCCTAATGCATTAACTAGGGTTGGTCCTTTTGAATTAGTCTATGGTCACGAAATAAGGGGACCACTGAAATTGATTCATGAGAATTGGTGGGTCAAAATTTGGAAACTAGTCTCCTGGGGCGGAATTTTCCCATTGGTGCGTCCGCTTGTAAAATAAAGTGCGGAATCATTTGTCGGGTGAGCGTCCTGACATCACCGCACGCCATTCTGATATTTCATTGGGCAGGCATGTGATGATATCAGATGCGTGCCCGCCATTAATTAACAGGCCACTTAAGGCCATTGACTCACCAATCAACGCCAATTTTTCATCGCCCATGCAATCTTCGGGTCACCGCATGGACGCAGCAAGCAGGCGGGTCGGACACAAAAACAGAATTACCTGGAAAAACTCAGCAGGTTTGGCAGCATCGGCGGAGAAGAAAAGAGTTGACGTTTCGAGTCCTCATTTGTATAAACCTCATTCATGGGCGAGATAAGAAGGCTCACTGGGATCACGTGTGTGCTCTCTCAAGTATTGATTTTTCAAAGTTATTGAAACTTGCCTGTATGAGCTGCAAAACTTCAAAATGGATATCAGATGCTTTGTCTGGACTCTTAATCTTCAGGTCAGCACTCTGCAGTTAGGAATCTTTTTGGGCCTGAAGGTTTCAGGAAGCCTTCCCGTAGCCTGGGAATAGGAGTTGAACTCTCCACTGGAGGTACCTCCTCTGAGGAGGGAGGGCTAGAAGGGGGAGGAGACCAGGAAAGCACATTCAGCCTCCAGGGGAGCCACCTTTAGGAGCGAGCCAGAGGCTTCGTGGCCATTGCTGGCTTCCCCTGCGTCCAGGGTGCAATAGACTGTACACATGTGGCCATCAAGGCGCCAGCAGGTGAGCCCGGTGCCTTCATCAACAGGAAGGGCTTCCACTCCATGAACGTGCAGATAGTGGGTGATCACAGGATGCAGATTCTACAAGTCTGTGCAAGGTACCCAGGCAGCTCCCACAACACCTACATCCTCAGACACTCGCAGGTGCCGGGGCTCTTCAGTGCTCCAGCCCGGCTGGATGGATGGCTGCTGGGTGACAAGGGCTATCCCCTTAGAAGGTGGCTCATGATGCCCCTCCGCCATCCAATATCAGAAGCTGAGCAGCGCTACAATAGGAGTCACGCCTCCACAAGGGCTGTGGTGGAGAGAGCCATTGGTCTTCTCAAGATGTGCTTCTGATGCCTGGACCGCTCAGGGGGCGCACTCCAGTACCCCCCAGATCGTGTCTTGGTGATGGTGGTTGCATGCTGCGCTCTCCACAATCTTGCACTTGAAAGGGGGGATGCAGTGGATGATGAAGATGTCGATGCAGTGGCAGTGGCTGCACATGACAAGTGAGTCCGCGGATGAGCATTCACAGGGAAATGCTGAAGGGGTAGACGCTGAACCAGGCATACTGCAGGGAGGCAGGGACACCCGGGAAGCTTTAATCCAACGAACCTTCAGATAGCACACCACATATGGACCTCCAGGACAAGGCTCCATACTCGACACCTAAGTGCCAAATCTTCAAGGTTAGGAACAGTAACTAAGGGACTTGTTAATAAAGCTGCATGTCCCACAAAGCACTCCTAAAATTTTTGGAAACCATACGCATGCAGAAGAAAAGAGGCAACCTCAACCATGGTCACATGTCTGAATTTAATATCACAAGCAAAGAAACTTAATGAAACAAAATGACAATGGTGTTCCAAATCAAAGTAAATCATAAAGACCTTATCTCGGGCCAACACAAAAGCACCAGTGATAAACCCGTGGTGTGCCCAAGGTGCCTTATGCTTTCATTTCCGGGTGCTACGTTTTGGTGCTGTCCCATCGCTGGGAGCGGCATCTGAGTCAGCCTGCTGATGCTGCTGTCCTGTTGGCCTCGATGACCTTGGCGGTTGTCCTCTGGCCCGTGGAGCCTGTTCTGGCTCCTCCTGGGAGGGATCTGCCAGTTCCACAGCTGGCCTCTCCCCAGTCATTGCTGCCTCACTAGATGCTACCATCACTGGGAGAGGGGCAGAGGAGCTGCCGCCCTCATTCCGAGCGCCCTGAGAGGTATCCGCAGAGACGACAGGCAGCTGCTGCGCTGACCTGAGGTCGCTTCGGACCTCCATGCTCACCATGGATGGATGGGCACCGAGCTGGGAAACTTGGTGCCCACACCATCTCCCACACTGGTACTGACCAGCTGAGGTCAATGCTGATGTGTGGGCTTGCTGGTCAGAGCGCATCCCCAGGAAGCCATGATGGGTCTCCTGGAGGAGACTCTCCACAGAGGACGCATGGCCCTTGGACATGTGGCTCATTGCATCGGCGATGGTCCACGTGGATTCCTCCACCATGGAAACCAAGCCAAGCATAGCCTCATGTATCTCCCCCAGATGCTCCCGCACCCCCGGCCGTATTTCCTGCACCTGCTACGTCACGAACAACTCCAGAGGCACATCATCAGGCACCGACTGAGCATGTGCCTGGTCCCCTGCAATCCCCCGACTGCTGGCACCATAGGCACTCTCTGTCTCCGTCAGCTCCTCCAGCGACTGTGAAGTGTCCTCACCGCTGTGCCCCGGGACACTAGCCGATTTTCTAACTTCCACCGAGGTGCTAGTATCTGCGCTGGTGCCTGCCTGGCAGAGATGGTGTAACGCTGGTGAGACTTCAGGCCCCTCAGGTGTGAAAGGGGGCCTCTGCTGCTTCTCCTCCCGGCTCTGCTCCGCTGATGCTAAAAGGAAGAACAAGGACATTGGATCAGTTAACGTGGAGACAATGTCAATGTGCATCCCTGTCCCCCGGATCATTATGCGCTCATCCTTCCATAAGCAATGGTCAAGCCATGTTGCAAAATTAAATCACTTAACATTTAGCACTGCCATGGCTGTTGAAAGAAGAATGCTGACCTCACTGCTGGGCAAACATACCTGGCCGAGGCACCCCAGCGTTAATGACATCAGTGGACCTGGGCGCATTGCACCTCTCCAAATCCAGGGCCTCCAGCTCAAACCGGCTGAGAATGGCGATCTGCGCCTGGCTGCTGCCAGTCCTCGTATGCTCTGCTGCGTTTTGAGCATTCTTCTTCTGAAAATGAGAGAAGAGCATTAATTTGTGCAAATTGTATATGGGCTCTATTCGCGGCCGGCCTACCCCAACCAGAGTGGGACATATCAGGGCTCCAGTGCCTCCTCACCCCGCTGCTGCCGAACAATCACACAATGATGCTAGGTCTGTTCCCCACCTCCTCCCCACACTCCCAGCCTCCCCCCCCGCCCCCACCCCAGAGTCACATGAGGGGACATGTTTAATTAAAAATTTACACCATTCATTTAATAATTTCAATAGCGATTCAATCTGCCTGAGGCAGCTCTGAGCCTCAGGGAGATTGAAGCGCTCTTTCGTGCATTTGCGCGAAAGAGCGCTGGCCCCGACTCTCCCTCCTCCTGCCATCCACACGCTGACAGCTTGCGTCTTATGCTGGATGGGCCTTCATTGGCCAGCCTGCGTAAAATGGCGGCGCGGAGCTGATCGCGGGTGGCAATCAGCTCCATGACCGCCCCCATCCACTCCCGCCAAGCTTGTCTGCCTCCTGAAAAACTCAGGCCGTAGTTACATTAATGCATGCATCTGGTGATGTAATAGTGTGAGTATATAGATAAGTATAGGAGGTAGTGTAAGATGGGTTAAGACAATGAAGCCATCTTTTAAAATTATGATTGTTCATTTTCTTGTAAGGAGGGGGGTGTCACAAAGCATAATAATTCTCATAATATTCTTGTGATTTATTGTAAAATAGGTTAATAGTGGGCTTTGGATAGTTTTTGTGTGCGTATGTGTGTGTGTGTGTCTGATTTAACTGAATTGAGAGCAGCTGGTCTGGAGACTTTGACTCATCAAAAGAAGCTTGGTTCGAAATGCTAAATATGTAAACATGGCTGAAGTCTTAGCATGTGAGGTGAGGAGAGTTTGCATTTTTATATAAATCAAGGTAGTTGGAATTTCAAAGAGATGGCAGAATGTTACACCTAGCCAGAGAAGCTAGGCCTAGCAGTGTGTTTATTTTTCCCAAAGGTTACTGATAATATTTGCACCGTGAAAAAAGTTATATTATGAGAAAGGTGAAGTTTCAAAGATTTTTGGGAACAATGGGATTTACATTAAAAGGGAGAAATATATATAAAGGAGAATGAGGCTGTGTGTCAGGGAAAGCATTGCAAGATCTAACACAAGTGTGAGAAGCCTCCAGTCTTTGTGTATTAAGCCTGCTGTCTACCGAAACTGAAGCTGTGAAAAGCCATTTTTAATTCTACTGTCTGGGGTAATGTAGTAACTTGCTGGCATCTGTTTATAATCTATTTTTTCACTGTTGCCTTAACAGGAGTGTAACTGGAAGGCAGATTAATTAGGGGTTTTAGGAGTTATTATAGTAGTTATTTGTAGACCTACGTATGTGCTTGAAATCTTTTCTTTTGTTAATAAATATTTAATTTAGTTTTCTAAAAATCCCTGAAGTCTTAGTAGACTTATTACCTCTGAATTCAGGGCATGCATCTCGAAATAAAATACAAATTGCAAAACCATTGTAAAGATGTGATCAAATTTCCCTCATGAATTTGATCTGCCTGGCGCACATCATCTGCCACAAAAGTAAAGGAGAACTATTTAACAGAGTTGTGTTCTATATTGTTTTTGCTTGGGTGAAATGCCACCCATCCATTTGGCAAGCACCCACAGTCATGTAATTAAAAACAAGCTGCCACCATGTGGAATTATAGGTACAGATCTCCTTTTGGTACAAGGTATATTGGAATAATCCCCAAGTGGTTATTGTGCATGACATTGCTTTAGATTAATATGCTATCCAATAAACCTAACACTGATTATAAGTAACATATTGTCTCAGGGGAAATGAAATAACTTGTAAGAAATGGATTATGGCAAGCGACATTTAAAATTCTGTCTGAGCAAAAAAAAAAGTTCCATTTTCAAAAATTAACTTCACAGTCAGATTGCAGTCTTGCATTTGTATTTCTCCACTGGACATAGCTACCGATGAACAATTTGACTGAATTATGATGTTCTTACTACTTTGTTTTATTTTCCTAACTTCCTCTATTTCTGTGCACTGCTTTCAGCATTAACGTCTCAAGTTGCTTGCCTAAAACTGCTGATCCGTGGAGTTAGAAAATATCTGACATTTGTGACATTTATCCACGCCAAGGAAATCAGAGGTTATTGCTTAATCATCTCTTCTGGCAAGATGAATACAGATGAAAAAGTAATTTCATTTGACAGAGCATTATTCTGACATGTGACAACTTAATTTGAACAATTAATTGCAAAATGAAAAGTTAAATGTTAGGGACCGGACAAATACTGCAATAGTGTGCTGTATCCTTGGCCTAAAAGAGTCAGCAGCCATTTTAAGGAGCAGTGATATGCTGACAATCCACATATCAAAGTAATATTAACAGGAACTTTTCAACTTTCAAAGCAGTCTCCAAATCAATATCGTTTCACAGGCTTTGCATTTTGTTTTACAAATGTTTATCTTCATAGAATCTCCAGTAATTCAATTCAAGTGTTAAGAAGATAATCCATGAAGTCTGGTAAACTGAATTTTAAAGAATGCTAAGGTGCTGGAAATGTGCATCTGGTTAGTCAGCATCAGGAATAACACAAATGTTTTGTTGAGGCAGACTGAACTGTACACATCCTACGGCACATTACACTCACACATATTCAGTTGGAATGGGTTGGTTATATTCTTCATTGCTTCCCTGATACACAAAGACATGAATGATTTAGGGATACTCCTCCACAACTGTTCTCCGCTCCTCTCCTAACACACCAAACTCATGCTGGAGGACAGCTCCACAAGGCAATGGCAACTGGCCAGCTTCTTGCCCAAATGACCTGTTTAACATACGTTTTTGGATCGTGAATGTTGGCAAGTTATTTCACTGTGGAATATGGCACTTCAGCCTAATATCATTCTTACCTCTCCTAATACATGCACATATATGGATCTTATAAGAGTCATATAGATTCTTAACACCTCCTCCATCCCCGTTCAGTGCAGGGGCTCTTAATCCGCTCACTTGGCACTGCACTTGGGACTGTGGTATTCTTGACAGTTCTGTATATAAAACCAGACATTTACCCAATGAAAGCTGTGGTCAGTTAAACACAAAGGAAGTGGATAAAGATTAACCAATTTTCAGTGGGATTATGAGGACAGCTCACAAATAATATGAATACCAAAACTCTCTAAATTTGGTGCCCCTAACACGGATTATGCAGTGACACCAGGAGATGATGTTGTCCATCAGGGGGGCAGGTTTATTTCTTCAATGATATGATTTTTCTACACATAGCAAACACATGAGCTCTTCTGGCATGGTTTTAATTAAACCCATTTGCCATGGATTGAATAACATGTTGGCCTTTTTTGTATATGATATATTAATCTTGTTCTGACTGATGTAGTTGTGTAAACTCAGATATTACATTACCTCTCAAAATTCTGCTAAGGGATCAGGGTATTAGCCAAATAAGGCTTGTTTATCATGAAAAGAATTCAAACACAAAGTGGCTGAGTTATTTCGAACCTAGTCAAAACTAACTTTGGGAGCAATACCATTTTTTGTTTTACTTGTGTAATACTGCTCATAAAGGGCTATTTGGCTATGTAATGTTTTGAGAAAGATAGCAATATATTAACAGTTCAAATATGTTGTTCTGACCAAAGTGGCATGTAGCACCAATCCCCGAGCCAAGAAATGCCTCTGCAACTATTGTTAGATGAAGGATTGTACATTCTTGTTTAAATACAAAGTAAGAGTAGAATTCATTGACATTGAGCACATATAATGTTATCATCAATCAAGCAAACAATCCATTTTGTATGACTTAAGCATAATGGCTTCATTAAATACTCAGCACAGAATTGTGAAGCCAGGCAGCAGCATTGGTCCAGAAGGCAAGAAAACATACTCTGCACTTCCATAATTAAAGCTTTGAAAATATACAAATCAAGCACGAGCCCCACAACCAATATTAACACTAGACAGGATTATGCTGATGTTATTCAGCATCCTATATAATGTGAACTGTCCTGATCAAAAGCATTCACTTTGGTGCTTATTCTCTTAAAGGCACGCATTCTTGTTTGGCAAGTAAATTAGTGTATTGTAATTTGGTTATGCTCATTGATATTTGGTCATTTATATTTTTTTGGCAAATCTTTTGACCTGTTTTAAGAATGAAAGAAATATTCCCATTTACATAGCACCTTTCAGGACCACAGGGTGTCTCAAAATATTTTACAGTAGGTGAAATACTCTTTGAGGCCTAATCACTGTTTAGTGTAGGAAACACAGCAACTAATTTTTCACACAGAAATAATGTGATAATGACCAGGTAATCTTTTTTTTTGTGACGTTGGTTGATTTGTAAACATTGGCCAAGACACTGGGGAAAATCCTCTGACTTCTTCAAAATAGCACATGGGATATTTTACCAAGCAGGTTGACTGGGCCTTTGTTTCACTTCTAAGAGTTCAGTACTCTGTCAAGCTGGAGCAGTAGCTTTGATTTTTGTTCCTAAGTCCTGTTCTGAGACTTGACCACACAACCTTCTGACACAGAGGCAAGAGTGCTACCTAATGAGCCATGGCTGACACATGGCTTACTATTTTAGACATTTTAAAGTAGGATTCAACCTTCCATTTGGAGTGGCCGAGAAACTGACTGCTGCCCGCAATTGGGCCCCAACCGTGATTTCACGCTGGCTGGCCAATTAACGGCCAGCCAGTGTGAAACGCACGCGGCAGTGCTCAGCACTGTCAGGGGGGCGGAAGGAGCAAAAGCGCTGAGGTCAGCGCATGTCCGTGGGTACGTGCAGTAAAAGTGCCTCAGGGAGTTGAAGATTTTTATCAATAAAAATAAAGATTTTTAAAGTAATGAAAACATGTCCCCTCGTGTGACTCTGTCACATGAGCAGGGACAGGTTAAATATGAGTGTAAAACGTTTTTTTAAAATCACTGGTCAAAACCTCATTCCGCCCATGGATGAGGTTTCGCCAAAAATGCAAAAGCTGCTTGACCTTTTCGCCCGCCCGCAACTGAATGGTTGGATGGGCAGTGACAAATTCCAAACAATTAGTTGGTTAAGGGCCTTAATAAGCCATTTAATTGTCGGCGGGCACGCTGCCGAATCCCACGCGCACCCGCCAACCGAAATATCACACGAGTGCGCGATGATGTTGGGACGCTCACCTGATGGCATCGTGCATCATTTTACGCTCAAGCATGTCAGGTGCATGCCCACAGGCCAAGCGAAAAATTCCGGCCCTAGTGTCAGACAGGTGATAGATGCCTTGTTTGCCAAGATAAGATATTCAACATATAAACATACGAACAAGGAGTAAGAGTAGGCCATTCGGCCCTTTGAGCCTGCTCCGTCATTTAATAAGATCATGGCTGATCTGATAGTAACCTCAAATCTGCATCCTGCCTACCCCCAATAACCTATCACCCCCTTGCTGACCAAGAATCTATCTGCCTCTGCCTTAAAAATATTCAAAGACTACTTCCACCACTTTTTCAGGAAGAGGGTTCCAAAGACTCACGACCCTCTGAGAAAAAAAAAATTTGCGTCACCTCTGCTTTAAATGGGTGACCCCTTATTTTTAAACAGTGACCCCCAGTTCTAGATTCTCTCACAAGGGGAAACATCCTCTCCACATCCACCCTTTCAAGGCCCCTCAGGATCTTAAAAGTTTCAATCAAGTCGCCTCTTACTCTTCTAAACTCCAACAGATACAAGCCTAGTCTGTCCAACCTTTCCTCATAAGACAACCCACCAATTCAGGTATTAGTCTGCTAAACCTTCTCTGAACTGCTTCCGAAGCAGTTACATCATTCCTTAAATAAGGTGACCAATACAGTACACAGTACTCTGGATGTGGTCTCATTAGTGTTCTGTATAACCGAAGCATAACCTCCATACTTTTGTATTCAATTCCCCTTGCAATAAATGATAACATTCTATTAGATTTCCTAATTACTTGCTGTACCTACATACTAGACTTTTGCGATTCATGCACTGAGACACCCAGATCCATCTGCATATCAGAGCTCTGCAATCTCTCAGCATTTAGATTATATGTTTCTCTTTTATTTTAATCCTGCCAAAATAGGCAATTTCACATTTTCCCACTTTATACTCCATTTGCTAGATCTTTGCCCACTCACTTAACCTACCTGTATCTTTTTGTAACCTCCTTTTGTCCTCTTCACAACTTACTTTCCTACCTATCTTTGGGCCATCAGCAAATTTGGCAAGCATCCCATCCATCTCTTCATCCAAGTCATTTATATAAATTGTAAACACTTGAGGTCCCAGCACTGATCCCTGTGGCACACCACTTATTTCATCTTGCCAACCTGAAAAAGACACATTTATGCCTACTCTCTGCTTCCTGTTAGCCAGCCAATCTTCTATTCATGCCAATATATTATCCCTTATACCATGAACTTTTATTTTCTACAATAATCTTTGATGGCACTTTATCAAATGTCTTCTGGAAATCTAAGTGCAGTACATCCACTGGTTCCCCATTATCCACAGCATATGTTACTTCCTCAAAGAACTCCAATAAGTTGGTTAAACATGATTTCCCTTTCATAAAACCATGTTGACTCTGCCTGATTACCTTGAACTTATCCAAGTGCCCTGCTATAGCTTCTTGATGTTAAGCTAACTGGCCTGTAGGTTCCCACTTCTGTCTCCTTCCCTTTTTGTATAATGGAGTTACATTTGCTATCTTCCAATCTAATGGGACCTTCCCCAAATCTAGGGAGTTCCGGAAAATTAAAACCAATGCATCAACTATCTCACTAGCCACTTCTTTTGAGACCCTAGGATGAAGTTCATCAGGATCTGGGCACTTGTCAGCCCACAGCTCCAACAATTTACCCAGTACCACTTTTCTAGTGATTTTAGTTTTCCAGAGTTCCTCTCTACCTTCCATTTCTTGATTTAAAGTTGCTTCTTGTATCCTCTATGGTGAAGACCTGTCTAATTCATCTCCCATTTCCTTGTTTTCCATGATCAATTCTCCAGACTCACTTTCTATAGGACCAACATTCACTTTGTTAACTCATTTCTTTTAAAAAATATTTATAGAATCTTTTACTATCTGTTTTTATATTTCTGGCTAGCTTTCTTTCATGCTCTAATTTTTCCCTCCTTATTAATATTTTAGTCACCCTTTGCTGCTCCTTATATTCTGTCCAATCTTCTTGCCTTCCACTTATTTTTGCACAATTATATACATTTTCTTTAAGTTTGATACTATCTTTAATCTTTCTAGTTAACCACGGATGTTGTGTCCATTGCTTGGACTTTCTCTTACTCATTGGAATGTATCTATTCTGTGTATTATGAAATAGCCCTGTAAATGTTTGCCACTGCATCTCTATTGACCTACCCCTTAACTTAATTTGCCAATCTCTCCACAGAAACCAGCTCACAGCAAGAGAGAGACTTTCACTTTTACCATCTAACAATTTCCACAAATGAAGAACATTATGAATGACATGGCCATGTGAACCCAAATTCATCCCTCCTTGAATATTAAATGTTCCCAGTCCATTCATGTACAGCCGTCATGTGATCAATAATACAAAATAATGAGTGTAAATGCACGTCCCTCTGGTAACTGTCATGATTCCTTTCTAATGCAATGAAAGACAGCATGCCAGGGTGCTTGAGATCCATCATTGCTTGAATGGAAGCACCTACGGTGCCACAAACTATTTCTTCAGGCCATGGCTCACTGACCTGACAAAGACCATGGTGGAATACAAACAGAAAACATTGGAAAAACTCAGCAGGTCTGGCAGCATCTGTGGAGAAAGAAACAAAATGAATGCTTCAGGTCATGACCTTTAATCAGGGGGATAGATACTGTTCTCTTCAGCCGTGAGTGAGAGTCCTGAAGGCTGTGTTGCCTGCCCGGTGCCAGGGTTAAGGACATCTCCTCAGGGCTGGAAGGAACTTGGAGTGGGAGGGGACGGATCTAGCTGACCTCGTCTACGTTGCTACCAACAACATTGATATGTTAACAGTTAAATGCGTGGCTCAAAGATTGGTGTGGGAGGAATAGGTTTCAGTTCATGGGGCACTAACACCAGTACTGGGGTAGAAGGAAGCTGTTCAGTTGGGATGGACTTCACTTGAACCATGCTGGGACCAGTGTCCTGGCGAACTGAATAACTAGGGCTGTAGAGATGGCTTTAAACTAAATAGAGGGAGGAGGGTTCTGGAGAGGGGATACATAGGCTTACAAAGCAAAAGGATATGGTAGCCTTGCAGGGCAGCTATTTAGATAATGATACCCAGAGTGTGACAGGAAGGGACAGAGGGTACAAACATAAAAAAATGGCAGCAAATCAGGTCAAAGGTGGAAATAATGGTGAAAAGGCAAAATTAATGGCTCTTTACTTAAATGCATGTAGTATTCAAAAAAAATTAATTAATTAACAGCACAGGTAGAGGTTAATGGGTATGATCTTATGGCCGTCACAGAGGCATGGTTACAAGGGGTTCAAAGCTGGGAACTAAATATTCAGGGGTATGTGATTTTTTTGAAAGGACGGGCAGGAAGGAAAGGGTGGTGGAGTAGCTTTGTGAGCATGAGGTGGAATAAGTACGATAGCAAGAAAGGATCTTGGATCGGAAGATGAAGAATCCATATGGATGGAGGTAAGAAATAACAAGGAGAAAAAGACACCGATAGAAGTAGTACATAGGCACATAACAGTGGCTATACAGAAGACAGAGAATAAATCAGAAGATAACAAGGGAATGTGAGAAAGGTAATACATTAATCATGGTTGGCTTTAATCTTCATGTAGATTGGGAAAATAAAATTGGCAGATGTATCCACAAGCAAGAATTCATAGATGGTTTCAGGACAGATTTCTGGAACAATGGGCAGGATTTTCCCCCCATCGGGGCCGATGTTAAATGGCGGGCACGCACAGGCGCCCCTCCGATTGGTGCCCTCGATCCGTGGCGCAGTGCCATTTTACGTGGGTGGACCAATTAAGGCCCGCCCAGCACGATGTCCACATGGAAGCACTATGCGCTCCCTGTGCGAGTAGGGGGTGGGTGGTGGAATCCCTAAATCGAGAGTGCGCTCTTTCACGCGTGTGCACGAAAGAGTGCACTCATCTCCCTGAGGCAATGTGATGTCTCAGGGAGATTGGCTGTTCTGTGACAAATATGAAAAATAGAGAAAAAAAAATTCCTGACATGTCCCCTCACGTGACACTGTCACATGAGTTGGGACATGTCCATAATTTTTACACAAACTTTAATTACATTTTTTAAAACCTACACGAAGCCTCATCCTGCCCATGGTTTCTTGCTTTTTCTAATTCCTGCTGGGGCTCCTGGCCTGCCTGCCAACCTTAAGGTTGGATGGGCAGGTCCATTAATTAGCTAAATGACTCTGTCAATGGCCTCAGCTGCTTTTGCTGCGCCCCTGCCTACTGGAAAATTTAAATGAAGCGCGATGATGTCGGGAGTTCCGCCCGATGTCACCGCGCATCATTTTATATGTCAGCGAGCGGGCCCCGCCCCCGCTCGCCGATGGGAAAATCCTTCCTAATGTGTTGTGGATCCAACCAGGGATCAAGCTATTTTGGACTTGGTAATAAGTAATGAGGCAGATTTAATAAATGATCTCAGAGTAAAAGATTCCCTAGGAAACAGTGATGATAACATGGTAGAATTTAGCATTCAGTTTGAGAGTGAGAAACTTGGGTCAGAAATAACTGTGCTAAACTTAAATAAGGGTGATTACAAAGGAATGAGGGCAGAATTGATTGGAGTGGACTGGGGAAGGAGTTTAGCAGAAAAGATGGTTGACAAACAATGGTAGACATTTAAGAAAATAGTCTATGACTCACTACAAATATATCCCAGTGAGGAAGAAAGATTGTAGGAAGGGGATAAACTAACCATGGTTAACGAAGGAAGTTAAGGATGGTGTCAAATTGAAAAAAAAAGCATACAATGTTGCAAAGATTAGTGGTAAGCCAGAGGATTGGGGAAGCTTTAAAAACCAACAAAATATGACCAAAAAATAATAAAAAGGGAGAAAATAAACTTTGAGGGTAAACTAGCAAGTAACATAAAAATGGACAGTAAGAGCTTCTTTAAATATATAAAAAGGACGAGAGAGGCCAAAGTGAACATAGGCCCCTTAGAGAATGAGACTGGGGAAATAATAATGGGGAGCAGGAAATGTCAGAGGAGTTGAATCAATACTTTGCATCAGTCTTCAGGATAGAAGGCACTAATAGCATTCCAAAAGCATTAAATAATCAATGGGCAAAAGTGGAGAGGAGGAAATAAATACAATAACTATCACTAGAGAAAAAAGTACTAGGGAAACTAATGGGGCTAAAGACCAATAAGTCCCCTGGACCTGATGGGTTGCATCCTAGGATCTTAAAGGAAGTAGCTACAGAGATAGTAGATGCACTGGTAGTAATCTTCCAAGAATCCTTAGATTCTTGAAAAGCCTCAGAGGATTAGGAAACTGCTGATGTAACAAAACCCTTATTCAAAAAGGGAGGGAGACAAAAACAGATAACTATAGGCCCGTTAGCTTAACATCTGATACTGGGAAAATGTTAGAGTCTATTATAAAGGATGTAATAGCAGAGCATTTAGAAATGCATAATATAATCAAGCAGAGTCAGCATGGCTTCATGAAGGGGAAATCATGCCTGACAAATTTATTTAGAATTCTTTGAGGAGGTAACAAGCAGGATAGATAAAGGGGAACCAGTGGATGCAATACATTTGGATTTCCAAAAGGCGTTCGATAAGGTACCACACATAAGGCTACTTATTAAGATAAAAGCCCACGGTGCTGGAGGTAGTATATTTGCATGGATAGAGGATTGGCAAGCTAATAGGGGACAGAGAGTTGGGATAAAGGGGGCATTTTCAGAATGGCAACCTGTAACTAGTGGAGTGCCACAGGGATCAATGCTGGGGCCACAATTATTTACAATACATATTAATGACTTAGATGAGGGAAATGAATGTACTATCACCAAGTTTGCGGGTGACACAAAAATAGGTGGGAAGGCAAGGGGTGAAGATGACACAAAGGGTCTGCTGATAGATATAGACAGGTTAAGTGAGTGGGCAAAACTTGGCAGATGGAATATAATGTGGGAAAATGTGAGGCTATGCACTTTGGCAGGAAGAATAGAGGAGCTGAATATTATTTAAATGGAGAAAGAATGCAGAAAGTTGCAGCACTGAGGTATTTGGGGGTCCTTGTGCATGAATCCCAAAAAGCTAACATACAAGTTCAGCAGGTAATAGGGAAGGCAAATGAACATTGGCCTTTATTTCAAAGGGAATGGAGTATAAAAATAGGGAAGTCTTGCTAAAACTATACAAGGCACTAGTTAGACTACACCTAGAATACTGTGAACTGTTTTGGTCCCCTTATCTAAGGAAAGATATACTGGCATTGGAGGCAGTCCAGAGAAGGTTCATTAGGTTGATCTCGGGTATGGAGGGATTTCTAATGAGGGGAGGTTGGGTAGGTTGGTCCTGTGCTCATTGGAGTTTAGAAGAATGAGAGGCGACCTTATTGAAACATATAAGATTCTTAGGGGGCTTGACAGGGTAGATGCTGAGAGGTTGTTTCCCCTTGTGGGAGAGTCTAGGACAGGAAGGCATAATCTCAGAGTAAGGGGTCAGCCACAGTGCTCTTTGAGGATATAACGCGCAGAGTTGATAAAAGGGAACCAGTAGATATGGTGTATTTGGATTTCCAAAAGTATTTTGATTTAAGGTGCCACATAAAAGGTTATTGCACAAGATAGGGGCTCACAGTATTGGGGGTAATATATTAGCATGGATTGAGGATTGGTTAACACACAGAAGATGGAGAGTCGGGATTAATGGGTCTTTTTCAGGTTGGAAAGATGTAACTAATGGAGTGCCACAAGGATCAGTCCTCGGGCCTCAATTATTTACCATCTATATTAAAGACTCGGAGGAGGGGGCAGAGTGTAATGTATCCAAATTTGCTGATGATACAAAAATAGGTGGGAGGGCATGCTGTGTTGAGGACATGAGGAATCTGCAAGGGAATATAGCCAGGTTGAGTGAATGGGCAAAAACCAAAAACTTGGCAGACGGAGTTTAATGTAGGAAAGTGTGAGGTCATGCACTTTGGTAGGAAAAATCAAAAGGCAGATTATTATGTAACTGGAGAGACCCTCCAGAAAAGTGCAGCACAGAGGGACCTGGGTGTTCTTATGCATGAAACATAAAAAATTAGCATGCAGGTGCAGCAGGTAATTAAGAAGGCAAATGGAATTTTGGCCTGTGTTGCTATGGGGTTTGGTGTTTAAAAATAGGGAAGTCTTGTTACAACTGTACAGGGTGTGGGTGAGGTTGCACTTGGAGTACTGTGTACAGTTTTGGTCCCCTTAGTTAAGAAAGGATTGGAGGCAGTTCAAAAGAGATTCACTAGGCTGATTCCTGGGATGAAGGGGTTGATTTATCAAGAATGGCTAAACAGGTTCGGCCTTATTGAATGGCAGGGCAGGCTTGGAGGGCCGAATGGCCTACTCCTGCTCATATTTCTTATGTTCTTATGCGGAGGAATTTCTTCTGTCAGAGGGTAGTGAATCTGTGGAATTCTTTACTACAAAGGACTGAAAAGGTTGGGTCATTAAGTATATTCAAGGCTGAGATAGACAGATTTTTAATCACTAAAGGAATCAAGGGTTATGGGGAAAAGGCAGGAAAGTGGAGTTGAGGGTTATCAGATCAACCATGATCTCATTGAATGGCAGAGCAAAGTCAATGGGCCGAATGGCATACTTCTGCTCCTATGTCTTATGGTCTTATCAGATCATGGTGGCCTGTTTGCTCAGGCCTGGGTTAGCAGAAAGCCAGGTGTAGAGCTGTGTTTTTTGCTGCAAGGATCCCTATGGCTACCATGTATGTTCCGTTGTGGCAGCTATCAAATAGGGTATTGGGAGCTAGACTGCTGCATAATTAATCTGCTGATTCTTACTGGCACTTTAGGACCCTTGCCTTTCATTATTCCCTGCCACTTCTTAATCCACTGCTTCAATATGTGCAGGTTGAGTTGCAAATTTACATGAAAGTGGCAGCATAACTCCAGTCAAGTGCCATTCTTACTTCAAGCACTGTCATAATCCACCCAGGAATGGGCACTGTGAGAAGTACAACACTATAACTCAATGAAGATTGGATTAAAACAGTCTCCTGGGCACTTTGAACATTTAACACAGGACAAATTTCCACTCTCTGCTGCACACTCCCCCAACATTAACAAAGAGCAGCCAGATCGATATAGCTCTGCACGTGTGCAAACAAATAGGTCAGTGTGCAGGCACGATCGGCTGGCCCGGGAGCGGCTGGGGAATAGACCGCTGCCCACACTCAGGCCCTGACAGCGATTTAGCCAATTAACGGCCAGCCAGCGTGAAATGCGTGCTGAAATGCTCAGCACTGCCGGGGTGGGGGGGGCGAGGAGGGCGGGCGCTGATGTAAGCGTGGGCATGGGGGTGCGCTGAATGAGAGCCCCCTGAATGCAGAGAGCTGCCTCAAGGAGCTGAAGACTTTAAAACCCATAAATAAAGATTTTAAAATCTGGAAAAAAATGTCCATGCATCAGAATCAGTCATCTGAACATATACGTGATGAAAATTCTGTCTATACATTTTTGGGGTTTTTTTGTTTAATAACAGAAACCGTATTCCTGGCCTTGGATGAGATTCAATCGAAAATGCAAAGTCTGCCTGGCAGATTTGCCCATCCGCCAACTGTTAGGTTGGATGGACCACGAAAAATCAGGGACAGTTGGAACCCAAACAAGTTTAATTATCTTCTTAATGGTTGATGGGTGCGCTTCCGACACTTGCACATGCCTGCCGACCGAAATATCGTACAAGCGTGGGAGGGTATCGGCACGCTTGCCCAACACCACCTCACGCGTCTTCAGGTCCTGTCAGATCGGGTGTGTGCCCACATGCCGACCTAAATATCCTGCCCATGCATTCACCAAACTCTTTTTGGTGGACACTGTGCTATTTCCAGCTAGGTACAGCCCACAATATATCTTGGATGTTGCCTGCTTTGCTTCATACTTACAACCACCAGTCTCAGGCTTGTAATGCAGTATAATCCAAAGGATTAGTTTAATTTATTTCTATAAAGATGTGGAAAGAATCCTGAAAAGGGAACATTTGGAAACTAATTCTGTTGGCATTAAAACTTAAGCATGTGGGCTCTCACCTTGTGTCCCAGTTATGAGAGATCAAAATTGGAATATGGGATCCAACATTCCAGAACCATTAGTCAGAATTGTTTCCATTTTCATAAAAATTGCTTCCATCTAATTCAATAAGATGTTACCAATTAAGATGTTTTTTTTCCCATTAAACATCAGGTTAAAAGCCATTTTTCAGCAGCAAACTTCTCAATCACACTTTACCCAATTATTAATCATTTTATCTCCTCTATCATTGGATGCTTACATATTAATTGTCCAAAAGCTACCAAATTTAAATCAAATATACTCCTCAGAGTCTTTGGCAAAATTTATAAACCAGGTCTGTCTATGTATGCAAGCATCCATGGCATCTTTTTTAACCAACAATTTGTAATGCACTTTGGGAAGGATAACACTATTATGGCAAATGTGTGCTTTGTAGTTGTGTTGTCAAATGTTTCCGGACTCATAAGCAGGACCATTCTATATATAGATTGAAACCACTTGATTATTTTAACTTTGGATTAGCTACCCATGTTCATTGTGGAACAGCTAAAAAAGAAAAAAAATACATTAATATAGCACGTCATCACATATCTCAGAAAAAATTCAAAGGACATCACTTACAATTAATTGCTTTTAAGTGCAGTGACCAGCAAACGTGGTACTTGGATTCCCAGAAATTACAATGAGGTGAATTTCCAGCTCATCAGTTTCTGGTGGCAATGTTTGATAAAGAAATGTCAGTCAGAACTACTCCCTCCTGTCCTTCAGATATTGTCATGGGATCTTTGTCACCCACGTAAACTGGCAGAAAAGGCCTCAGAATACCCAAAGGAAATGCCTCTGGCAATGCAACATTTCCTGTTTACAGCACTGTCAGCATCAGCGCTGATGCTCAAGTTTCAGTATTCCTTATTACTCAGATACCAACTGAGCCAAGATGGTGTAATATTAATTCATTGATGAAGTCAAGAACAAGCGCAGCAGCCGGGTCTTAACTTGTTTCAGTTGATGAAACTAAAATTGCACAAAAAAGCACAAATGAAATTGCAAAAACTAGATGCGAGATATAGGGGACAGCACAACTGATTAAAAAATCATAACACAGCAGTAAAAGTGGAAGTAGACAACAATAAGGGTCTGCAGATTTAAATAAGAACATAGGAAATAGAAGCAGGGGTACAACATGCAGCCCATCAAGCCTGCTCTACCATTCAATATGATCATGGCTGATTATCAGTCTTAATTCCACTTTCTGGTCCAGTCCCCTTATCCCTTGATTCACTGAGAGACCAAAAATCTGTCCAACTCAGCCTTAAATATACTCAATGATACAGTATTCAAAACCCTCTGGGGTTCCAAAGATTCACAACCCTCTGAACGAAGAAAGTTCTCCTCATCTTAGTCCTAAATGAGTGACCCTTCATCCTGAGATAAATTAATCAAGGCGATGTGCACTTGGCGGCCTTCACTTTGGGGGAACTGGGGAGGTGCATGCACAGCAACATTCAGCAGAGCTCACCAGGATCACCTGTTGCTTTGCAGGCTTCAGGGGCACTGGAGGGTTGGGGTTAAGTGCTGCCCTGCCTGGCTAGTGGTGGTGGGGGGAATCAGGGGGCAAGTGCAGTCCTGCCTCTGAGGTGACTATTGAGGGTGAGGGGGGGCCGGGGGTCAAGTGCAGCCTTGCTGTTGAGGCAACTAGTGCCGGAGGGGCTGGTGGTGGGGAGGGGACTTGATGCTTAAGGGCAGCCCTGCCTCTGAGGCGATTGGTGGCAGGGATCGGTGGGGAAGGGCAGCCCTGCTGTTGAATTTACTGCACAAACATTCAGAGTGGGGAGGTAGGATGGGTGAGGGAAGGGGCCACACATTCAGGAAACCAGTAGAAAGTGACCATTCCTCTGCAACTGAGATAGATCAGGCACAGCCACATTGATATGATTGGGGTCGGGCTCCTAGATTATCTGAAACAAAAACAAAAAGTACTGGAAAAACTCAGCAGGTCTGACAGCATCTGTGGAGAGAAAGATAGAGTTAACATTTCAAGTCCGTATGACTCTTCTTCGGAACCAAAGAGAAGTAAAAATATGATGAAATTATATACTGTTAAAGGGGGTTGGGACAGGTGAAGCTGGATAGAAGGCCAGTGATAGGTGGAGGCAACGGAGAGATTGCCAAAGATGTCATAAATAAAAAGTCGAAGGGATATTGATGGCGGTGATATTGGCTAAAGGAGGTGCAAATGGTGACATTAAGAATAGAAAGCAGGATGAGCCAGTGACAGATGGCCCTAGTGGGGGTGGGGTGGGGGGGGAGGGGACAGTGAGGGAAAAAATATCGAAATGGGCTAAAAGGTGGGGATAAAACAATGAATAAAAATGGAAATAAATTTTTTAAATAATAATAATGAAAACAATAGGTGGGAAAGAAATATATATAAATTTAAAAATAAATATTTGAAAAAAGGGGACCAAAAAGAGGTGAGGATGGAGGAGAAAGTTCATGGTCTGAAGTTGTTGAACTCAATATTCAGTCCGGAAGGCTGTAAAGTGCCTAATCAGAAGATGAGGTGCTGTTCCTCCATTTTGCGTTGAGCTTCACTGGAACATTGCAGCAGGCCAAGGACAGACATGTGGGTGTGAGAGCAGGATGGGGTGTTGAAATGACAAGTGACAGGGAGGTCTGGGTCAAATTTGTGGACAGACCGAAGATGTTCCGCAAAGCGGTCACCCAGTCTGCGTTCAACGCAAACTGGAGGAACAGCACCTCATCTTCCGATTAGGCACTTTACAGCCTTCCGGACTGAATATTGAGTTCAACATCTTCAGACTATGAACACTCTCCTCCATCCTCAACCCTTTTTGATCTTTTTTCAAATATTTATTTTTAAATTTTTATATATATTTCTTTCCCATCTATTTTTATTATTATTATTTTTTAAATGTATTTCCATTTTTATTCATCGTTTTATCCCCCATTCTAGCCCATTTTGAACTTTTTTCCCACACCATCCCCTCCGCCCACCCCACCCCCACTAGGGCCATCTGTCACATGCTCATCCTGCTTTCTACTCTTAATGCCACCATTAGCACCTCCTTTAGCCAATATCACCACCATCAACATCCCTTTGACCTTTTGTTTATGACATCTTTTGCAATCTCTCCTTTGCCTCCACCTATCACTGGCCTTCTATCCAGCTTGACCTGTCCCACCCCGCTTAAACAGCATATATTTCACCTCATTTCTACTTCTGTTTAGTTCTGAAGAAGGGTCATACAGTCTCGAAACATTAACTCTGTATTTCTCTCCACAGATGCTGTCAGGCCTGCTGAGTTTTTCCAGCATTTTTTTTTTGTTTCAGATTTCCAGCATCCGTAGTATTTTGCCTTTATCCTAGATTATCTGTCCACTCAAGCAATGCAGAGGCATCAAAGTGCCACCAAGTTCTGCAGAGCTCCCCCCATTGGCACAGGCTGCAAATTCATGAACACTTTAGTGGACCGCAGAACAGTTGGCTGCACACATTGTACAATCTCCTCACTAAAGCTGGCCATGGAGCAGTCACTGTTGCAATGTCAGCATCCAGGTTTGGACCAGTCTCTCCCATGTTTCAAGCTAACAGGGCAGCCATGGAGTGCACTAATCTCTGGCCATCCAAGTGATGGCCAGATGTCTCTCCGGGAAGTGTTAAGGGGCCATCACACTTAACCAGCACAGGTTCTTAGTACACTCATGCTAACCACATGTATCTTTCTTACATCCTGCAGGAGGAGTACATGAGGATCATAGAGCCTGGTGAACTAGCTGTGTGCCAGATGGCCTACAGAGCATGAAGAAGACGGAGGAGAGAGCGACTGAGGCTCCTGGCTGTGCAGGGGCAGGGGCAGCAACCTCAGGAAGAAGGGGCAGCTGGGACTCCCGCAGGCGCCGCCCAAGAGTCACAGCGAGCTGCCACTGGTCAGCGCCTAGTGACACTCAGGGTCTATTGATGCCTGCAGATGACCGAGAACCAGTATCACTAAAGACTGCGCATCTCTAGGTAACCGGTTGCTCACATCTGCCAGCTACTGCAGGGTTAGGCGCCATGCGGACATGGAGGGCTTCCACTGCCAGTGGCTGTGAAAGTGAACGTGGTGCTCAATTTCTATGCCAGTGGATCCTTTCAAAGCTCCACAGGTGACCTCTGTGGGATATCACAAGCTGCCACCCACAGAAAGATCCATGAGGTCACGGATGCCATCTTTGCTAAGGCACACAGCTTTGTGCATTTTACCCAGACCAGGACAGCCAGGATACAAGAGCGATTGGATTCGCCCAGATCTCGGATTTGCCACAGGTGCAGGATGCGATTGACTGCACTTATGTGGCGCTCAGATCTCCGTTGCAACAGATAGTAGACTAAATCAACCATAAGGGCTTCCAATCGCTGAACGTGCAGCTGGTATGCGACCACCAGAAACACATCGTGCAGGTGTGCACATGGTTTCCAGGGAGTGTGCACAACGCCTACATCCTCAGTCAGTCACAGATCCCTGACATCTTCCAGGGCCCACAGAGTCTGCAGGGTTGGCTCCTCAGGGACAAGGGCTACCCGCAGAGGATGTGGCTGATGACACCCGTACGGTGGCCTCAGACTGCAGACTGACGGGTGCCGGCTGAGGAGCTCCCCGGAGGCGACAATAACAGAGATGAGGCCCTCACACTGGCTAAACGAGGCAGGCGTGCTCCCGAGGCCCTCATAGCTACTAGATTTGTGGGGGATGATGACGACATGCAGTGAGGTGACTCCATAGATCCTCACATCGTGTTTGTGAACGTTTGACTCCAGTCTGGCTCATGGCAGCGCCAATACCCTCTGTGAGAATGCTCCTGTCATGGGGATGCAGTGGAGGCCTAATAGTCACTTGATTGCAGGAGGATGATGGCAACATGCAGTGAGGACACTCCATAGATCTTCACATAACCTCTGAGAATGTCTGACTCCTGTCTGGCTGAGGGCATCTCGCTTATGCTCCATGATCAGGGTCATATCATAGAGGTGCAGCCATGAAATTTTAGAAGCATCTGATACTGTGTCTGCCTTCAGCACTTGAGACCTTGAAGAGCTGGATCACAGCATCACTGGTCACAGAGGCTGGTGTGATGGGATCCTTAAAGATGCTGAGAGCACACAGAGAGAATGAGAGAACTCTGTGAAGCCTGCCCCCTACATCCTGGCAGCAATGACAAGCACTACTGAGATGCAGGCATCAGCCATGTCTCCAGGGAGTGTGAGGCCGGACCATCACTGTGGTCTGAAGGCTGCACAGAGCACAGGGAAGAGGCCCTGGACTGAGACACCTGCCTTTATCTTGTGCGGAAAGGTTTCACATCTGAGTGACAAGAACACTGCTCATCAGAACAAGGAGCCACAGGCAGGGAGACATTCTGGGGAGTTTATTGACAATAGTGAACAGTATGTACAAATGATTAACACTCGTGCCCAGGCTGTGCAACTCATTCTCCTTAACTGTCCTAACCCTGCCGCTACATCTTGGTGCTCCCTGGACATCCACAGTGGAGGTGGAGGCAGCCTGCTGACTGCTACGACTTGTCTGTGAAGACCTTGGTGGGTGTCCTCTGGACGGCCAAGACCTGGAGGGCCTGGAGAGAACCTCCTCCCTATGGGTGCCCCGGGGCCCCAGGCTGACTCCTTGAGGAGCAGGGGTAGCTGGAGTGAGATTGAGCTACCTGACACCCCTCTCATGTACACACCCCAGGGATGGAGTTGAGCCCGCGCAGCAGTGCAAGAGTGACGTCCTGGACCAAGGTCTCCATGGAGGCCGCCATCCTACCAGTGTTGACCTCGGTGCATTGGCATGCCGACGCTATCATCTCAGACTGCCGGTGGATGGATTCCTCCATCATGCCTTGCAATCTGAGGAGTGCAGCGGACATCCCTTCCTGATGTTCCCGAGCTTGCCTTTGCATCTCCAGTAACTGTGACATGACCGAGTCCAGAGGCTCGTCATCTGACTCGGACTCAGCAAATTTCTGGCCTCCAGCAGTCCTCTGAGTGTCAGAAACTTGGAAAGTCCCTGCATCTGCCTGCTGTGGATCAGACAGTGCGATGTGCTCACTAGATTGTGACCCCAGAGCTGCTCTAAAGCTAGGTCCCACCAAGGTGTGTGTCTCTGAGTTGTTGGAGGGTGTGGCTGAGCGCTGTGATGGGACTTCAGGGAAGGTGCCTTCAGATTCTTCTTCAGGGATGGATTGGAGGCCCTGAGTCATGGATTCTGTTGGCTGTTTCCCAGATGTGCCTGTGAAAGCAAGGAGAGATAATTAGTGCATGGCAGTGGCCTGTGAAATGGGACACATCACTCACAGCATGGTTGTCTGATGGATGTTGCACTGTTGGATCCTCACTTAGTAGAGCACCGCCAATTTCACCATCAGCACAGGACTGGTCCAGATCCTCACTAGCCAGCTGGATGGCTCTGTTTTAAAGTCCGTGGGGATCTTGATATCGTGCATTCCGCCACCGGTCTATGATTTCTCTCTTATCGTGTGCCAGTTGGTCCTGCTTGGATAGAGATGGAGAAAGTGTGAGCAGGATGCCTGCCAGGCCAGATAACAAGTATGCCTGGCCTGTATGGGTGCTGAGTGGTCCCATGGATGGGATGAGGACAATAAAGGTGTGTGTGAGAGACTGAATGGGGATGTCCCTTGCGCTGGCAGTGAGTGAGGGCCCTGTGGATGTGTGATGGGTTTGTGAGTGTGTGAGTTGAGAGTGATGAAAAAGTGACTTTCCCTGGTGGAACATAGGAGATCATTCATCTTCTTGAGGCACTAGTTGGTGCTGACCACCACTGCCACCACCTCCCAAGCCGGATTGGTCACATTGCTGCCCATCCTGCGGCCAGAGCGGTGATACAGGACATCCCATTGGGCCTCCACAGCCTCCAAAAGTCACTTGAGAGACCCATCGTTAAACAGGGGGCTTCAGTCTGTTTTAGTTTCAGAGCCATGTCTTCCATGCAGCAGTGCTGAGCCAGAAGCAATAAGCCCTGTGCTTGTGGCTGGACTTTAAACATGGTGCCTGTCATGATGCAGTAGTGGGGTGATGACGGATGGATGAATGAGAGCCTACCCTCCATGGAAACTGCGTATTTCCTGGGATTGTATAAATAATGAGGCGGGTTTGGGATGATAAGGCGTGAAAACCCGCCATCATTATTTTACCCAGCCGCACTTAGTGCAAACTTGGGAAAATGCTGCCCTAAAGCTTTGGTCCAGAGTAGGTGTTAATAGTAGAATAAAGGTCACAATTGTCTGAAAGAAAAATAGCAGAATGTGTTAATAGCAGAAAAAGGGTTAATACTGAAAGCAAATGCATGGGAACAAGATACAGATTGGCACTTGGGGAAAATTCAAAATGGAGGGCAAAGTTCATGTCTGAAGTTGTTGAACTCAATGTTGAGTCCAGAAGGTTGAGGTGCCGTCCCTCCAGCTTGCGTTGGTCTTCACTGGAATGTTATAGCAGGCCGAGGACAGAAATGTGAGCATGAGAGCAAGGTTTATTTACAATATATACATAAAGAGCTACTAAGTAGGCACATCTCTTTTGAGTCCTCACTATTCCATCTGCTGCACAGTCTCTAGCACATGACCACTGAAGTCACTTTTACATCATGGTCTACATCACTCATTACCATAACTATTCTAGTAACCCATTATACTACATCTCCCCCAAGTTTGCTATCAACTTCTTTAAAAATAATGTTAAACTATTTTTTAAACTAGTCAGATTTCATTTGCTTTGAACTATTCACATTTCAATTGCCCTTCCATCTCTTCCCCCCAAAGCCCACCAGTCAGAGGTTAAGTTTTTCTGGTGCCTTCACAACTCTTCCTGATCACTTTGTTGTAACTGCTGAGTGGGGTAAATGATCTTGAACTGGGTCATTGGGTAAGTCATCATTCTGCAAACTGCTCAAAGTATCCTTGGGACTTTCATCCCACATTGTGTGGCAATCTAAGACCTGTGTTCTTGTAGGCGCCAATGAAATCAGGGGTCACCTCTTGTGTCTGAACGTACCAGGCATTATTTGGGCCAGGTAAGCCTCTGGATGCTCTGTTCTTTGAAGGATCATGCCTTCAGATTTACAATCCTGAATCCAAACTCTGGCCCAGTGTTAAGAGGGTGCTAGAGTCCTAACCTTGTGCCAGTGCTTCTGCTTCTCACGCACATCAGTCTCCATGTTCCTCACTCTTTTGTGAATAGCTGGCATAACTTTAGGTTGGAGGTTCCTTGGCAGCAGACAGACTTGTGTCTTCATCTGTTGGCCTATGAGCAGTTCTGCTGGTGAGAAAGCACTTGTTAGAGATGTAGCTTTGTTGTGCAGCGGGGCCGAATTCCAGTCAGAATTCTTAGTCATTAAGGTCTTGATGGTTCTCACGGCTCTTTCAGCCTTTCCATTGGCTTGTGGGTGTGCAAGAGAACTGGTGACATGAGTGATCCCATTGTCGTCAGTAAATTTTCTAAAGTGGTCATTGACAAAATATGGTGCGTTATCTGAGACGATTTCATCTGGAAACCTGTGTATGTAGAACATGGTCTGCATCGTTCTGATCACAGACTCAGCTGTATTGGTATGGAGTCTTGCACTACCACCTGGAGTAGTAGTTAACTGCAATGAGATATGTTTTTCCTCGAAAATTGAAGATTGAGTTCCAGTTTCTGCCAAGGTCAGTCTGGGAAGCAAAATGCCCGGCCATCATACAAATGCAGTACATGTGCTTTGTACGTTCCAATTTCCAGGTGGCCTCCATGGAGCCCGTAGGGGAGCTTTTCCCTCATCGACTTGGGAATGACTAGGTGGTGGTTGAAGACCAGGAGATCATTCACTATCGTTAGGTGATGCTGTTGTTCATGATATTCAAGGAGAAGCTAGTCACAGGATGGTATCTGAACCAATCTTCTTGGCAGAGGTCTTGGGCTTGGGCACGCTCCACGCCCTCCTTCTGTGCTCTTCAGTCACCTTGTAACTGTTTGACAGAGGCTGGCAAGAAATTAACTATGGTTGATGAGAATGCTTCCACCTCAGAAACCAGTATGAAGTTCTGGGTAACAGCTTGGTCCACCAGAGCTCTTACTTGTGCATTAGCCATGGTATGTGACTTTCCTGGCACATACACAGCCATGTACTGGTAACACATCAACCGAAGCCTGAACCTTTGACTGCATACCAGCATTTTGATGATCTCTATGGAATTCAAGATGGTAATTAATGGTTTATAGTGGGTCTCAATTTGGGAAAGTAAGCCCATCGGGGTTGGAGAATCTCCCTACTGCCCATGTAACTGCCAATGATTACTTTTCTATGGTTGCATAGTGTTGCTCGTTTCTACCAACACACTGGAGGCAAAGTATACAGGCTTTCTGTTGTCATTCTTCTGGACTTGACTGAGTACAGCTCCAAGGCTTGTTGAGGATGCATCGGTGGCCACCAATGTGAGCAATGTTGGATCATAATTTGCCAGCACATCTGAAGAGAAAAGACTTCCCTTGATGTGTCAAAATTGGTTTGTTCAATGCCCCAAAACCACTGTTGGTCCTTTTGTAGAACATCTCTTAAAAGTTCCATATTGGTAGCTAGTATTGGAATAAATTTGCCAACCTGATTGACCATTCTGAGGAACATCTGGACATCATTGACATACTTCAGCTGTGGAAAGTCACTGATAGTCTTCGTTTATGAGGGTCTACCATTATACCTTGTCTTTGAATGATGCGCCCCAGAAATTTGATAGTGGTTTTGGCAAATTCATATTTCTCATTTAAGGTGAGAGCTACCTCTTGCAGGACTTTGAGAGCCTCCTGAACTCTATGGTCATGTTCCTGTCTTGTGGCCCCGTGGATAAGGACGTCATCCATACGACAAATGACTTCTTGTTTACCTTCTCGGATACTGGACATAGTCCGCTGGAATATCTCTGGGGTTGATGATATCCCAAAGGGAAGGCGGTTAAAACAAAAGTGTCCAAATGGCATGATAAATATTGTTAACAGCCTGGACTCCTGGCTGAGGGGTAATTGCCAAAACCCACTATTAGCATCAAGTTTAGTGAAGAGGGCACTGTTGGCAAATTTTGCCAAGCTGTTGTCCACTGACACCATAGGATGGATTTTCCTCTGGACTTCTTTGTTTAATTGTGTGGGGGGAATGCAAAGTCTAAGCTGACCATTCAGTTTGGGGGCTGGTGCAAGCCCAGGCCACCACCGGGTTGGCTCCGTGACAGGTGATATGACTCCTCTACAGCGTTTGGTCGAGTTCCTCTTTGACTTTTGGCAACAGTGGATGTGGTACCCTCCTGGAGGGAAATAGGCATACCGGCATAGCATCTGGAAGCAATGTAATATGGTATCCATGTGTGAGCTTATCAAGCCCCTGGAAGAGCTGTGGGAATTCTTGATGGAATTCAGTCCTGTTGCCTGGTTGTAGGATTTCATCCACTTTTTGGAGAATGCCCAGTTGCATGCATGCATTTCTGCTGAGTAAAGAGATGCTTTGATTGTGCAAGATATAGAAGGTCCCTGTGACCTGTCACTCCTTGTGGTGAACAGTGGCTGTGATCTGACCTTTAACCTGCAGATTTGTTCCAACTGGACCTTGAAGTTTGATGGCAAGACAGGAAGTGTGTTGTGCCATGCTAAATGATAGCCAGTATTGAAACTTCAGCTCCACTCTCAACCTATCCTTCCACCTTAAATGATCTATGTACAGATACACCCAGGTCCCTCTGCTCTTGCACCCCTTTCTGTGTTCTTCCTACCAAAATGAATCACTTCACATTTCTTTTCATTAAATTTCACCTGCCACATGTCCGCCCATCCCACTAACCTGTCTACGTCCTTTTGAAGTTCTACACTATTTTCCTCATGGTTCACAATACTTCCAAGTTTTGTATCATTTGCAATTTTTGAAATTATGCCCTGTACACCAAGAGCAGGGGTCCTAAACCAACCCCTGGGGAACTCTGTTATAGCCCTTGATCCAGTCCAAAAAACCACTCTTCATCAATACCCTTTGTTTCCTGTCACTTAGCCAATTTTGTATCCATGTTGCTACTGTCCCTTTTATTTAATGAGCCCTAACCTTTCTTAAAAATCTGTTGTGGGTTATTTTATCAAATGCCCTTTGGAAGTCCATGTATTCCACATTAACAACATTGCCCTCATCAACTCTCCTTGCCACTTCATCATAAAACTCTAGCAAGTTAGTTAAACATAATTTGCCATTAACAAATTCATGTTGGCTTTTCTTAATTAACCCATATTTCCCCAAGTGACTATTAATTTTGTCCTGAATTATCGTTTCTAAAAGCTTCTCCAGCACCGAGGTTAAACTGATTGGCCTGTAGTTGCTGGGCTTATCTTTACACCACTTTTTGAACAAGGGTGTAACATTTGCAATTCTCCATTCCTCTGGCAGCACCCCGAGCTGAAGGAAGATTGGAAAATTAAGGCCAGTACCTCTCCACATCACTTCCTTCAGTATTCTTGGATATGTCTAATCCAGTCCTGGTGCGCTTATCAAATTTAAGTACAGATAACCTATCTGATATGTCCCCTTATCAATTTTAAGCCCTTCAAGTTTCTGAGCTGCCTCCCTTTCCACCATGATCTGAGTAGCAACTTCTTCCTTGGTAAAGACAGGTGCAAAGTACTTCTTTAAAATCTCAGCTATGCCCCTGCCTCCATGTGTAAATTCCCTGTTTGGTCCCGAAGTTTAGGCCCCACTTCTCATTTTACCATCCATTTACTACTTATATGCCAATAGAAGACTGTTGGATTTCCTTTAATGTTAGCTGCCAGTACCTTCTCATATTCTCTCTTTGCTTCTCTTATTTGCTTTTTCAATTCCACTCTGAAACTTCTATATTCAGCCTGGTTCACAATTGTATTATCCACCTGACAACTGTCATAAGCACATTTTTTCTGCTTCATCTTAATCTCTATCTCTTTCGTCATCCTACCATTCCCTTCACAGGAATATACCTAGACTATACTTAAACTACCTCTTCTTTAAAGGCAGTTCAGTTACACTTTTGCCTGTTAATCTTTGATTCCAATTTATCTGGGCCTGACCTATTCTTACCTCATTGCAGTTGACTTTCCCCCAGTTAATTATTCTTACTCTGGATTGCTCCTTGTCTTTTTTCCATTGTCAATCTAAATGTTATGATACAATGATCACTGTCTCCTAGATGTTTCCTACTGGCACTTGATTACTTGGCTCACCTCATTCCCAAGAACAGATCCAGCAATACCGCCTTTCTCCATAAACATACTGCTGTGGAAAATTCTTCTGAACACACTCTAGGAACTCTTGCCCCTCTCTATCCTTTACACTACGACCATCCTAGCTTATATTCAGATTAAGTCCCCACTTTAACTACTCTATAATCCTTGCATTCTCTGTAATTTCCTTGCATATCCCTCTCCATCTTTCTCACTAGTTGGTGGTCAAGACTACACCAAGCAATATAATTGCACCGTTTTTGTTCTTTAGCACGAGCCAAATAGATTTTCTACTTGACCTCTATGGAAATCCTCTTTCTCCATCTCTGCAATGTTCTCCTTAATCAATACTGCCACCCCTCCTCCTTCCTATCTTCCCTGAATACCTTGCATCTAGGAATATTTAATACCCAGTCCTGCCCTTCCAGGAGCCAGGTCTCTGTTATAACCACAACATTACATTTCTGTGTGGTTATCTCCATCTGCAACTCACTAATGTTAGTTACCACACTTGCCCATTCACATATATATAAGCTGTAACCTTAATTTAGGGTGGAATCATCCCCAAATTGCACTAAGTGTGATAGCGAGCACGAAAGAAGACATTTTACCTGCCAGCAGCAATGATGGGTTTACACATTGTATCGTCCATTTCCTGGCGCGTCCCACCTCATTAATAATGCATTCATGGGAAACATTTGCCCGCCACCCGTGACCTTGGCGCTTCCTAGCTCTGGGTGCCGTATTTAAAGTGCACCAGAGCTCAGCCTATTTCATGTCTACCGAACAGGACTGCTCCAGGCGACAGGTGGCCCAGAAAGCAAAAGTGGCGGCAGCCCCCAAATTTAGTGACGCTTCTCAGGAGTGCCTGCTGGCCTCAGTGGAAGGCCACCGTGAACTCCTCTACCCCCACTCTAGCCACAGGAGGTCCACCAGAGTCACCGATCTGACCTGAGAGGTGGTTGCAGTGACGGTCAGCGCCAACGGAGTACAGAGGACGTCAGTCTCCAGTTCAGGAAGAGTGTTAATGCTCTCATCCATTCCTCCAGGCTAAGTCAACCATCGCATCACTCTCAACTTACACACTCATAAACCCATCAAACATCCACAGGGATTTCACAACTCAAGGGACAACACCGCTAATTCTCTCACACACCCTCACATCTCCATTAGGCTCATATCCCCTGGAGCTTGCGTCCTCACCGTTCATGGCTCCACACACCACAGAAATATTCAACGCGTCCTTACCTGCCTTGGCATGTGTCCTGCTCACACTCTCTCCACCTGTTTTCATGCAAGAGAAGTTGGCTCACAACAGGAGGGAGAGGTCCCAAGAGGGAGAGGTCCCAGACCGGGGGTGGAGTGGCCCACATTAGGCCCCTCACTCACTTTGAGGAGTGTGCCATCGTGCTGACTGGTGAGGACATGGGGTGATGTTGAGGTCAGCGGCAAACACCCCGTGAGGATCCTGCACCACATCATCCCTCTCTCAACACAAATGTGAGTGCTCTCTCTGCTGCTTTTGACTCTGCTGCCATGCACTAATTATCTCTGCTTTGGTTCACAGGGAGCTCTGCCAAGCGACCGACACCCTCAGCCAGCCAGTCCTTCAGCTCCATTCAGGTCCACGCCTCCAGCCAAGACAACACCTCCTCCAGTAAAGAGCTGGAAATAAGCAGCCTGGAAGACCTGTCACAGTGCTTACCCACATCCTGCACCAGCGCAGAGACACACAGCTCGGTGGGACCTAGATCTAGAGCAGGCTTGGGTTCACAATCTGGTAGTCACCACACGGACACGTGTCCGCAGCAGGAGGCAGGTTCAGCCGAACTTCCCGGCACTCAGAGGACTGCTGGGGAAGAGGCATCTATGATGTCCTAGTCAGATGACGAGCCCCTGAGTTCGGCCTTCTAACTCATCATGGAGAGTCAGCAGAAGTTGGCGGAACTCACATAGAGCTGTTGCAAGACCTCAGCAGAGTGGCACATGAGATGGAGGGGTGCACCCGCCTGCCCTCTGATGAAGTGGTGCTCATATGTGTGCACATTAAGGTCTCCATCGGAAGGATGGCAGGCACCATGGAGATTCTGGTCCAGTAGAATGCGGAGATGCACGCAGACCAGCGCTCCATCGCAGCAGCTATGGGTCAGTTCCTGCAGTGGCAACATGAGAAGAAAATTGCATCCCTCCGGGTGCCCCTTACCCTCAAGGAGTTAGGCCGGGGCCCTCGGGCACCCAAAGGGAGACAGAGTAAGAGCTGTGCACCCCCGGATCATCCACTCAGGAATCTCAGAAGCTGTCCTCTCTCTCCCAGTCCCCTTTGCCTGTGACCCCCTCAATTTTGTCCACTGTCACCACAGAGGAAGTAGCTGGCCCACAGGAGGACAGCCAAAATAAGCTGGGGCCCTCAAGGTCTCGGCTCTCCAGGGGGACGCACACCAAAGTCATCCATTGCACAGGCTGTCTCCACCCCTGCTGCAGGTGTCAGGGAAGCATCTAGAAGAAGTGGCAGGCTTAGAAATGTTGAGAATTTATGATCACAAGTTGTTGTATGGGTGAACACATTTTGTCACTTTGTAATCTGAAAATATATTCACTTTCACTGAATAATGTGTAATTTTTTTTTCAGCTTCATTAACGGGCTTCGTGAGTCCTCCCCTCTCATCCCCCACCCACCAACTAGCAGTTCAGCTGCACGCAGGCTGACCAGGAGTGAATCTGGACTGTGTGTATGTGTGTGTGTCTGTGTGTGTGTGTGTCTGTGTGTGTGTGTCTGTGTGTGTGTGTGTCTGTGTGTGTCTGTGTGTGTGTGTGTGTGTATGTGTGTGTGTGTATCTGTGTGTGTGTGTGTGTGTGTATCTGTGTGTGTCTGTGTGTGTGTGTCTGTGTGTGTCTGTGTGTGTGTGTATGTGTGTGTGTGTGTGTGTGTATGTGTGTGTGTGTGTGTGTCTGTGTGTGTGTGTGTGTGTGTGTGGCAGGGCCTTGTGCAAGCACATGGAGCCTTTGTCAATCACACCCATCTTACTGTCCAGAGCATTTTCATGCTGCTGCTGGGGTTCTCTTTCCGTTGTCCATCTGGGCTGACCTACATCCCCACAGCATTGGTGCCCATCCAACACGTGGCTCCACTCACTTTCAATTTCTGCAAAATAGTGGTTGCCAAGTTTGAGACAAGCTCCCCCACCCTTTCCCCTCTCCCTGTCACCTATGTCCTTTCTCCCATCATAGTCTACCACCCTGGCATCACCTTTGACTCCATCATTACCCTACAGCCCGAATCCTTCCCCTTCAAGAATTCCCAGGTGAATGTGCACGTTCCGCACATTCTTGAAAATCCCACCCCATTCACACTGATCTCCCCGAACTCCTCCTTCCCACCTCCAGGGTCCGTGTTGGCCTCTGTGCCCCACCAAGAACCCTCGCTGCCCCTTCTACCTGTACTGACGGAGGCTCACCCTCTCACCTTACCAGCTCCTTTTGTCCCCTCTCACACTCATCATGCACTCCTACCATGCCCAGGCTAAGTTCACACCCCAGGAGGCAGTCACTAACTCCACAGACCCCACCTTTGCACACTCACTGGGACATTCCACTGCTCCCCAAGTTCCTCCTCCCCCCTTACACCTTCCTTCCCCCTTATTCTTTCCTCCCACCTTACACCTTCCTCTACCCTTACGCCTTCCTCATCCCTTACATCTCCCTCCACCCTTACACCTTCCCCCCTCCAGACTCCTTCCTCCCCACCGGACCCCTTCCCCAATCCACACTCCCTCCTCCCCCCAGACACCTCCACCCTCCAGACTTCCTCCTTCCCCGAACACCTTCCCCCCCTCCGATCTCCCTCCCTTACACCTTCCTCCCCCCTGACACATACCTCCCCATTTGCACCATTCTCCCCTGTTACACCTTCCCCTCCCCTGGACTCCTTCCTCTCCCTATAATCCCTCTTCCCTCCTGATATCCTCCTTCCCCCTCCCAACTTCACCGCCCATGAGACCTTCCTCCTCTGACCTCAACCTCCCCTCCCAACCTCACCACCCACCCGCCCCCCCCAATACACCTTCCTCTCCCGCTCGCTCCTAGACATTCCTCTCCCCATCCACTCCACCCCCCCACCCCAGCCGATCATCCGTACCAGCCCATGGTGAAGTCCCTGAAGTTCCGAAGCAAGTCCGAAGCATCAACGGAGACCATGGAGGATGGTGTGAGCCCCTGGCAAAGTTTATGGCGTTCTGAAACCTCAGTGAAGCTGAAGCTGCTGCGTGGAGACCTCCCACCTTCTGAGAGCTGCTTCGCGGAGGAGCCATGAACATGAGGATCCACTCACCATGCTATGTCACGTGTTCCTCCAGGGTCCGGTAGCAGCAGCATCTTCTTCTATTTTCTCCTCATCCTCACACCCCTTCCAAGTTAGTTTAAAGTCTCCCTGATATCACGAGCAAATCACTTCGAAAAGAAATTGGTCCTGTGCAACCCATCTAGCCTGTGCAGGTCCCATCTTCCCCAGAACTGACCCTAATGTCCCAAGACCCTAAACCCTCCCTCCTGCACCATCTTTCCAGCCATACATTTATCTGCTCTATCCTCCAATTCTCCACTCAATTGTGCATGGTACTGGGAGTAATCTGGAGATTACTACTTTTGAACTCCTGCTTGCTAATTTGTTACCCAGCTCCCTAAATTCTGACTGCATGACCACAACTCTCTCTTTACCTATGTTATTGATGCTGATGTGGCCACGACTGCCGGCTGTGCTCTCTCATGGTGCTTTGCAGCTGTGCAGTGACATCCTTGACCCTGGCACCAGGGAGGCAATTTACCATTCTGGATTCACATCAGTGGCTGCAAAAATGTCTGTCTATTCTCCTAACTTTTCAACCTCCTATCAAGATTGCTCTCCCAGTTTTCTTCATGGTCCCATGTCCAGCTGAGCCAGCCGTGGCGCCATGAACTTGGCTCCGGCTGCAGTCTCCAGACGAACCATCACTTTCATCAGTATTCAGAATACTGGTTGGAGAATAAGATGCACTCAGGGGACTACTGCATGATCTGTCTATTTCCCTTTAAGCTGCAGGGTGACCACAATTTTTAGAAGTGCTAACCGCAAAGTTCTCAACCTCACGGATGCACTGTGGTGACATCAGCTGCTGCTTCATCAGATGACACTTCTTGCACACATGATTATCCAGGACAAAGGAAAAGAGCATACAGAAAACAGCATACATAATGAGGAGTAGCTGAGAGTCTATTAGAATAACAGAACACTCACACCCCAAAGGGGGCATTGTTTGAATGACAGCTCAGGCTTTCTGCAGTTAGTTTTTTTTAAACTCATGGGATGTGGGCACCACTGGCTAGGCTAGCATTTATTGACCATCCCAAATTGCCCTTGTTCAGAGGGCATCTAAGAGTCTGGAGTCACATGTAGACCAGACCAGGCAAATACAGCAGTTTTCCTTCATTGAAGTGATATTAGTGAACCAGATGGGTTTTTAGGACAATTGGCAATGGTTTCATGGTCATTGTCAGACTTTTAATTCCAGATTTTTTTTTACTGTTTCAAATTTCACTATCTATCATAATGGGATTTGAACCGGGGTCCCCAGAGAATTGCCCTGGGTCACTAGAATACTAGCCCAGTGACAACATCACTACACCACTGCCTTCCCACAATGTTTACTGACATAAGTCAAGTGACTTCAATTGTTTGTGGTTTTTGAAACTTCGAAGGGCTGAATGATTGACACTTTTAGCTTGCCTTCCAGGCCTTTGTTTTTTCATAGGAGAGAGTTATCAATGGATTATATTTTCTCAAAGCTTTTTAAAAAATAATCCACCTTATATGTTGGTGTTCATTGGTTCTAGATAGTCTGCATGGGCCAATGGACAATGGAAGTGCCAGAGCCTGGCATAAGGGGGCATGAGCGGCCTGAGGGGATGGGTGGAAGGGCAGAGCTTTGCATACGAGACATGAGGGGCCTGAAGAGGTGGGTGGAAGGGCAGGGCCTGGCATAGGGGGCATGAGAGGACATAGTGGTGGGTCGCATGGATGGGGCATGAGGAGTGGTTAGAGGCTGAAGGTGATGTGAGGGGTGAAGGCCGGAGGGCCTTTGTGTTTTCTTTCAATGGTACAAAGTCCCACAGCACCAAGGTGGGCCTTGTAAACAGACTGTCTCTGCACACGGCAGCCCCTATGGCTGCCTCCAATTTTCTTCCCGGGTCAGCTGGCCTGACTCCAGATCTCACCCAGCCCCGAGAAGTGAAGATCCCGTCTTAGCGAGCACTTTCTCACGAGGCAGGCAGGCTGAATGGGGAATTTCCAGGCTGTCTCTACCCACCACAAGGGTGAAAATCCAGGCCAGACGGCCTGGTTCAGACTTTGCGCTGCTCAGGGACAATTCTTAAATTTGACTGATTAAGGGCACGGATCTCAGATTCCTTGTAGGGGATCCTGAGCTGAAATAGCCATCTGATCACAGTAGATTCTAGTGACAAACAGTAAGCCAGTATAAGTTCAGTGAACAGCTGGCACGGACTGTAAAATCTGGCCTATTGTTGTTTCTTCCAGCTGGGCAATGAGGGTGATATGCAATGTGCATCCATCGGAATTTTATATTAATCATTCCCACATTTTCAGAAGATGAACCTTCATAAGAAGATACAATGCAATGCAGAGTACAGAACAATAAAACATTGTGACAGCTGCTGATTCAGACTTGCATGAACCTTGGTGACTTTGCTGCTCCAGTGTTATTCCAATGGCCAGAGCTTGATGTTAAAATTGTTCTGTCATCACAAGCTCAGCACAATCATGATTATTTTACAATTGACTCTGGCCAGTTTGATTGTAATATTTGTAGTTTTCTTTCTCATGTCTGTTGCCATAGACTACTCCCATACAGTTGTTTGAAATGATTGGTATGGAACTGCTTGTGAAACACTTGAATGGCTACACTGAGAACTGGTGTGTGTTTGGGTTATAATTTGTTTTAGTTGCTATCTCACGACTGTGACAAATAAACTAAATTAACAAAATCAAGGGACAAAGTAAAAGCAGCTCCTTAAAGGGAAACTGCAGAAACAAAAGACAAAATGCAAAAGAAACTTACAAACATTAAATCAAAATGTGATTAAAGGGGTTGATAAAATACCCCAGCCCCCGCGGTGCCCACCGGGCATGGAAGGCCTCGATGGTGCCGGCAGACACTGCGTGCTCCCTCTCCAGGTACGCCCGGCCGTGAACATAGCCGTGGAAGAGGGGTAGACAGTCGGGTCCGTTGATCCACTCGATCGCCCGCTGCCTGGACCTGTTAATAGCCAACTTGGCCAGGCCCAGGAGCAGGTTCATGAGAAGGTCCTCCTCCCTCCCGACCCCCCTCCGCACAGGGTTCCCATAGATCAGGAGCGTGGGACTGAAGTGCAAACAAAACAGAAGCAAAAGCTTTCTCAAGAAACTGAAAAAGGGGGTGCAGCCTACAACACCCAACATACACATTGTCCATGGATTCGACAAGACCGCAAAATACACAGGCCTTTTGGGAGTCCGTGAACCGACATATCCTACAATTGTACGGGACTGCTGCATGCAACACCCTCCACCCCAGGTCCCTGATGGAAAATGGGGCCCCCAACGGGGACCTCCGCCACCGGACAGCAACAAGGCAAGCCAAGGCGTGTGCGGGAGGCGGGTGAGGGCAAGGAAGTGAAGGGTCTGCAGCAGCAGCCCAGACAGGAAACCCCTCCACGTGGTGCTAAAGGGCAGGGAGGGCATCTCCACAAGGCGACTCAGGTTGCGGGGCACCGGCTTCCGAGGGAGGGTTCGAGGCTTGAGGCCAATGTGGAATTCCGTCGAAACAGGGGTACACTCAGATGGAAGATCACCGCGTACCTGTGCCACCTCAAGGCCCAGTATGACGTCGACGGTGAGCACGACCTTCCTAAGGGGTTGAATGGCATTGGCTGCAAGCCAGACATCCAGTGACACGCATTATGCCAACTCCCGGGGAATCATCCAGCCCACTCCTCTGCCGCCCAGCATCGGTGACCCGATCCTGGTCACCCCGGCAGTCACAGCCCTCCTCTCCACCAGCCACTGAAAAGGGTGGAGGTGCGGATTCCTGAGCAGTCTCTCTGATGATAGCCACTACTCCTGATGGGGGAGAGCTGCGTCATGAGGCGACCATGTTCCAGACCTTGACCTGGTAAAAGATGGGCAATGCCTGCAAGGAGCCATGAAGGCCCCTCAGGTTTATAAACAGTAGCTGCACATCATAATTCAGGCCGTGCACCTGGCGGAAGAAATACGTTGCCAGGGCACACCATCTCGAAGGGGGCTCGAAATAAAGGTGTCACTGCAGGGCCTGAAGGCAGAAAGTCACCACCTGGTACGAGGGCACACCAGACCTGACCGCCCTCCCTAATCGGGAGACTCAGAACCTCAGCAGCGACCCAGTGCAGCCTTTTGTCCCAGAAGAAGTGGGTTTCTGTGACAAAATCCGGGGGAGGGGTCAAAGTGACCAGCTGGTATCACAACATGGCGGCAATCAGCTGGTTTATGACCAGCATTCGACCCCTGTAAGACAGCACTCGGAGCAGTCCTGTCCAGCGCCGCAGGCGAGTGGTGACTTTGGCCTCCTGCTCCAGCCAGTTTGCCGGCCAGGATTCCTCAGCAGGGCAGAGATGGACCCCCAGGTAGAGGAGGCTGGTCCTGCTCCAGGTGAAAGGCCTGAGCTCCTTGGGTAGGGGATCCATCTGCCACGGACCGACCAGGAGTCCAGAAAACTTGCCCCAGAGGGCGCCGGTCAGCTCCCCTAGACTTATAGGAGAATCAAGCTTTCTGGCACCTTCTGGGCCGACCTGTGGCAGGTCCTCCCACAAAACTCTGCGAGCATCCTCACTGGACGGATCCGGAGAGAACAGGGCAGTGTTGTAGTTTAGGGCAATGGCACTGATGCCCTCCGGATCCGAGACAAGGGATCCATCGTTGGCCAGCAGCGTAAGGAGCTGCTGACGGACCCCGTGCCTTTTTTACAGCGAGTAGAAGAAGGGGGAGCCACGGTCCAGGTCCTTGAGGAACCGGATCCACGACCTCACATACACGCCACGGGACCCGATGAGTTGCAGGTTCCAACAGTGCGCCCTTCCTCTCATCGTACACCGACCGCAGGGCCGGGTCCGCATTGGGCTGACGGAGACATGCCTCCAGGTCGAGCACCTCCTTCTCCAACTCCTCCACCCTGGATTTCTGCCTCTTTGTCGACCCCCTCGCGTATTCCTGACAGAAACCTCGGACATGAGTCTTGCCCACATCTCACCATAGCCTCAAGGAGGGGAAGCTTCCCCACTTCCTTCTCCACCCGGCCCAGAAACAACGGAACGAGTCCAGGAACCGCTCGTCCTCCAGCAGCAGGTTGTTAAAGTGCCAGTACGCTGACCCCGTCCGAGCGCAGAATTGAGCGAGCTCCACCCACACCAGACGGTGGTCCGTGCACGGCACCTGCTGCACAGAAGCCGATGAAACGCAGGACACGTACGCCTTTGAAACGTAAAGACAGTCGAGTCTGGACGCTGTGAATCCAGGTGACACGAAAGTGAAAACGCTGGAGTCAGGGGAGATGTCGCCAGATGTCTACCAAGTCGAAGGACCCGACCAGGTCCCTCAACTTACTCACACCCAGTGAGCGGTGCTGGGTACCGTGACAGTCCAGGGCCTCGAGGGTGCAGTTAAAATCCCCTCCAAGGACGATGCACTTGGCCATGTCGATGGAGCCCAGATGAGTGGACACTTCCTCAAAGAAGCTCGCTTGCTGCTGCGAGTCCAGGGGAGCGTACACATTCACAAAGTGAAGCGCCGCGCCCCCCAGTCGCACAGTAAGGTGCAGCAACCGGCCTGGCACCGGCTCCTTGACCCCCAAGATCTCCAGCTAAAAATTTGGGGCCAACAAGATAGCCACCCTGCCAGAATAGGAGGCTAGGTGACTCATGTAGACACCCCCTCACCACTCCAGGAGCCACGTAGCTGGGTTTCCTGCAGGAAGCACACCACATACTTCCCATCCCGGAGAACCGAGAAGTTCTGGAACCTGCGCTGTGTGTCCCTGCTGCCGTGGATGTTGAGGCTGACTATGGTCATCTTCATTGTTAGAAGTATGTGCAGCCATCACCTAGTGCAAAGTGTAAGAAGGAGAGGACTATTTTAATCCTTCCTCTCCTTCAGGAGCCCAGCGAGAAATGTGTGGACCCTCCTCTTAGCGTTCTGGTCCAGCCCTGGAGCCTTGAGGGGTGGGGGGAGAATCGGTGGAGGGCACCAGGGGATCCACCACCTCACCCACAACCCAGTGCTCACCACTGAAACCCTGTCCTCCTCCAGGTCATCGCCTCCAGTTTCCAACCCCTCTCCTGTATTGAGTACGGGGGCTTGTTCGGAGTTGCCAGTTGGCTCCACCTCCACCTCGATTCCATCCCCAAGATCGAGAGCAGAGGGGTCCTCTCTGGTCTCCTCTTGGGGATATGGGCCAAAGGGTGGCGGTGGTTCGAGCTCCGCTCTCCCTCAGGCGCCAAGTCACCCGGCGAGTCCGGAGAAAGCTCCAGACCTAGGACGGAGGCACCCGGCACTGAAGGTTGGGAGGGAGCGGGAAAGCCTTCCTCGCCACCGCCGCCCGATGGCTCAGCAGTTGGGGCCATGAATGGACTGCCGCAGTCCCCTGACAGGCCTATTGGCATCTTGGGGGTACAAGGTGGGTCGGGGTGAGGCACCACCACAGAGGATTTGGGCTCCCCCCAGAGGGAAGAGCAAGGAATTACGGGGCAGAGACACCACCACCTTTTCACTGGGGGAGGGGACACATCCGACCTCAAGTCACGAGGTCCTCCCCCTCCAAGGGGTAGCGTCTCTTCCAGGATAGGCTGGGGGCTGGGGAGACCTCCATCTGCGAGGCCCCTACTGCCTCGTCCAGCCCCTCCAGACGCTCTGCCCTCTGAGGTTTTGGCTGGTCTATTCTTTTTTGGACAGCCACTGGCTTGGGTTCGCGCACCCCATCGCTGCCGAACCCGGGAGCCCGTGCACGAACAATGCCGAGTCCAGCACATGGCGCTGAGGTGCACACGGGCCCAGGAGCATGCGCAGACACGTCGCCGGGGCCGGATGATGTTTTTCTCTCCGAGCCAATGTCCCTGGGTATCTGGAGACCAGGGTTGGTTTGAGGAGTTCGGGGGGTTTGGGGGCCACCTCCACATGGCGGGTCTTCCGTTGCACCTTCTTACGGTGCAGGGCCTCTCCCCCTGCCTCGCCGGCAGCTGAGATGGCGGTGGCTGCCGGCAGCACCTTCCCTTGTGGGGAGGAAAATGGAGTGGTGGTGGGGGATGGAGCGGTGCTGCCAGTGACATTGACGGCTTTGGAGGTGGGTTAGTTCTTACAGACGTGCCCCCCTCCTTGCAGGCATGGCGCTGCACGCCGTCCACCGACCAGAAGACATCAAAACGCCTCTCCGGGCACTCCTCCTGGGCCAGGCGAACAACACCTGCCACCGAAAGGAGTATACATGGCAGAGACTGGGCTCCCTGAAGCCGAGCGGGATCGGCACTACCCCGGATCTGACCTCCCCCAGTTGGTGAAGGTGGGGGAGGAGGAGCTCACCGGGAACGAAGGACGGGATGTTGGATAAAACAAGCCTCTCCGTGGTGGCCTCAAGAGGATCCCCGCCAGATAGGTCCCACCTATGGTGAGCCCCTTGGCCAGCGATAGGTGCACCGCCCGCTCGGACATCAGGAAGAACACCGCCTTCCCATACATGCGCGAGGCTGCAACAATGGCCGAGGGGCCGACAGCCTTGGCCAAAGCTTTCACACATGTTTCTACAGTCATCTCAGGGTGAATGTAGCTCTTCATCCCCATGGCCCTGGTCAGGAGGTGGAATGGTGACGGGGCCACGGAAGTAGTCACTCCAACATAGGTCTTCTTGGCAACCTCGCTACTGGTGATAGCACCAACTCCACACCTGCCCCGAGGGTCCGGCCACTGGTGACCCCGCGGCAGCCATTAGGGGATGAGCCACACCCACCCCGAGCTCTGTCGACGGGAGCAACAACGTTTAGAAAGGGGGAGAGGGAGAAAAGAAGGATTAGCCTCTCCCTCTTGATGGTGTGTAAGGACAAACGGGGAGGAGAGAGAGAGGGAGAAAGGACAGGTAGGCACAGAAGGGGAAAGGGTAATGAGTGCAGGGTGGGTGGGTGTCACTGGGTGGAGTGGAGCAAGATGGTGGGCTCCTAGCTGTTCTTCCCATAGAGGGAGGGCAATGTCTTCACCAGGCAGCTGGTACTGCCTGGCACACGGAAGTTGGGTCTGTCTCTGTTCACCAGGCAGCACCTGCTACCTGGGCTTGGACATGGGCAGGGCAAGAAGGGGGTTGGGGGCAAGATGTTAAATGGGCACACACACGGACCCCTTCTCCCCGAGTCTCTTCAGTAATCTTCTTCCTGCCCCTACAAAGCAACACGGTATTCACAGTCCCCATCAAACAAAAGTCCAGACACCCACCGCAGATGCAATGAAAAAAGTCTTTGCCTCCCTGACTTGCAGCACCTCCTCTCTCCTCCAATGCTTCAAGCCTCAGGCCTTGCAGGTTTCAGGCCCCTGCAACCCCAGCAAAAATATCAGCAGTCGGCTTCTAATGTCCTTTGGGCAACAGCAAAACCAAAGCAGCGTATAAAATCCAGAGGAGGATGATAGAAAAAGCAATAGTAGCAGCAGCAGCCACAGCCACAACTCCCACTTAGGCAGGAGTGAGCTCCACCTGATCCCAATCACAGCCTGGGCATTGATATTAAACGCTATTGTAAATAAACTCCCAAGAATATCCCCTTGCCTATGGCTCCTTGTTCTGATGAGCAATGTTCTTGTCACTCAGATGTGAAATCTTTCTGCAAAAGATAATGGCAGGTATCTCAGTCCAGGGCCTCTTCCCTGTGCTCTGTACAGCATTCAGACCAAAGTGATGGTCCAGCCTCACACTCCCTGGACACCTAACTTATGCCTGCACCTCGATGGTGCTGGTCATTGCTGCCAGAATGTAGTGGGCATGCGTTTGAAGCTCATCTTTGGTAACCTAGTTGGATCAAGGCATCCCTGGTGTCCCTGCCTCCCTGGAGGTTACCGAGTTCTGGCTCCGCGCCCTCAGTCTTCTCCTCACCGTGCTCCTCTTCGGACTCACTACTGGACTCTTCACTTTCCCTGTGTGCTCTCAGCACCTTTAACTTGGGGCTGACCCACATCTCTTCAGCATCTGTGACCAGTGACGCTGTGCTCCCGAAGGGGTCAGTGCTGAAGATGGACAAAAAATCAGATGCTTTTAAAGTTTCATGGCTACGTCTCCATGATACGATCCTGATCACAGAGTGCAAGTGAGCTGCCCTCGGCCAGACAGGAGTCAGGCATTCTCAGAGGCTATGTGAAGATCTCTGGAGTGTCGTCCCTGCATATTGTCATCTTCCTCCTGCAGTTGAGCAAATTTTAGGGCCTCCACTGCATCTCAATGACAGGAGCCTTATCACAGAGGGTTTATGTGCTGCCATAAGCCAGACTGGAGTCAAACATTCATAGATGAAATGTGAGGACCTATGGTGTCTCCTCACTGCATGTCGTCATCATCTTCCACAAATCTAGCAGCTATGAGGGCCTCCTGAGCACGCCTGCCTCGTCTAGACAGTGCACAGACCTGATTGTCATCATTGTCACCTTCGAGGACCTCCTCACTGTTGTCTCCATCGGTGTCCTTCTCATCAGAGGAGAGCTCCAGCTCCTCCATCTCCTCCTCATCCAGCTCCTCTCCCCTTTGCAGTGCCAGGCTGTAAAGGATGCAGCAGACGATGATGATGTGTGACACCCTCTGTGGACTATATTGCAGGGCTCCACCAGACCAGCCCAGGCACCGGAGCCTCATTTTCAGCATTCCAATGATCTGCTCCACCAAGTTGTGAGCTGCAGCATGAGCCTTGTTATACCTTCATTCTGCTGCAGTCAGAGGCTGTTGCACGGGTGCCATCAGCCACGTCCTCTGCAGATAGTCCTTGTCCCCAGGGAGCCATCACTGCAGCCTCTGTGGACCCTGAAGATGTCAGGGATCTGTGAGCGACTCAGGGTGTAGGAGTTGTGGACAGTCCTTGGAAACCGTGTGCAGACCTGCAGGATGCGTTTGTGGTGGTCACGCACCAGCTGCACATTCAGCAAATGGAATCCCTTGCGGCTGATATAGTTGACCACTTGTTGCGATAGAGATCTGAGTGCCATGTGAGTGCAGTTGATGGCACCCTGCACCTGTGAGAAACCTGAGATCTGGGCAAATCCAATTGTGCTTGCATCCTGGCTGTCCTGGTACTGAGCAAAGTGCCTCCATGAAGATGGCATCCGTGACCTCATGGATGCATTTGTGGTGAAGCCTTGTGAAATCCCACAAAGGTCACCTGTGGAGCCCTGGAAGGAGCCACTGGCATAGAAATTGAGCACCGTGGTCACTTTCACAGCCACTGGCAGTGGATGCCCTCCATGTCCCCATGGCGCCAAATCCTGCAGTAGCTGGCAGATGTTAGCAACCAGTTCCCTAGACAGGCACAATCTATGGCGACACTGCTTCTCGGTCATCTGCAGGAATGAAGGTGGCATCTATATACCCAGGGTCTAGCTAGGTGCCGACCAGCCATGGCTCACTGTGTCTCTTTGATGATGTGTGTAGAAGCCCCAGCTGCCCCTTCTTCCAGAAGGTATTGCTTCACCCTGTGCACAGCCAGGCACCTCAGTCACTCTCTACTCCATCGTCTTCGCTCTCTGTAAGTCATGGGGCATACAGGTAGGTCACCAGGTTCCATGATCCTAATGTACTCCTCCTGCAGGATGAAAGAGAGAGATGCGTGAGTTAGCATCTGTTATAGAGTTGATTGTCCATGTTTCTTGGTGGACTGCTACCTCATTGGTTTACACAGATCATGTGAACTTATAACAGGATTATTCTTAAAGCTACAGTCCTACGATTATCAGAACTATAATTAATATATTCCTCCCCCTTTAACTTTTCTGTACATATTGTATTTACAAAGATATTTATCTCATGACATTACAATATTTACACAGGTCATGAAATTACAAGTTCAGTCTTTCAGGTGGTTTCCTGATCGGTGTGGAACGTCGTAGCTCCACGACTTTTGATTCTTTTGCAGGAACCACATTCTCTGGAACCGCATTAACATCAGGTACCTCATTAGGTACAGGCAGTTCAGTGTCTTCCATTCCGACAGAGACATCGGGCGTGTCTATCTTTGGTTGAATAACTTCAACAGGAACCACAGGTTCAGCAATGGTTACAAGTGGAACATCATTTTGTTGGGGTATCTCCCTTCTTCTTAAATGATCCACATGCTTATGGCTGATCCGGCCCTCCACTCCCACATGGTACAACAATGGTCTGGTAACAAATCTTACTTTACCAGGTAACCACTTCGGTCCTTCGTCTAAATTCCTGACATGTACTGTTTCTTCAACAGTAAGTTGTCAGTTACGACTATGCAAATCATGAGTCACTTTTTGGCTCCCTTGACTTTTCTCCACCTTCCCCTCCAAATTGGGAATTATCAGGCTTAGTCTTGTTCGAAGACGTCACCTCATCAGTAACTCTGCAGGTGTTGCACCTGGGATTCACTTGTTAACTTTTTCATTCCCACACTTTATTCTCTTTTTGGAACCTTCTTCCTTTTTGTCTTCTTTTTTCTACCACAGAGTTTAGTCTTGGCCTTCTTTTTGACTTCACTGTCAGCCAGACTTCTCCCAACTTGTCTGAGTTCAGTAGCTGAGCTACCCATGATTTCATCTACTCGCATCTTGGAAAGCTCTATGACTTTTGCTTTCAAAGCCTTTTTAGCTTCATTCAGCTGATTCTTAATATCTTCTGTCTCCTTTTTGTCTCTGTTGGCTTCCTCCTGGAACCTTGAACATTGCTGCATCTTCTCTGCCGACTGGTTCTTCAGTTTGTTCAGAGTGATGTTAAATTCTTCCTGTTCCTCTTTGTAATTTTCCAGAGGCACAGACTTTGACCGGAGGGATCCTACTCGTGTGTGAAGGTCCTTCAACAGGTTTTCCTTTTCTTTGTGAAACTCATTCGCTTCATTTTGAATTCTGTCATTCAGCAGAGTCTCCTTGAGTTTCTTCTGCTGTTCTTCCATGTCGCTGTTTAAGACCATCTTCATTTTTTCAGGTTGCTGAATGGCTGCACATTCCTTTTTCATCCAGCTGTGGTCCTTGGATTCTCCAGTCTCTTTCTGAAGTATCTTGCTTTGATCCTTTTCCAACTCAGGAACTCTTCCTGCTTGCTTTTGAGATCTCACTGGCCAATCAAGGTTAATTTCCCTCAAACAATTTTGACTTAGAAGGCTTGGTCCTCTGCTTCTACCACCATCACTGGTAGTTGTGCTGTTTGGTGTCTATAATAAACAAGTACACTGGTGATACCTTTTACCTGGATTTCTTCACCTGTGCACGTTTTCAATTTGGCAGAGGTTTGTTCCAAATTTAATTGTTGAGCACCTTTATTTAAATATCTGAAAGTGTGTTCCTCTATTACAGAGGTAGAAGCACCAGTGTCTACTTCCATTGTTAAGGGTTTACCATTCACTTGCAATGTGACAGTAATTGGTTCTGTCTTCCCAGCTTTCATGTTGAATAAGGAATAAATGTCAGAATTGGTTGTTTATGGCTCTTCCACACTATATATTTCATTTGACTTCATCTGTTGCCTGGAAGCCTGTTTTAATCTCGCTTTGCAATGTTTCAATATGTAACCACTTTTGTGACAAAAATAACACTCCATCTTTTTAAATTGCCAATCGTTAGGAGTGTGATTGTTTCCACGTTGATAAATTACAGTTTTCAAATTTGCTGCTGAGCTGTTTCCTCCAAGTTTTCAGTTAGCAGGGGTTGCTTCTCACTTTGCAGCGGAGTCCTGGCTTTTTGCGCCACTTTTGGCTGATCGTCCATTTAGGAAAATAACGCCATCTCGCACACCTTGAATCACTTGTGAATCCCTTACAGCGCTTTCCATCGCAAGCGCTATTTCTAACGATTTTTTAAAATCCAGATCCACTTCAGCCAGCAATCTTCGCCGAAAAGTATCCTCCTGCACGCCACAGACCAAAAGATCCCCGAGTGTATCATTCAGGGTTTCACCGAAATCACAATATTCCGCTAGTTGTTTCAATTTCACCACATAGGTAGCAATGGTCTCCCCCGGGGGTCTATTCCGTGAATTGAACCTGAACCTCAGCATTGTGACTGAGGGCTTGGGTTGGAAATGTCGCCTAACGAGGGCTACGAATTCACCGATAGTCTTTGAATCTGGGGCACTGGGGGCCATCAAGCTTCAAATTAAACTGTAGGTTTTGCTCCCACAAATCCTCAGGAGAATCGCTCTCCTCTTTTCCTCTGCTGTGATTTTGTTGGCTTGAAAGTAGAATGCAAGATGTTCTATATACTGAGGCCAGCCGCCTGTGGCTGGTTCAAATGGATCGATTCCGCCAAACTGTGGCATCTCGGATGAGTATATCTTCCTTTCTTTTTAATTATCTTAGACACTCACAATCACTGGGCGAGGGACAGTACTGGATCTGATTTATCCTCATCACCAGTTTGTTATGAAACATTTTCTTGGTGGAAATATTTAACTTTATTTACAAGACAGCAGCAGCAGCAGCTTCATGTGTGCATCTAACTCCATAACTAAAGAAGAACTCCCTCCCAGAAGTTCCCCATGCTGCTAACTGATTGATTTACACAGATCATATGATCGTACAACACAGGATTATTCTTAAAGCTACAGTCCTACATTTATCAGAACTACAATTACTGCAGCATGGGTGTACTAAGAACTTCTCTTGGTTAAGTTTGAAGGCCCTGTAATGCATCCTAGAGAGTGCTGGCCATCACTTAGATAGCCAGAGTTTAGTGCGCAGCATGGCTGCCCGAAACCCCATCCTCCTCTGCCCCACTCCACCTGACTGATTGGCAGCAGCTTTGCCCATTGGACTGCATGCTGTGCTCTCAGCTCAGGCGCAGGAATTCTCCTAACCCGCATTGCAAGGCTGCCCTGTTAACTTGAACCATGGGGGAGACTGGTCCAAACCGGGATGATGACATTGCAAGAGGCTGTGAGCACCTCCAGCAGTGACTGCTTCATGGCCAGCTTTAGTGAGGAGGTGGTACAACATGCCCAGTCGTTCACCTGTTCTGATGCCCACTAAAACACTCATTACTTTGCAGTCAGTGCCCAAAGGGTGTAAAGCTCTGGAGCACTTGGTGGCACTTTCATGCCTCTGTGTTGCTTGAGTGGGCAGAGAAGCTAGAGGCTCGTCTCCAATCATATCAATGTGCCTTCACCTGAACTGTCTCAGCTGCAGAGGAATGGTCACTTTATACAAGGTTTCCCTAATGCGTGGCCGCTTCCCTCCCCATCACACCCCCACCCGTGCTTGTATGCCACCTTCAACTGCAGGGCAACCCTTGTCACTCCCCCACAAATCACCTCAACTACAGGGCAGCCTTTTCCCTCCCCCTCCCCCCTTCTCCCCAACCAAGTCGCCTCAACTGCGTGGCAGCCCTTGCCCCCACCCCCCAAGTTGCCTCAACCGCAGAGCAGTCCTTGCCCCCCCACCCCCAACCCTCCATCGTGCCTTAACCTTGAATTCCATTAGGCGACCCGGGCGAGCGTTCCGCAATTTTACTGTGTAATCACCTCCTAATTCCCCTCAAAGTGCAGCCTGCCAAGTGCACGCCTTTTATGTGCTCTTGTGAAACACATCAGCGTGCAATCACACAAACGTGGGTGGATGATCCAGCAGTGGGGGAGGGATTCTGGTGGGCTGGCCTTATAATGATATGCTGATATATTGCAATGAGGTTCCTGATGTCTGATGGCGGGAAACGCAGTCCGCCACTGGCGGGCAGAGCAGACAATCGCAACTGGTTTCACGACGTTGTGAAACCAATTTTTGGCCTTCTCGCCATATTGTCCACTCACGCCACCGAACACGCCCAATGCCAGCAGGCACGGAAAATCCTGGCCAGTGTTTCACTTCAAAAGCACTTCATTGGCTAGGATGTTCTGAAGTCTTGAAAATGTGATATAAATATAAGTTCTTATTTCTTAAGGCAGTAAAACCACTGACTAAAAATATTTATTCAATGGAATAGGGAGCCACATATCCAAATTTGCTGATGACACAAAGATAGGTGGTCTTCTAAGCAGAGTAGCCGGAAGCACAAAATTACATGGAGATACAGATCAGTTAAGTAAATGGGCAAAACTGTGGCAAATGGGCTTCAATATTGTCACATGTCATCCACATTGGACATAAAAAGGATATAACAGGGTACTTTATAAAAAGTGAGACACTAGAAACCGTAGGAGTCCAAAAATTTGGAGCCCAGGTACATGGATTATTAAAATGTCATTACAGGAAGAGAAAATAATCAGAAAGAAGGGAATGTTGGCCTTCATATCTAGAGGAATAGAACCAAAAGTATAAAAGTCATGCTTTAGTCATTGTTGTCAGTGGCTGTCCCTAGATTTGAGGATGACATCTACTCAGGATCACGAGTTTCTGCCATGGGCCTTCATGTGACTAAACACGCTGAATCTCAATCCACAGGACATATGGGGCAAGGCATCTCATGTGGTAATAGGATCAGGAGTGAAGGACTTGCTTCCTTTTTTTTCCATCTCTGCCGCTGCTCTGCCTCACCGTTAAGGCGTTTGGACTCAAAGCATGATGTAGCTTGATGGGCAAGCTGTCACCATTTTGAACGATTGACAGCAAGCTCCTCCCGGTCATTAATGTCAATGCTGTTGTGCTTTAAGGAGAGCTTCAGGCTGTCCTTGACAAGTTTTCTTTGTCCTCCCCTGGAATGCTGGCAGTTTGAGAGCTGGGAAAGCAGAACTTGATGGGGGAGATGTTTTACAGTCATCCAAAATTAGAATTTTTCGTCCTGCGGGAGGGCGCGGGCCCAACCCAATTGGGAGTAAAAGAGTGCGCGACACTGTTGGGCAAGAGTCCTGACGTCACTGCGCACACGCGTGATATTTCGCTCAGCGGGCGCGCGTGGCCTCATCCATCTCCCACAATAACAATTGACCATCTGAGGTAAGTGCCTGTGTGAGGGCTTACAGGACCAAGCACAACCCCAGGAACCCGTGATTCTGTCCCTGGAGTTTCCTCTCCATGAGAGTCACCACTCTCTCAATGGAGGAGGCAGTGCGTTCAGCCATGATGGTCAACACAGAGCTCACACTCCGCATGGACTCCTCCATCAGGGAGACTATGGCACACATACCCACATGGATCTCCGCCAGATCCTCCCAGGCATCTGGCTGGACAGCCAGCATCTGCTGCCTAATGGACGACTCCAGAGGCTCATCATCAGCCTTTGACTAAGCATCATCCTGGTCCCCAGCAGTCCTTTGACTGCTGACGCCATGGGCATTGTCTGCCTCCGCCTGCACCTCAAGCGAATGTGAAGTGCCCTCACCAATGTGCACAGAAATACTAGCTGCCGCTCCGATGCCCACCGAGATGCTAGTATCTGCGCTGGTGCCTGCTTCACAGAGCGGGTGTGATGCAAGGCCTGGTGTCCTCCGGTGTCAGGGATGGCCCTATGAGGTCTGCAGATGAGACGCCTGCTGGCAAACCTAAAAGGGAGAAGAAGGATATGCCATTAGTTAAAGTCATGACACTGTCACTGAGCATGCCAAGCACCCTGGTGAGACAACGGAGATCAACATCACGGTGCCATCATCTTCCAAATATCAATGGAGACTCCAGGTTCGAGGCTCACATCAATAAAGAGACTACACTAGAAATGGTTGCACAATCCAAAATTCTCACCTCTGTGCACTGTTCTCTTACCTTCATCTGGCACCCCCACCTCCCCACGCCTGGTTGCACAGGGACTGTACCGGCTCTGCACCTTCAGGGTGTTCTGTTCGAACTAGGAGAGCAGCAGCAGGTTGAGTGGGCCTCCACCTGCACGTGTCCTCTCAGCTTGGTTATGGCTCATCTTCTCCTGAAAGGACAGAACGGCATTGGTTCGTCCATTCTCTACCTGCAGCGCCATTGCAGCCTGGCCAAGCCCAGCTGAGGAACACCTCACAGGGCACATCTGAGTCATGACCCTCGAGCCAGAAGGCACTCAGTCCAAGCAGCCAGGGCTCACCCCCTTGGCCAGCTCTGGTGCCATTGACAGTTGGCACTCAGACTCTAACACCCCTGAGGTCCCGGGGGTGCGGCCAGCCCTTCACACTTCTGCACACTGACGCATGCCAACATGGTACTCACCCATCCTTAGTGCAGCAGGTCATTGAAGTGCTTCCAGCACTGGGCCCAGGTGCGCCACGCCATATCATGGCTGCTCACCTGGGCTGCCATCTCCTCCCATGCCCTCTTGGTGAGGTGTGGTGGCCTCCTCCTCCTGTCTCTGGGGACAAGGGTGTCCCTCCTGGCAGATAACTCCTCCACAAGGGCTGCAAGGCAATCATCTGAATAGCAGGGGCCGAGTGCCCAACCAACGTGCCCTCCCGTCTGGCGTTTGTAGCTGCACTCAAGCCCATCCTTGGAACGTCAGACAGAAGTCCTTCCCTGGCAGTCTTTCTGGGACTACCTGGTCCATTTTTAAATTGGCCACTGGGTTGCCATTGGGCCCAGTGGCCAACATGGCCCCACCCCCCCACACCTGGCTCCCCCCTTCCCGGCCAGTGCAGAGCCGCATTTCAAGCCTGCCAGCATGAAATCGCGGTGACTTTTAATTCTGAGATTTATTCATTTTTGCTAACCAAAGATATTAAGAGACATGGGAAAAGAATGATATGGAGCTAAGTTTATTCGGGGCAGCCGTGATTTTGTTGGATGGCAGAACAGGTTCGAGGGATTAAATGGTCGACTCCTGTTTCTATGTCCTGGATTTTCATCACCAAGGTTGGGTATCAGGAGTTGGGAAAATTCCCGAACCCGGCTGCCCACCTGCCTCAGAAGAAGGTGTCCGCAAAGGTGGGATCTTCATTGCCAGGAAATGAGTGTGGGTTGGAGCCGGGCCAGCCAATCCAGGAAAGAGACCAAGGCAACCACAGGGGCTGCCGGAGTTGGGCTGTTTAAAAGGCCCGCCTCATTGCTGTAGGACTTCATCCCAGTTAAAATAAAAACAAAAACACCCTCCATCCCTTACCCCCCACGCCCCCTCACCCGGCAAATACGTACCACACCCATCCATGCCACCCCATGTCCCCCCACCCCCCTGAAATGGCCCCTCATGCCGCCCATGTTAAAGATCCCAAGGGCACCTGAAATTTCTGAATCTTGTGTAAATAAACATTATGAAATTGAAAGCAGAGATCAGGCAGTCAGAGCTGCCAATCAAGCAATGTTTTCCTTGGGGCTCCTGTGATTTAGAACTCTAATGGATTTCTGGGCTCTCAGCCAATATCTGCTGTCAATTTCACAATGTTTATTTATACAAGATAAGGGATTTCAAGTGCCTGCAGTTTCAGCTACTGATATTTTAGAGGGTCTGAATGATTGACACTTCTATTGCCCTGTAGTAAAAAAGAGCTTTGTAAGGAAGTGGAAAATTATTAATGAATGGTTGTTGTTTTAAAGCTTTGTTTACACACCTTGCTGCCACAAACAGCAAGGGCCACAGCACCTAGCTGTGCGGAACCCCACTGGAAACAGATTTCCAGTCACAGAAACAAGCCTCCATCATCATCCTCTGCTTCTTGCCTCTCAGCCAATTTTTGATCCAATGTGCCACTTTGCCTCGGATCCCATAGGCTCTTACTTTCTTGACCAGTTTGCCATGAGGGACCTTATCAAAAGCCTTGCTTTTGTCCATGTTGACCACATCAAATGCATTACCCTCACAAACACTCCTGGTTACCTCCTCAAAAAATTTGATCAAATTTGCCAAATACTACCTTCCCTTAACAAATCCATGCTGACTATCCCTGATTAATCCATGTCTTTCCAAGTGCAGATATATTCTCCCACAGAATTCTTTCTAGTAACTTCCCTCCCACTGAGGAAATCTCCTGCTAATTACCACCTTTCTCAGCTGATCAATCAGTATTCCTCCATATTGAACACCATTTGGAGGAAGAAGAACTAAGGGTAACAAGGGAACAGAATATGTACTGCCTGGGAGACTTCAATGTTGTTGGCTGAGTCATAAAGGGCATATCTGCCAGACTGGTTGGTGAGAGAAACAGCACAAGGGTGAAACCCACTTGACCTCGTGCTCACCAGTCCACCTATTGCGGATGCATCTGTCTATGGCAGTATTGGTAGAAGTGACCAATGTACATTCCTTGTAGGGGCAAAGTGCTGTCTTCACACTGAGGACATCCTCTATCATGTTGTGTGACAATACCACTGCTAAATGGGATAGGTTCAGAACAGATATAGTTCAAAACTGAGCATTGGTGAGGCACTGTAGGCCAACAGCAGCAGCAGAATTGGCCTGACATATCTCTCACTTTACCATTACAATCAAGCCAGGGGACCAAACCCTGGTTCAATGAGGAGTATAAAAGAGCATGCCAGGTGTAGCATTAGACATACCTGAAAATGAGGTGCCAAGCTGGTGAAGCTATAACACAGGACTACTTGCATGCTAAATAGTGGAAACAACATGTTGTAGACAAGCTTAGCAATCCCATAAGCAATAGATCAGGTCAAAGCTCTGCACTCCTGTCATTTCCAGCCCTGAGTAGTGGTGAAAAATTACAACTAACAGGTCAAAATAACTCCATGAACATTCCCACCTTCAACAATGAAAGGGGCCCAGCATCAGAGTGCAAAAGCCAAGGCTGAAGCATTCACACACATCATAATCCAGGAGTGCCAAGTGGATGATCCATCTTGACATCCTCCTAAAGTCCCCAGCATCTCAGATGTCAGTCTGCAGTCAATTCATTGCACTCCATGTGGTATCAAGAAATGACTGAGCACAATGAACACAGCAAACGCTATCGGCCCTGAAACATTCTGGCTGCAGTGCTGAAGACTTGTGTTCCAGAACAAGTCTCGCCTCCAGCCAAGCTATTCCAGTACAGTTACAAAAATGGCATCTAGCCACCAGTGTGAAAAATTTCCCAGGTATATCCTTTCTGAAAAAAATCAGGACAAATTCAATTTGGCCAATTACTGCCACATCAGCCTATTCTTAATCTATTGCAAAGCAATGGAAGGGGTCATCGAAAGTGCTATCAAGTGGCACTTACCAATAACAAAGCTATAGATGATCAGTTTGTGTTCCGCCAGGGTCATTCGACCCCAGACCTCATTGCACCCTTGGTTCAAACTTGAGCAAAACAATTGAATGCCTGAGAGGAGGTAAGAGTGGCACTTGATTGAATCTGGCATTAAGGAGCCTGAGTAAAATGAAAGTCAATGGAAGTCAGGAGGAAACTCGCAATTGACTGGAGTCAAGCATAGCACAAAAGAAAACAGTTGTGGTTGATGGCAGCAAATCGTCTGAGCCCCAGGACATTGCTGCGGCAGTTCATCTGTGTAGTGTCCTTGACCCAGCCATCTTCAGTTGCTTCACCAATGACCTTCTCATGATTGTAAAGTCATAATTGAGGATGTTTGCTGCTGATTACATAATGTTCAGTTCCATTTGTAATTCTTCATATGTTGAAACAGTCCATGCAGAAAGACCTGTGCAACAACCTAACTTGGGCTGGTAAGTGGCAAGTCACATTTGTGCCACACAAGTGTCAGACAATGACCATCTCCAACAAGAGACAGAGAGTAACCACCTGCTCTTGACATTCAATAGCATCAGTAAATCACTCATTATCAGCATCCTGAGGTTTACTATTGACCAGAAGCTTAACTAGACCTGCCACATAAATACCATTGTTACACAAGCAGACCAGAGGCTGGGTATATTGAGTGATTCACCTCCTGACCCCAGAAAACCTTTTCACCGTCTGAATGTCATATTCTCCGCTTTCCTGGATGAGTGCAGCTCCAACAAGAAGCTGAATACTATATAGAAAAAAACAGGCTGCTTGAGCAGCATTCGCCCACATCTTAAACATTCACTCCACCACTGGTGCAACTTGACTGCCATGTGTACCATCTATGGCTGCAACTCATCAAGGCTTCTCTGAGAGCGCCTTTAAAACCCATGACCTCTACCACCTAGAAGAAAAGGGCAGTAGGCGTATGGGAACACTGTCACTATCATCTTTAAGGATTGACAATAAATGCCAAGATTGCCAGTGACACCTACATCATGTCAATGCCTAAATAAATAAAATACACGTATTAAAGTGAACGTTTATTAAGTTAAACTCCCTCATTTGCTTCATTGATGCAATATGACACTGAGATGTGTGTTTTTCATTTGGAATCAGGACTCAAGGAAGAAAGCTTCTGAAATAAGACCTATATAATTTCTGCATTCATAGATGGTGTCTCTCATTATATAGAATGTTTATTTAAGCAAAGATCACCATTTTAGGGAAGGGAAAAATAGTTGTTCTTTACCCATGCCTGAAACATGCTTTCAGCTCCTTGATATACAAATAAAGAGCTTGATACCTGTTTGAGGCCCTTCTGCAAGATTGATTTGCTGTGAAGCCATGTCACTGCTGGCTTCACTCAGGGAAACGAGACAGTGGGAGTGTATACAGTTATGCCATACACACTTATTTGCCTGGATAAGGAGCAAGGGGGGAGCAGACATAAACCTTCCAACGCCACATTTAATTAAAGTTGGCCTAATCTCACAACATTCTCTTCAATCACCACCACTCTTGATTCCTCTCCCATCCCCTTGACTTTCACCATTCCCAACATGTGACCTCCTCTTACCACCTCCTATCTTTTATCGCAATCCCCAACCCACTTGATCCCTAGGGATGACCCTTGATTGAACCCCCATGATCATTGGATCCCACAATTCCAGGAACTGGTCTCCGATCCAACCTACGGCCAATTCCATCTCTGACCCTAGTCCTGAACCTGACCCATTCACTTGAGGGCTGCTGTGGCTCTAGCAGTGGCCCAATCTTGCAGTCTTCTTCACTAGCAAGCTTTGTCATCTCATCAGTTCCATTATACTGAGGTTCAAGGACAAATATCAAGGGTGCTTCAGACCTCACCATTCATGGTATGTAGCCTGCTCCGTTCACACACCCAAAAATTAGATGATTGTGTTTTAAGACAAAGTGAGTTACTTTAAGTCAACTTCTTTCTTTTAACTCCAGATATACTGTGGCAGATATTTTGTATTACACACCACCTCCACCACCGACGCACAGTGGCAGCAGTGTGCATCTACAAGATGCAATGCAGGAATTCACCAAGGCTCCTTAGACAGCACCTTCCGAACCCACAACCACCACCATCCAGAAGGACAAGGGCAGCAGATAGATGGGAACACCACCACCTGAAATTTCCACTCCAATTCATTCACCATTCTGGTGAACGTTCCTTCATTGTGACTGGGTCAAAATCCTGGAACTCCCTTCCTAACAGCACTGTGCATGTACCTGCACCACATGGACTGCAGCAGTTCAGGAAGACACCTCACTACCACGTTCTCAAGGGCAATTAGGGATGGGCAATAAATGCTGGCCCAGCCAGCGAAGCCCACATCCCGTGAATGAATTTTTTAAAAACTCAGTTTACTCATGCCTTATCTCCCTTAGTCTTTCTTTCTTCTACAATTAAGAAGCTACCTTGTCATCAACTCATAATTAATCTTCTCTCTCCATTACTCTTTTCAACATTGATGGCATCCTGCTCATAAGTCTTTGGGTGCAATATTCATTTGTCCCTATTTTTGGTTGCTGGGGCTGGGATTCACAGTACAGTTGCACCCATTCAGAAAGAGGTGGGCAAGATGTAAAATTCATCTATGCACCTCATATGAATAATTTCTGCACAATTCCCTGCCCCTCAACTGTTGATACTCTCTACTGAATGCTGAGGGTGAGGTCTGCACAGAGCAGGAGGCACCGGCAGTGTAGCTACACACCATGAAATGCATGCTGTCTGCTTTTTCCTGAAAGGCAGGCTGCCTCTTAAATGGAAGGTGAAAAGTAGGTTGCTGCAATACCTATGCTGTTGAGTAAACCTTTTATGAAAAAGACACAAATGAAAATTAACATAGAGCATGATAAGCAATGGACTCTGAAAAGAATCACGTAGTGATTGATGAGATGCTGCATAAAATTTTAGCTGATCAATGAGACTGTAAGTTGAAAACTACCTTGACACGGGCAGTTCATGCAAAGAATTCACTCCAGATGATTGGAGAATATAGTCGCTATAGTGCATTCTATGGGCAAAATCCCAAATTTCTTTGTGTGATAATCCGACTGCTCTACAATTATTTCTCAAAAGTAAGTTGACCTGCAGTTTAACGAGTCAGGACATTATAGTATCCTTTAACAAAACCTGATGGTTCTCATCAGAGTGTTGGACATATATTAATGGCATCAAGTGGTAAGAATCAGTGAGAGAGAAAATAAAACAAATTGTCTTTAAGCTACGCAAACAATTTTCTCATTCTACTTGTCATAAGTTAAAAATCCTGCTAAAAGATGTAAGTGTAGTGATGATGAGTACACACGGCTAATAGAAGAGATTAGTGAGATGTGTGAAATCTGTAAAAAAATATTGGAGGACGCCGTCATGTTCAATTGTGAACCTTCCATTGGCACATCACTTTAATGTGGTGGTTGCCATGGATCTAGAAGCATAAGACAAGACAAAAATATTTTCCTTCTACGTTTTATAGACCTGCTGACCAGATTTTGTCTTTCTACAATAATACTTAGCAAGGCCAAAAGGATAATGTCAAGAAAACAAGAAATTGTAATATTTTCCTTCTGTTAATAACCCTGTCATATTTCTAATGTACTGGAAGACAGGCTGTTGGGGATTTGTAAATATGGTAATTGGACTCAGAGCTAGAGTGACTGCAAGAGCCTAAAACCAACAGTAAGAAGTGGTTATGTTATGTTAATGAACCACGAGGATCTTCAATCAGAGTTTTATATAAAGCAATAATAGGAGTCGTTTTGAATTGAGCTGTTTTAGTTCGAAGGAGGATATATGCAGGTTGCAAAAAAGTGTAAGTGAAGTAAAGACAGGGTAAGTTTGTTTTTTATAAACCTAAGAGCTAAAGTAAAGAGCCTTTACTTTCTGGGAAGAAAGCATTTCTCAAGAGACTGGTTGAGACAATAGGGAGATCAAAGGGAAGGAACGCATTTATGGAAATACTGAAGCCGATGTGAGGGTAACTGCTTAGATCTCCCAGAAGACAGCAGGATAGCTGGTGCGAACTCCAAGAAGACAGTATGAACAAGGCCAGGCCAGGAGAATCAGTTGCTGTCAGCCTCAGAGGGCACCCCAAGGAAAAAGGCACTGTGTGGTAAAAATTACTGGAACTCTATAGATTTTGAAATATATAAGGGTAGTTGCTGAACAGAAAAAGGGAAGGCTAGCCCTGCAGGTAGTTAAATTAAGATCTTGTGGAACTGTTTTAAAGTACTGTTTACAGTGTGAAGCAATTCTTGTGTTGAAGTGTAATTGTATATTTTTTCTTTATTCTTATTCTTTTAATAAATGTTTACTCTCCTATAAAATCATCACAAGCAGTCAGAGACATCATTTCCTGATTTTAGAACCTTCCTTCATACTACACAAGTTCCAAAAACCGTCCTGACAGCTGTTTCAAGATTCCCTCTACGATTTGGGCAGTTCGGCATTTACCATCAGCCGTACCATACCAGTTATTATAGACAAAATTGTGGAGAAGTTGATGAGGACCAGATTGGGGTCACCAGTGAAGTTTCACGCTGATAATGCAGGGGAATTTGCTGATGCAAATTCAGAGTTCAGAGGCATGAGTGAAAATATGAACATCATGGCCATGAATACTGCAGCTGAAAGTCCTTTCAACAATGGATTCTGTGAAAGGAATCCCGATGATTAATGAGACGCTGCATAAAGTTTTGACTGTTCATTGAGACTGCAAGTTGACAACTGCCTTGGCATGGGCAGTTCATGCAAAGAATTCACTCCAAATGATTGGAGGATATGGTCGCTATAACTTGTTCAATGGTCAAAATTCCAAATTGCCTCCTATGCTATTCCGTCATCCTACTGCCCTCGAAGGTATTACAATTAGTTCCATCTTTTCTGCACACTTGAATGCTTTACATTTAGGAAGACAGGCTTTCCTTAAGGCTGCGGTCTTGGAAAAAATTCAGAGCGTACTAGGGAATTGTGTAAGACTTTGTGAGACAGTTTAATTCAGGAGGTTTGTTTTACTACAAGAGAGTCAGAGAGATAGGAAAGGCCCTGGTAAGGTATTAGGTCATGATGATACGGCAGTCTTTATCAAACATGACAATCAAACTGTTAAGGTTCATTCCTTGTGATTAATCATAATTAATTATAACATTTTGGACTCTGAGTGGCTGATTGAAGTAAATCTTGTGTTTTGTGATAAAGCTCCTGCAGGACAAAATGCAGCCAATCAAGGGTTGGATAGTGGTAATGTGAGTGATTCTTATACACGTGTGAGTTACCACATCAAAACCCAAATGCCAAGAATGATTACTAGCATGTAATATATCCCAGAAGATCCTAATGAATGGAGAGATGTGGCAAGTGTGAGATGCACAGGAAAAGCTACTGGCAAGTTCAAATATTGGTGGATGTTTGGCATAACGGCTAAGAAGGTCCATGGTCTAAAAAAAGGGGTAAAATAGTGGAAAGTAAGAAAGTGCAATGCAGGTAATAAATAGAGAGTCTGGAAGTGACTCTTGTGTCAGAAAATGATCATGAATTGGTAAAACAACCTTTGATGGTGCAAGAGGTTGCAGTCGTAGTCCCCACAGACAGAAACGTGCAAGTAGAGGCCATTGCTTGAATAGATTAAACAATGAAATAAAGACCACAGAACAGTGAAGCAACAGAACTAGAAGCAGAAGTTCTCATTATTGTGAAGTTTCATGGCTGTCAATAAACTTGATAATAAATTAGTAATAAAATGCCTTTATTACAAGGAATTCAGAGTACAAGAATGAAGAAGTCTTGCTACAATGGTGTAGGGCTTTGGTGAGACCACACCTGGAGTACTGTGTGCATTTTGATCTCCATATTTAAGGAAGGATATACTTGCACTGGGGGCAGTACAATGAAGATTTACTAGACTGGTCCCTGGAATGAGAGGGTTGTCCTATAATGAGAGGCTGAAAAAACTGGGTCAATATTTTCTGGAGGTTAGAAGAGGTGATCTTATTGAAATATACAAAACAAGGTCGACACTGAGAGGTTGTTTCCCCTGGCTGGGGTAGCTAGCATTCGGGGCATAGTGTTGGGATACGGGCCAATCATTTAGAGCTGAGATGAAGAGAAATTTCTTCACTCAAAGGGTTATGAATCTTTGGAATTCTGTAACCGAGTTGGTTGTGGATGCTCCATCATTGAATATATTTAAGACCGAGATAGACAGATTCTTGGTCCCTCAGGGATTCAAGGAATATTGGGAGTCGACAGGGATGTGGAGGTGAAGCCAAAGATCAGTCATGATTGTATTAAATGGCAGAGCAGGCTTGAGGGGAATTTTTGTCTACTCCTACTCCTATTTCTTATGTTTTATGTTGTTTTAGGCAAAACAAAGGGTGTTAGATAGTTGGAAGGAGTTTGGAATTTGTTCTGAAGTACCAGTTTTGAGACAACCTGCTTTGTCACACAGGTGGATTTACACTGAAAACATCCTTGCAGATGGGGTTTAAAGGCTAAACTGAGGCTAATTGCTAAGGGTTTTGAAGAGTGACTGAGTGATACAGAGACTACATTGGATTGACCCACAACTGGAAATGTAATCTTAAAATGTAATCTTGCCCCTTGACATTCAATGGCATTACCATCGCTAAATCCCCCACTATCAGCATCTGGAGTTTACTATTGACCAGAATCATAACTAGATTAGCCATATAAATAATACTACGGGCGGTTCTTACCCAATTGTCTCCAGAACTGGCACCGCTACATTGTCTACTCAAAAAGAACCAACATTGATCTTAGGAGGCGCCCCAGAAAGAAGCTTTCATAAAGGTAAAACAATTGTTGCACTCGTCCAACCTACTAGTACATTATGAACAGAAGAAAGGTTTGGTGCTGACATGTGATACATCACCCCGTGGAGTGGGGGCAGTGCTCTCTCATCAGATGGACGATGGCACAGAACGGCCTATAGGATATGTATCAAGAACTCTCACCACAGCAGAAAAAGGATACTCACAGATAAAAAAAGAAGGCCTGTCAATCATATTTGGTGTTGAGAAATTTCACCAGTACATACATGGCCACCATTTTACTATTGTTTCAGACCACAAGCCATTGCTAGGATTGTTCAGCGAGGATATGGTTATATCACCCATAGCCTTGGCAAGAATACAACAACGGGCTTTAATCCTGGCAGCATACAAGTATACTTTTGTTCATACGCCTGGCAATCAAATCGCGAACGCCAATGCACTTAGTCGTTTGCCTTTACAAGAAAATGATGAGCACGTCCCAGATCCACAGGAACTTGTTTTATTGTTAAATTTCTTAGATCCTTCACCGGTATGTGCTCAACAGATCAAAGGCTGGACAAGTCGGGACACAGTCCTATCTCAAGTACCAGAACAAGTGCTTCATGGTTGGTCACAAGAGCTTGTAGCTGACAAAATGAAAATGTACTTTAACAGAAGACATGAAATAACAAGCCAGAATGGCACCTTATTATGGGGAGCACAAGTGATAGTTCCTCCAAAGGGAAGAGAGCCACTGTTAATTGAACTACACAGCGCATATTCAGGAATATTCCGAATGAAGAGCATAGCTCACAGCTACCTATGGTGGCCAGGGATGGATGACAAAATAGAGAGGTTAGTGAAGAATTGTGTGCGATGTTAGCAACGACAAAAGATACCTTCAACAGCTCTGTTACATCCTTGGGAGTGGCCAGGAGGACCATGGATGCAGTTACACATTGACGATGTGGGATTTTCATGGGAACAATGTTTCTGCTCATTGTTGATGCCCACTCAAAATGGATGGACATATATGAGGTGAAGTCACCATTATCTTCTGCTACAATTGAGAAGTTATGTCAAAGTTTTGCCATTGATTGACTACTAGAAGTAGTCTTTTCTGATTACGGCACGGCATTTACGAGTGCAGTTTCAGCAGTTTATCAGCCTCAATGGTATCGCTCATGTAAAAACTTTACCATACCACTCTTCCTCAAATGGACAGGCCAAAACATTCAATGAAGGCATGAAGAAGCAAACTGGAGATTCCTTAGCAACCAAGCTAGCACACTTTCTTTTCCACTATAGGACCACCTCTCACACAACAACAGATGTCACATCTGCAGAATTATTGATGAAACACTATCTCAGGATGAGATTGAGCCAAATTTAGAGGGGAAGAGGAAAGGAGTCTGGGAAGTCAGAAAACTAGACATAACTAGACATAGTCGTGAGAGGAAATTTACCGTGGGAGAAACGGTATGCGTGAAGAACTTTGATGAAGGACAAAAGTAGTTACCGGGAGAAATAAATGCAGTGACTGGACCTCTATCTTTCCACGTGGAGGTGGAAGGCTGAGTCATATGGAGACATGTGGACCATCTAAGGAAGAAAGTAGAAAAATCATCAGTATTTGATTCCACCAGGGTTCACAACCACGTCAGTGTTTCCTGCTGAGCGAATTCAACCTAGTGCAGACATGGCTGATGCTCCTGTAAGAGTTGAAGATACAGATCTGCAGGTGCCCACCGAAGCACCTGGTGTTCAGGCAACTCCGGAAAAGGAGGTTCCTGACAAAGAACCTGAAGCTGTAGAGCTGAGACACTCTACACACACAAGGAAACCCCCAGAAAGACTGAACTTATAAATTACTTATCTGTGTAAATAATTTGCTGTCTTGAGAAAATTGTACTTGGAAATATAAAATGTATATCTGAGTAAAAGGGGAGGGATGTGGTAATTATGATTTTGTCTAATGTGTAATATACCTTTAAGAAGAATGCTGTTAAGGAAGGTCACATGATCTTAGCATCCAAAGGAGAGTAGCGCAGGCTACCTCTGTAGTTAGTAGTTAGTAGCTAGTAGTGAGTAGTGTAGAGATAGAGTTTGAAGTGAAAGCACATGTTTAGTTGCTGCTGAGTACCTTTGTAAATAAACTAAAAGTTCCCACCTAAGAAGTGTCTGCTGATCAACTCTATCAATAGTACCAACTCGGCCACCACTCACAACATCATCCATGTCTCCAGTGATAGAGTGCAGGCCTGCGCGCATCTCTGTGCTCTACTGGACCAGGGTTCCCCTGGCGTCCACCATCCTCCCCATGGAGACCTCCATAAGCGCATTTGGGCACCGCTTCAACAGAGAGCAGGTGGATGCACTCCTCCGACTCGCGAATCACTCTGTTGAGGGCTTCCAACAGCTCTGCATGATGTTCCCCCACCTTCTGCTGACTCTCCATGGTGAGTTGGAAGGCCAAATCCAGAGGCTCGCCATCGGACTCTGACCTCACAGCTGACTCTTCCCCAGCAGCCCTCTGAGTGCCGGGGAGATTGACTGAAACTTCCTCCTCCTGCTGTGGACACGTGTCCACAGATTGTAAACTCGAGCCTGCTCTAAATCTGGGTCCCGCCGAGGTGTGTGTTACTGCGCTGGTGGAGTGTGTGGGAAAGCACTGCGATGGACCTTCCAGGCTGCTTATATGCAGCTCTTCAATGGAGGAGGTGTCCTCTTGGCTGAAGGTGAGGGCGTGGATGGAGCTGAGGGACTGGCTGACTGAAGGTGTCAGTCACTTGGCAGAGCTCCCTGTGAACCAAAGTAGAGATAATTAGTACATGGCAGCAGAATCAAAAGCAGGAGAGAGAGAGAGAGCACTCAAAGTTGTGTTGAGAGAGGGGTGATGTGGTGCAGGATCCTTAGGTGGGTGTTCGCAGGTGACCTCGCCGTTGCCACAGGCACGGTCCACATCCTCACCAGTCAGCACGATGGCACGCTCCTCAAAGTGAGTGGGGGTCTAATGTGAGCCAATTCACTTGGTCTTGGACCTCCCCCTGCTGTTTTTAGCCAGCTTCTCCTGCGTGAAATCAGATGGAGAGAGTGTGAGCAGGACACATGGCACTGCATGGAATGTTTGTGTGGTGAGCGGAGCCATGGATGGGATGAGGATGTGAGCTCCAGAGGATATGAGCCTGATGGAGATGTGAGGGTGTGTGTGAGAGTTAGCGTTGTTGTCCATTGAGGCGTGAGATCCCTGTGGATGTGTGATGGGTTTGTGAGTTTATAAGTTGAGAGTGATGAGTGACTTACATTGGCGGAACAGATGAGAGCATTCATCCTCTTCCTCCACTGGATGACTGTCATCTTTTGCAGGGCATTGGTGCTGACTGCCTCTGCCGCTACCCCCCATGCTGGACCAGCGCCCTTACTTGCTGGTCTTTGCCCAGAGCAGGGATAGAGGATATTGCAGTGGGCTTCCATTGTGCTCAGCAGGTGCTCGAGGGAGGTGTTGCTAAATTTGGGGAAAGCACGTTTCCTCCCTTTGGCAGTCATCAGTTCCCAACAGCTTCCTATCCTTTGAAGAGTGCTAGCTCTGTGTAGGAGTGGCCTTTAAATATGGTGCCCAGTTTACTGAAGGCCTGAGGTGACAGCGGGGCAGGTGAATCAGAGGCCTGTTTCCAGGGAATTAATTATTAATTAGGCAGGACACTCTGGGAATATGATGATACTTTATGAGAAGCTGCCATTGTGGCCAATGGGCAAAATGTCCTTTTTCCCACCTGCTCCCGCAGTTTGTGCAAATCCGGAATGATTAACTTTCCCTATATTGAGTGCTAAGGGTTTGGATGGTGCGGAATTTGTAAGGTGCATCCAAGAGGGCTTCCTGAGACAATATGTAGATAGTCCAACTAGGGAAGGGGTAATACTGGACCTGGTATTAGGGAATGAACCCGGCCAGGTGGTTGAAGTTTCAGTAGAGGAGCATTTCGGGAAAAGTGACCATAATTCACTAAGTTTCAAGGTACTGGTGGATAAGGATAACAGGAGTCCTCAGGTTAAGGTGCTTAATTGGGGGAAGGCTAATTATAACAATATTAGGCAGGAACTGAGGAATCTAGACTGGAGGCGGATGTTTGAGGGCAAATCAACAACTGACAGGTGGGGGGATTTCAAACGTCAGTTGATAGGTTTTCAGGCATGTTCCCGCTAGAATGAAGGATAAGTATGGCAAGTTTCAGGAACCTTGGATAACGAAGGATATTGTGATATTAGTCAAAAAGAAAAGGGAAGCATTCGTAAGGGCTAGAAGGCTGGGAACAGATGAAGCCTGTGGAAAATATGAAGAAAGTAGGAAGAAGCTTAAGCAGGAGACAGGAGGGCTAAAAGGAGTCATGAAAAGTCATTGGCAGCCAGGATTAAGGAAAATCCCAAGGCCTTTTATACATATGTAAAAAGCAAGAGGGTAGCCAGGGAAAGGGTAGGCCCACTCAGGGACAGAGGTGGGAATCTGTGTGTGGAGCCAGAAGAAATGGGAGAAATAGTAAATGAATACTTCTCATCAGTATTCACCAAAGAGAAGGACTTAGCGGTCGATTTGTCTATGGAAGAGTGTGTAGATAGCCTGGATCATGTTGATATCAAAAAAGAGGAGGTGTTAGGCGTCTTGAAGAATAGGTGGATAAGTACCCAGGGCCAGATGGGATCTACCCCAGAGTACTGAGGGAGGCAAGGGCGGAGATTGCTGGGGCCTTGACAGAAATCTTTGTATCTTCACTGGCTACGGGTGAGGTCCCAGAGGACTAGAGAATGGCTAATGTTGTTCCATTGTTTAAGAAGGGCAGCAGGGATAATCCAGGAAATTACAGGCCAGTGAGCCTTACGTCAGTGGTAGGGAAATTATTGGAGAAGATTCTTCGTGACAGGATTTACTACCGTTTGGAAGCAAATGGGCGTATTAGTGAGAGGCAGCATGGTTTTGTGAAGGGGAGGTCGTGTCTCACTAACTTGATTGGGTTTTTCGAGGAAGTGACAACGATGATCAACGATGGAAGGGCAGTGGATGTTATATACATGGATTTCAGTAAGGCCTTTGACAAGGTCCCTCATGGCAGACTGGTACTGAAGGTAAAGTCGCACGGGATCAGAGGTGAGCTGACAAGATAGATACAGAATTGGCTTGGTCATAGAAGACAGAGGGTAGCAGTGGAAGGGTGCTTTTCTGAATGGAGAGCTGTGACTAGTAGTGTTCCGCAGGGATCAGTGCTGGGACCTTTGCTGTTTGTAGTATACGTAAATGATTTGGAGGAAAATGTAACTGGGCTAACTAGTAAGTTTGCAGACGACACTAAGGTTGGAGGAATTGCAGATAGTGAAGAGGATTGTCAAAGGATATAATGGGATATAGTTCGGTTGGAGACTAGGGCAGAGAAATAACAGATGGAGTTTAATCCGGATAAATGCGAGGAAATGCATTTTGGAAGGTCTAATACAGGAATTATACAGTAAATGGCCGAACCCTTAAGTGCATCGACAGGCAGAGGTATCTGGGTGTACAGGTCCACAGGTCACTGAATGTGGCAACGCAGGTGGATAAGGTAGTCAGGAAGGCATATGGCATGCTTGCCTTCATCGGCAGGGGTATTGAGTATAAAAGCTGGGAAGTCATGCTGCAGCTGTATAGAACCTTGGTTAGGCCACACTTGGAATATTGCGTGCAAACCTGGTCGCCACATTACCAGAAGGATATGGAGGCATTGGAGAGGGTGCAGAGGAGGTTTACCAGGATGCTGCTTGGTCTGGAGGTTATTAGCTATGAGGTGAGGTTGGAGAAACCCGGATTGTTCTCACTAGAGCGACGGAGATTGAGGGGCGACTTGATAGAAGTTTACAAAATTATGAGTGGCATGGACAGAGTAGATAGTCAGAAGCTTTTTCCCAGGGTGGAAGAGTCAATTACTAGGGGACATAGATTTAAGGTGAGAGGAGAAAACTTTAAAGGAGATGTGCGGGGCAAGTTTTTATGCAGAGGGTAGTGAGTGTCTGGAATTCGCTGCCAGAGGAGGTGGTGGAAGCAGGTACGATAGTGGTGTTTAAGAGGCAGCTTGACAAATACATGAATAGGATGGGAATAGAGGGATACAGACCCCGGAAGTGCAAAATGTTTTAGTTTGACAGGCAATATGATCGGCGCAGGCTTGGAGGGCCGAAGGGCCTGTTCCTGTGCTGTACTTTTCTTTGTTCTTTGTTCTATTCTGCCCAATGTTATTTCAATTATTCATCTCTTCCTTGATGATTTTCGCTGGCTGGTTGGAGCTCTGTAACGACAAAGCTGAAAAGAGAAATTTACTTATTGGGACCTTCCATCTCACTGAGGAGGCTTTAGGCCAATCCACATCCAACAACCTGCTCTGAAAACTCTGCTCACATTTTGACAGCAATGACAAATTCCACCACAGCAGCTGAGGCAATCCACAACATTCTAAAACAATCAATGGCATTCTAAATAAAACAAAGTGCAACATTCTAAAATAAAAGTCAATTCACCTATCTTCCAGTATTAGCAGATCCTCTAAAAAAAATTCGAGGATTCAGATCCAGATCCAGATCTTCATCAAAAACTAATCAGTTCTTCCTCAGACCATACTCTATCTGTGTACCAAGTTTTATTGAAATCCATCCTTTAGTTTTTGAAAAATATTGTTTATAGACAAACAGGCTAACAGGGGTGAAAACGTTACCTCAACCCAGTGGTGGAGATAATTATGGAAACTTAAAAATTGCATCTATGACCTGAATGACTTCTCCAGGGTATGTTATTTTAATTGAGATCTAGTTTGCTGAAAATTGGTTGTGTTCAACTAAAAGCAGACCCTTGGGCTGCTGCTGCACACCCTTCACTTCCTTGCCCTCGCCCGCCGCCCGGACACGCCCTGGCATGCCTTGTTGCTGTCCGGCGGCGGAGGTCCCCATTGGGGGGCCCTCTACAGAGGTGTCCTCCCGCTTTTCATTGCGGACTTCGGGTGGAGGGTGTTGCATGTAGCAGTCCCCTTTAATTGTAGGATGTGTCGGTTCACAGACTCCCAAGATACCTACCCTTTTTGTGGTCTTGCGGAGTCCGTGGACCACGTCTATATTAATTGTTGTAGGCTGCACTCCCTTTTCAGTTATTTAAAAAACCTTTTATTACTGTTTTGTTTGCACTTCAGTCCCACGCTCCTGATCTTCGGGCACCTGGTGCGGAGGGGGGGCCGGGAAGGAGGAGGATCTCCTCGTGAACCTGCTCCTGGGCCTGGCCAAGTTCACCATAAACAGGTCCAGGCAGCGGGTGCTCGAGGGGGTCGTCCCACCCGACTGTTTGCCCCTTTTCCGCAGCTATGTTCGCGGCCGGGTGTCCCTGGAGAGGGAGCACGCAGTGTCTGCCGGCACCGTCGAGGCCTTCCGTGCCCGGTGGGCACCAGGGGGTCTGGGGTGCTTTATCAACCCTCTTAATCACATTTTGGTTTGATGTTTATAAGTTTTCTTTAAACTTTGTCTTTGGTTTTGTGGTTAGCCTAATTTAGGGGCTGTGTTTATTTTGTCCTTCATTTTGTTATTTTAGTTAATTTGGTTGACTCCAAAAGAGTTAAAAGCAGATCCGCGGGCTGCTGCTGCACACCCTTCACTTCCTTGCCCTCGCCCGCCGCCTGGACACGCCCTGGCGTGCCTTGTTGCCATCCGGCGGCGGAGGTCCCCATCGTGGGGCCCTCTACGGAGGTGTCCTCCCACTTTCCTGAGGGTGGAGGGTATTGCATGCAGCAGTCTTGTACAATCATAGGATATGTCGGTTCACGGACTCCCAAGATACTGCCCTTTTTGCGGTCTTGTGGAGTCCGTGGACCATGTTTACGTAGGGTGTTGTCGGCTGCACTCCCTTTTCAGTTTTTTAAAGAGCCTTTTACTGATGTTTTGTTTGCACTTCAGCCCCCCACTCCTGATCTACGGGCACCCGGTGCAGAGGGGGTAAAGGAGGGAGGAGGACCTCCTTGTGAACCTGCTCCTGAGCCTGGCCAAGTCAGCCATTAACGAGTCTAGGCAGTGGGCGATCAAGGGGGTCATCCGACCCAACTGTTTGCCCCTCTTCCACGGCTACGTTCGCAGCCGGGTCTCCCTGAAGAGGGAGCACGCAGTGTCTGCCGGCACCGTCGAGGCCTTCCGTGCCCGGTGGGCACCGTGGGGACTGGGGTGCTTTATCGACCTGCTTAATCACATTTTGATTTGATGTTTGCAAGTTTTCTTTAAACTTTGTCTTTGGTTTTACAGTTACCCTAATTTAGGGGCTGCATTTATTTTGTCCCTGATTTAGTTAATTTAGTTTATTTGGTTGACTCCAAAAGGGTTCAAAGCAGATCCTGCAATGGTTTATTGGTATCAGGCATCTTCATACATATGTTGATGATTGCTTTTGGGGTGATACTGTGCAGTTTGAGGAATGTGTTCGTAATAAGGTTAGAGTGTAATTATAATTGGGAGTCAGGCTTGTGGGACATTTGAATATATTGGTTTAGATGTTAATCAAAATAGATCTGGAATAACTTCAAATCAACAATCCTATTGAGATGAGTGTTACGTCCATCCTGATTAATTGTACAAGGCCGTCAGGGAATGATAGGCCAGGATTTTTCCCTCGTCGGGCGGGAGCGGTCGGGAAGCTAACTGCCACCCGTGATCGGCTTCGCTCCGCGATTTCACGCGGGCGGGCCTATTAAGACCCGCCCTGCATAGATCGCGAGCGGCAGCGCTCAGCACTACCTGTGCAGGTTGGGTGGGGTGGAGGGGGGGGTGGGGGGGGGGGAGAAGGGAGAGCGGGCCTGGCATTCAGCTCGCGCAGGCGCAAGAAAGAGCCCTTCAATTTCCCTGAGGTACAGAGCTGCCTCAGGGAGATTAAACACTTTTTAAAAAAATTAATAAAGACAGTAAAAATCTAAAAAAACATGTCCCCTCATGTGACTCTGTCATGAGCTGGGACATGTTTTTAATTCAAAAATTAAGTTTTTATGTAATGTTTATTTGCTTTAGGAACCCTCACCCCGCTTGTGAATGAGGCTTCCTGTAAAATGTAAAGGCCGCTTGGCCTTTTCGCCTGCCCGCCAACCGTAAGGTTTGGACAGGCAGCATAAATTTGAATTTAATCAGCTTGTTAATGGCCTTAATGGGCCTTTCAATTATCGGTGGGCACACAGTCGACTCCGGCTTGCACCCGCTGAACAAAATATCGCGCAATTGCTGGATAATGTCAGGACGCACGCCCGACATCATCGCCCGTCATTTCTCGCCCACACACCGAGCGTAATAGCCTGTCCATGATGGCATCTAAAGAAGAGACAGGCAATTGTGAAGGTTGATTGGTCAGTTGAACTGGTTGAGCACTCAGACTGGATCAGATGTTAATTCTGATGTGTTGGTGTTAATATTATGATGAAACACCCTAACGGAAAGAAAATTTTAGGGGCAAGTAAATCATTAAGATAGTCAAATCTGGATAAATGTGTCATTAACATCCCATCTTTAGGTGAGTCAAGGAGCAGGAGGTTAGTCATTTTTAGCAATGCAACACATGTTAATCTTCCTGATGGATATTCTAATATAGCTGGTTTTGAAATATTTCTGATACATGAGAATTGGGAAACTAAGAAAATAAAAGGGTTCTTAAAAGTACTTCGGTTGCAAAAGCACTGGCTTTTGTGGAGGCAGTGGAAAGGGGATTTTATTTGTCAAATATTTTACGTGAGATTCTGTACACCAGAAGTGAAGGAAGTGAATGTTTAAATTGGTGGACGGGGTGTCAAGCAAATGGGTTGCTTTGTTTTGGATGGTGTTGAAATTCTTGAGTGTTTTTGGAGCTGCACTCACCCAGGCAAGTGGAGAATGTTCCATCACACTCCTGACTTATGACTTATGACAAGAGGTAAGTTAATCACTGCAGAATTGCCAGCATCTGACCTGCTCATTTAGTCATGGCATTTATATGGCTGGCCCAGTTAATTTTCTTGCCAATGGTAATCCCAGGATATTGATGGCGAGAGATTCAGTGATGGTAATACTGTTGAATGCCAAAGGGAGATGGTTAGATTCTCTGCTGTTGGAGATGGTCATTGACTGCCACTTGTGTGATGCAAATGCTACTTGCCACTTATTGGGTGGAATTTTCCCAGAATTGCACTAAGTGTGGTAGCGGGTTGGTAAAATGGAGTCCTACCCACTAATGAAAATGGTGGATTTTCACGCCGTATCTTCCCAAGCCTGCCGCATTATATATTCACTCCTGCAAGACACACCGTTTCCATGGCGGGCGGGCTCTCATTCACCCACTCACCATCACCCCACTGTTGCATCACGCCAGCCGCCATCTTTAAAAGGCAGCCGCCAGCAAAGTACTCATTGCCACCAGCTCACCACCATTGCCTGGGAGACATGGTCAGCAAAGGAAAAAAGACTGCAGCCCCCCGCTTCAACGATGGGTCCAGCGGGTGACTGCTGGGTGCCGTGGAGGCCCGCTGGGATGTGCTCTACCCCAGCTCCAACTGCAGGATGGGCATCAATGTCTCCAACCTGGTTTGGGAGGTGTTGGCAGTGGTAGTCAATGCGAACACCCTGTAGAGTAGGATAGCCACCCAGTGACGCAAAAGGATAAATGATCTCCCCTATTCTGCCAGGGTAAGTCACTATTTTTATCACTCCCAACTCTAATACTCACAAACCCATCACACACCCACAGGGCCCTCACTCACTGCCAATGCAAGGGACATCATCATTCACTCTCACACACACCGTCATTGTCCTCATCCCGTCCATGGGACTACACCACCCACACAGACCAGGCAAACTTATCATCTGGCCCAGCAGGCGTCCTGATACACTCCCCCCATCTCTATCCATGCAGGACAAACTGGCTCACAACAGGAGGGAAAGGTCGCAGACAGGTGGAGGGATGCCGGAGATCAAAGTTCTGACAAAATTCGAAAACAGAGCCATTCAGCTGGCTGGTGATGACCAGGACCGGTCCTGTGCTGACGGTGAGGTTGACGCTGCTCTACCAAGTGAGGATCCAGCAGTGTAACATCCATCAGACCACCATGCTGTGAGTGATGTGTCCTCTTTCACAGGCCACTGCCATGCACTAATTATCTCCCCTTGTTTTCTCTGCCACATCTGGGAAACAGCCGACCACAGTCCAAGGCCTCCAATCAAGCCCCGAAGACACCTCTGAATAGGAATTTGAAGGCACCCTCCCTGAAGTCCCATCACAGCGCTCACCCACACCCTCCACCAGTGCAGAGACACACAACTCGGTGGGTCATAGCTTTAGAGTAGCCTCAGGATCACAATCTGGTGAGCACATCGCACTTTCTGATCCACAGCAGGTGGAGGCAGGGACTTCCCAGGTCTCCGGCATTCGGAGGGCTGCTGGAGGCCAGAACATTGCTGAGTCCGAGTCAGATGATGAGTCTCTGGACTCGGTCATGTCTCAGTTGCTGGTACTGCAAAGGCAAGCTCGGGAACATCAGGAAGGGATGTCTGCTGCACTCCTTAGATTGCAAGGCATGATGGAGGAGTCCGTCAGCCTTCAGGCTGAGGTGATAGCACCGAAATTGCAATGCGCCGAGGTCAACACTGGCAGGATGGGGGCCATCATGGAGACCTTGTTCCAGGATGCCACTCATGCATTGCTGTGCAGGCTCAAAGCCATCGCACCCCAGCTACCCCTTCCATTGACAGAGTCAGCCCATGGGCACCCATAGGGAGGAGGATTAGCAGGTGCACACTTTGGAGCCATCGACCCAGGGCCCCTCTGGGAGTGACCGGCCCATCTGACTCCCCTCTTCCTGTGGCGTCTGCAGATCCAGTTTCATAGGCTGAGGAGGGTGCCACTGCCGCACAGCAGGACCCCGAAAGCAGGGCAGGGCCCTCCAAATCTCGGCCTTAAAGAGGACACCTGCCAAAGTCATCACAGACAGGGTATCACAGTCAGCAGGCTGCCTCCACCTCTGCTGTGGATGTCCAGGGAGCACCAAGATGTAGCGGCAGGGTTAGGAAAGTTAAGTAAAACTAACTCTTTTGAGTCCAACTAAGTAAACGAAATTAACAAAATTAGGGGCAAAGTAAAAGGCAGCCTCTTAAAGGGAAACTGCAAACACAAAGACAAAATTTAAAGGAAACTTGCAAACGTTAAACCAAAATGTGATTAACAGGGTAAATAAATCACCCCAGTCCCCGTGGTGCCTATTGAGCATGGAAGGCCTCGACGGTGCCTGCAGACACTGCGGGCTTCCTCTCCAGGGATAACCGGCCGCGAACATAGCCGCAGAAGAGAGGCAGACCCCCTCAATCGCCAGCTGCCTGGACCTGTTAATGGCCAACTTGGCCAGGCCCAGGAGCAGGTTCACGAGGAGGTCCTCCTCCCTTTCAGCCCCTCCTCGCAACGGGTGCCCATAGATCAGGAGCGTGGGACTGAAGTGCAAACAAAACAACAGTAAAAGATTTTTTAATTAACTGAACAGGGAGTGCAGCTGACCACACTCTATACAAACATAGTCCACGGACTCCACAAGACCGCAAAAAGGACAGGTATCCTGGGAGTCCGTGAACAGACACAACCTACAGTTGTACGGGACTGCTGCATGCAACACCCTCCACCCCAGGTCCCTGATGGAAAACGGGAGGACACCTCCATAGAGGGCACCCCAATGGGGACCTCCGCCGCCAGAAAGCAACAAGGCAGGCCAGGGGGTCTCCGAGCGGCAGGCGAGGGCAAGGAAGTGAAGGGTGTGCAGCAGCAGCCCCTACAGGAAACCCCTCCGCACTGTGCTAAAGGACACGGAGGGCATTTCCGTGAGGCAACTCAGGTTGCGGGGCACCAGGTCCCAAGGGAGATTTCAGGGCTTGGGACCAATGTGGAATTCCGCCCAAACAGCTCGGATGGGAGACCTGAGTCACCTCGAGACCCAGGATGACATTAGGGCCGAGCACGACCGTCCTAAGGTCATGGAATGGCATTGGCCACAAGCTGGACGTCCACAGACGCGCAATGTGCCAACTCCTGTGGTAGCATCCAGCCCACTCCTTCACAACCCAGTACATCCCCGATCCTGGTCACCCCAGCAGCCACAGTCTTCCTCTCCGCCAGCCACTGGAAAGGACGGAGGGGCAGATTCCTGAGCAGCGGCTCTCTGATGATAGTTGCTACTCCTGACGGGGGAGAGCTGCGTCGCGAGGTGACCATGTTCCAGACTTTGATCAGGTCCTGGTAAAAGACGAGCAATGCCTGCAAGGAGCCATGAAGTCCCCTCAGCTCTATAATCACGAGCTGCACATTATAATTCAGGCCGTGCACCTGGTGGAAAAAATATGTCGCCAGGGCACACCATCTTGGAGGGGCCTCAACGTAAAGGTATCGCTGCAGGGTCTGAAGCTGGAAATACACCACCTGGGTGCATAGACACACCAGCGCCTGACCACCCTCCACAAGTGGGAGACTCAGAACCTCAGCAGCGACCCAGTGCAGCCTTTTGTCCCAGAAGAAGTCGACGCGCATTCTCTGGATTTTTTTGACAATGTCCGGGGAGGGTTCAGAGTGACCAGCCAGTACCACAACATGGCGGCAATCAGCTGGTTTATAACCAGAACCCAACCCTGGTAAGACAGCACTCGGAGCAGTCCTGTCCAACGCCGCAGGCGAGTGGTGACTTTGGCTCCAGCTCCTGCCAATTCACCGGCCAGGATTCCTCAGCAGGGCAGAGATGGACCTCCAGGTAGAGGAGGCTGGTCCTGCTCCAGTTGAAAGGCCTGAGCTCCTTGGGTAGGGGATCAATCTGCCACTGACTGACCAGGAGTCCAGAACACTTGTCCCTGTTGATCCTGGTAGAGGACGGGACAGAGCAGACATCCTGGCACTTGCGCATCCTCCGCAGGTCAGCCGGGTCAGTGAACATAAGGAGCACGTCATCAGCGTAAGCCGAGAGGACCACCCCGATGCCCGGCCCGCATGGAACCAATCTCGACAACCTCCTCCCCAAGAGGCGCAGGAAAGGCTCCACACAGATAGAATACAACTGGCCAGACAGGGGGTAGCCCTGACGCACTGCTCTCCCAAAGTGAAGGGGCGCCGTCAAGGACCCGTTAATCTTAACTAGACACTCTGTGGCAGTGTATAGAAGTCGGATCCGGGTGGCAAAATGCGTCCCAAACCCGAATGCTCGCAGAATTCCAAATAAATATTCGTGATCCACCCTGTCGAACGTCTTCTCCTGGTCAAGAGACAGGAAGGCTCCCTGCGCCACTAGAGGGGCATCTCCCCCAGGACCCCCATGTAGTTGCTCCCCAAGATGTCCCAGAACGCCATGAAGAACTCCACAGTCAGCCCGTCCAGTCCCGGTGATTTGGCCCTGGAGAGACTGTCGAGGGTGCCGGTCAGCTCCCCCAGACTTATGGGAGAGTCAAGCTTTCCAGCGCGCTCCGGGCCGACCTGTGGCAGGTCCTCCCAAAAAACTCTGCGAGCATCCTCGCAGGACGGATCCGGAGAATACAGGGCAGTGTTGTAGAATTTGACAATGGCCCTGATACCTTCCAGATCCAAGACAAGGGATCCATCGTCGGCCAGCAGCGTAAGGAGCTGCTGACGGACCCTGTGTCTTTTTTCCAGTGAGTAGAAGAAGGGGGAGCCACGGTCCAGGTCCGGGAGGAACTGGATCCGTGACCTCACAAACGCGCCCCGGGACCCGGCGAGTTGCAGGTCCCGCAACGCGCCCTTCTTCTCATTGTACACCGACCGCAGGGCCGGGTCCGCGTCGGGCTGACGGAGACGTGCCTCCAGGTCGAGCATCTCCTTCTCCAACTCCTCGACCCTGGATTTCCGCCTCTTTGTCGACCCCCTCGCGTACTCCTGACAGAAAACGTGGACGTGAGACTTGCCCACGTCCCACCACAGCCTCAAGGAGGGGAAGCCTCCCCGCTTCCTTCTCCAGCCGGCCCAGAAATGACGAAACGAGTCCATGAACCGCTCGTCCTCCAGCAGCAGGTTGTTAAAGTGCCAGTACGCGTATCCCGTCCGAGTGCAGAACGGAGCGAGTTCCGCCCACACCAGACGGTGGTCCGTGCACGGCACCTGCCACATAGAATCTGATGAAACACAGGACACATAAGCCTTCGAAACGTAAAGACGGTCGAGTCTGGACGCTCCGACTCCAGGTGACACGAAAGTGAAAACGCTGGAGTCAGGGGAGATGTCGCCAGACGTCCACCAAGTTGAAGGACCCGACCAGGTCCCTCAACTTACTCACACCCAGCGAGCGGTGCTGGGCACCGTGATGGTCCCGGGCATCGAGGGTACAGTTGAAATCCCCCCCGAGGACGATGCACTCGCCCACGTCAATGGAGCCCAGATGAGTGGACACTTCCTCAAAGAAGCTCGCTTGCTGCTGCGAGTCCAGGGGAGCGTACACATTCACAAAGTGAAGCGCCGCGCCCCCCAGGCGCACGGTAAGGTGCAGCAACCGGCCTGGCACCAGCTCCTTGACCCCCAAGATCTCCGGCTGAAAATGTGGAGCCAACAATATAGCCACCCTGCCAGAATAGGAGGAAGGTGACTCATGTAGACCCCCCCTCGCCACTCCAGGAGCCACGTAGCTTTGTCTCCCGGAACGGTATGGGTTTCCTGCAGGAAGCACACCGCATACTTCCCATCCCGGAGAACCGAGAAGTTCTGGAACCTGCGCTGTGTGTCCCTGCTGCCGTGGATGCTGAGGCTGACTATGGTAGTCTTCATTGTTAGAAGTATGTGCAGCCATCACCTAGTGCAAAGTGTAAGAAGGAGAGGACTACTTTAGTCCTTCCTCCCCTTCAGGAGCCCATCGAGAAATGTGTGGTCCCTCCTCTTAGTGTTCTGGTCCAACCCAGGGGTCTTAAAGGTTTCATGGGCGGACCAGAACACAAGAGGATAAGAATGCCACCGGTCCATGGCCGACTAGACCCTGTCTTGGCGACCGCGATTACTGTCTAAAAAATGCTGGATGATCCTATAAATGGATGAGGGGAGGGTTAGTGGGAAGCACCAGGGGATCCACCGCCTCACCCGACAATGACTCTAAGTCATCCCCGGTGCTCACCACCAAACCCTGTCCTTCTCCAGGTCATCACCTCCAGCTTCCAACCCCTCCCCCATACTGAGGACGCAGGCTAGTTCGGAGCTGCCAGTCGGCTCCACCACCTCGACCCCACCCCCAGGATCAAGGGCACAGGTGTCCTCTCTGGTCTCCTCTTGGGGATATGGGCCAAAGGGTGGTGGCGGTTCAGAACCCCGCTCCCCCTCAGGCACCGGGTCACCCGGCAAATCTGGAAAAAACTCCGGACCTAGGACTGAGGCACCTAGCGCTAAAGGTTGGGAGGGACCGGGAGGCCTTCCTCGCCACCGCCACTCAATGACCCAGCTGTTGGAGCCATGACAGGACTGCCGCAGTTCCCTGGCGGGCCTGATGGCTTCTCAAGGGTACAAGGTGGGTCGGGGTGGGGCACCGCCGCAAGGACGATACCCTCACTGACCCCCGAGGGCCCCTGCTCAGGGACTGCAGCAAGGGGTCGGGGATTTGGGCTCCCCCAAGAGGATAGAGCAAGAAATTACAGGACGGAGACCCCACCATCTTTTTATTGGGGGAGGGGACACATCTGACCTCACAAGTCGGCGAGGTCATCCACCTCCGAGCGGCGACATCTCTTCTTGGGTAGGCTGGGGGCTGGAGAGACCTCCATCTGCGAGGCCCCCGCTGCCTCGTCCAGCCCCTCCGGACGCTCTGCCCTCTGGGTTTTGGGCAGGCCCACCCTCTTTAATAGGATCACCAGCTCAGCGTCGCGCGCCCGACTGCCACCGGACCTGGGAACCCGCGCGGGGACAACGCTGGTCCCAGCACTTGGCGCTGAGGTGCACACAGGCCCAGGAACACGCGCAGACATGTCACCAGGGCCGGATGATGTTTTTACCCCCGAGCCGGTGTTTTCAGGGGCCTGGGGATCAGGGCGGGTTTGGAGGGGCTGGGGGGCTGCCTCCAGGTGGCGGGCCCTCCTCTGCACCTTCTTACAGTGCGAGGGCTCTACTTCCGCCTCACCAGTAACTGAGATGGTGGTGGCTGCCGGCAGCACCTCTCCGTACAGGGAGGGAGAGGGAGTGGTGACGGGGGAAGAAGCGGCGGTGCCAGCTGCGGCCGCCTGGGCGGTATTGGCGGCCTTGGAGGCGGAGCAGTCCTTTCTCACATGCCCCAGCCCCTTGCAGACAGGGCACTGCACGCCACCCACCGACTCCCCTCAAAGACGACATCGAAACCTCCCTCTGTTCACTCCTCCTAGGCCAGGCCTACAAAAATCTGGCACCGGAAGGAATACATGTGACAGAGGCTGGCCTCCTTCAGGCCGAGTGGGCTGCACATTCAGTGAGTGGAAGCCCTTGCGGTTGATGAAGTCCATTGAGTGTAGCAAAGGAGACCTGAGCACCACATGAGTGCAGTCAATCGCACCCTGTAACTGTGGGAACCCCAAGATCAGGGAGAATCCAATGACCCTTGCATCCTGGTTGTCCCGCTCCCGGGCGAAATGCATAAAGTTGTGTGCCATGGAGAAGATGGCATCCGTGACCTCATGGGTGCATTTGTGGGTGGCGGATTGTGAAATCCCACAGAGGTCACCTGTGGAGCCCTGAAAGGAGCCACTGGCATAGAAATTAAATGCTGCAGTCACTTTCACAGCCACTGGTAATGGATGCCCTTCAAGTCCCCTTGGTGCCAAATCCTGCAGTAGGTGGCAGATGTGAGCCACCAGGTCCCTAGACATGTGCATTCGGCAACACTGGTTCTCAGTCATCTGCAGGAATGGCAGGCGGTGTCTATAGACCCTGGGTGTCGCTAGGCACCGACCAGCCACAGCTCACTGTCACTCCCGGGCAGTGTGTGTGGGAGCTCCTGCTGCCCCTTCCTCATGAGGTTGCTGCTCCTGTCTTTGCACGGCCATGTGCCTCAGTTGCTCTCTGCCTTCAGGGAGCTTTCTCTCAGTGCTGGCCTGTGCCCACATTGATGTCAGCACCCACCCTCTTACCGCCCCCACCCCGGCAGCGTTGAGCTTCTCAGGGCACGTTTCACACTGGCTGGCCGTTAATTAGCCAGTCATCGTGAAATCGCGGCCGGGGGGTCGTTCACGGTTGTCTGTGCGTTCCCCGGCCGACCCCAGACCCGCCGATTGCACCTGCCCATCAACCTAAACATTCTACCCTTTGAATTCAATTTTGCTAGGACTCCTTGATGCCACTGTCAGTCAATGCTGCCTTCATGTCAAGGGTAGCCTCCCTTACATCACCTCTTGAATTCAGCTTTTATCCATGTTTGGACTAAGGATGTGATAAGGTCTGGAACTAAGTGACCTTGATGGAACCCAAATTGAGCATCAGTGAGCAGGTTATTGCTGTGTAAATGCTGCTTGGTAGTCCTGTAATGACACGTTTCCATCATTTTGCAGATGACTGAGAGTAGACTGATTGGATGGTAATTGGCCAGATTAGAGTTATCCTGATTTTGGTAGAGACAGAATATACCTGGGCAACTTTCCATATTGTTGAATATATGTCAGTGTTGTCATTGTACAGGAAAAGCTCTATAACTTACAAACACCATTCCCAACACCTGGCTTCCTCTCACCACCCCTATCCTTGAAGCATTGGTAGTGGAGGTAGGCAGGAGGAGAGGTGTTACTGTCCCAGCCATGCCACAAGAATCCTAATGACCTCACGCGAGTCATCAACATCAGTGAATGCATCTTCACATGGCATTTCCTACACAGCACAATCAGTCTCTCACGCAGCTCACTACACCACATCAGCCTTACTCAAACAGCAGCACTCCTGGGCATTCAGGAATCTAGATATTCCACCTCACCCTCATAGGACTACACATGCTGCCAGCCTCAGACCCACCTCTCACTGCCTGTGCCTACCTCCAGTTATTCAGATGTGGCAGGCATTTCATCCAAACACACTGCTGCATAATCACTAATACTCTGTGCTCTCTCTTGTAGAACAAGGTGTCACACATTAGAAGGGCAGAACTGGTGGGGAACATGAATGTCTGCAACTTTTGAGTCGTACAGAGGAGATGGTCCTTTGCAACATGAGGATTGTTGCAGTGGGCCCTCAGGCTCTAATGTCACTGAGAACATTAAAGATGACAGCATCTTCCTGCCTTATGCTCCTTCTCAATTCTCAGCTCACCCTCACCCAGCTACCTGTCATGATGAACAAGCTGCAGGTGCCACCATAGACCCTTTGCTTGCCACCCTACCCCCTTTCCTCAAACCAACCTTCCCCTTCTGGTTTCCTGCTTTCAGACAGCAAAGAACCCCCAACTGCTCAGCCGCAGCAACCTCAGGAGAAAGAGAACGAGCAACAGCATAGCACGGATAAAATGGCCCCTGTCACTTGACTGACACTTTCAGCCACCAGCTCAAACATTGCCACTGTATTTACCTTGGAGGCTAGTGTAGAGCTGGGATCAGCACATGGTGATCATCAGCACAGGACATGAATGAGCTGCAAACAGACCAGGGTTAAAAGATGGTTTGTGTGCCAGCTCACCAGATTGCATGGTGAGTTCTGCTGCAGAGGACCTTGACGAGAGACTCAATAGGGTCGCAGGGGTGCTGAATGAGCATGCATATCGAGATACTGGCCACATTGACTGATCTGCCAGACAGCCCCCGTCACTATTAAGGAGCATATAGGAGATCTGGCTCCAGGTTGGTTGAGGTTATTGTGCAGAGCTTGCCCTCTCCACACCTTCTGCACCATCTCTCTGTGATGCTGCTGATCCAGAGTCACTGTCATTGCTGCCCTCACACCTGTTGCCTGTTGACAAGTCACCGACATCTCTGTCATCTTTATGAGGATGGGGCTATGCTCTCTGGCAAATGGGCCAAAAAATATTCAAGAAAGTTCCATAAATTTTACTCAGCTGCAATCAGGGTGCCTGGCCCTTTAAACAATGGTACTGTAGGGCCCATCTTGCTTCCTCATGCTTCTGTTTTTCAGGAGTGGGTTACACAGGTATTGCAGGACCTGTTCTGTTCAATTTTGTTATCCTGACAACATATCAGCTGGCTGGGCTGTGTGAGAACAGGATAGCACCAACTCAATGTGTTTGGACACACACAGGGGAAGCAGCTTTGTGCACCCATGTCAATGAAGAATGCAGCACACATTGCAGATGCACGCAACCAGACACTGCTGCTGCAATTTTCTTCCAGGACCTTCTGATCCCAGCTGTCAAGGAAATGTGCAGCACAGTGTCTCTTGAAGTGGAGTAGAGCCAGGTGAAGACAGTACACACCCACTTTATACAGCACAAGCTGCCGTATTCTGTCTGGTAAGTTTAAAGGTCCAGTCTTTGAGTGTGGGTGAGTGGGTGGGTAGGTGGGTGTGTGGGTGAGATGGGCTGGTGAGTGAGTGGATGAGGTGGGTTATGTAGGTGAGGTGTCTAGATGGGTGAGGTGGGTAGGAGGGTAGGTAGGTACATGGGTAGGTGGGTGAATGGATGGGCAGTGGGTATGTGCGTGAGTGGGCAAGTGGGTAGGAGGGTGAGGGGGTAGGTGGGTCAGTGGATTGGGTGGTTAGGCGGATGAGGTGTCTAGGTGGGTGAGTGAGTAGTTGGGTGGTCAGGGAGTAGTTGGGTCGTATCAGGGGTAGTCGGGTGGTCGGGGGGGGTGGCATCATGGGTAGATGGTACACACTGCTGCCAATGTGCGCCAGCGGTGGAGGGAGTGAATGTTTGTGGATGTGGTGCCAATCAAGTGGGCTGCTTTATCCTGGATGGTGTCAAGCTTCTTGAGTGTTGTGGGAGTTGCACTCATCCAGGCAAGTGAAGAGTATTCCATCACACTCCTGACTTGTGCCTTGTAGATGGTGAACAAGTTTTGGGTAGTCAGGGAGTGAGTTGCTCACCACAGGATTCCTAGCCTCTGACCTGCTCTTGCAGCCACAGTATTTATATGGCTAGTCCAGTTCAGTTCTGGTCAATGGTAACCCCCAGGATGTTGAAATTTGGCATCCAGCAACGGTAATGTCATTGAATGTCAAGAGGACATGGCTAGATTCTCTCTTGTTGGAGATGATCATTACCTGGCACTTCTGTGGTGCGAATATTACTTGCCACTTGACAGCACCTTCCAAACCCATGACCAATACTATCTAGATGGACAAGGACCGCAGATACAGAAAAAACAGCAAGGAGAGCTGAGCATTCAGTTCGAAACAGTGAGGAGAGAGCAGGGAGATCAGTTTAAAATAGTGAGGAGAGAGCAGGGAGATCAGTTTAAAACAGCGAGGGGAGAGCAGGGAGATCAGTTTAAAACAGCGAGGAGAGAGCAGGGAGTTCAGTTTAAAACAGCGAGGAGAGAGCAGGGAGTGTTTAAAACAGCGAGGAGAGAGCAGGGAGTTCAGTTTAAAACAGCGAGGAGAGAGCAGGGAGTGTTTAAAACAGCGAGGAGAGAGCCGGGAGTTCAGTTTAAAACAGAGAGGAGAGAGCAGGGAGATCAGTTTAAAACAGCAAGGAGAGAGCAGGGAGATCAGTTTAAAACAGCGAGGGGAGCCGGGAGATCAGTTTAAAACAGTGAGGGGAGCCGGAAGATCAGTTTAAAACAGTGAGGGGAGCCAGGAGATCAGTTTAAAACAGTGAGGGGAGCCGAGAGATCAGTTTAAAACAGCGAGGAGAGAGCAGGGAGGGAGACAAAAAGTAGGAAACTATAGGCCAGTCAGCCTAACATCATTCATTGGGAAAATGCTAGAGTCCATTATTAAGGAAGAAATAGCAGGATATTTAGAAAAGCTTAACACAATCAAACAGAGTCAACATGGTTTTGTGAGAGGGCTATCATGTTTGACAAATTTGCCAGAGTTCTTTGAGGATATAATAAGCAGAGTTGATAAAGATGAACCAGTAGATGTAGTGTATTTGGATTTCTAGAAAGCATTCGATAAGGTGCCACATAAAAGGTTATTGCTCAAGATAGGATCTCACGGTAATGGGGGTAATGTACTAGCATGGATTGAGGATTGGTTAACACACAGAAAACAGAGAGTCAGGATTAATGGGTCATTTTCAGGTTGGAAAGACGTTACTAGTGGAGTGCCACAAGGATCAATCCTAGAGCCTCAATTATTTCCTGTGTATATTTATGACTTTGAGGAGGGGGCAGAGTGTAATGTATCCTAATTTGCTGATGGAATCTGCAAGGGATATAGACAGGTTGAGTGAGTGGGCAAAAACTTGGCAGATAGAGTTTAATGTAGGAAAGCATGAGGTCATGCACTTTGATAGGGAAAATCAAAAGGCAGGCTATTATTTAAATGGAGAGAGTGTCATGACTCACTGAGGATAGTGCGCTGTAATATCAAGCCCCACTGTTCCCCGAGCCATGACAAATGTGAAAAGTTTGACCAAACCACCAGATTGTCCCAATTCTACCTAACTGTTTAATTTAGGTTAACAGAATCTGAGCACCAGGTTTGTAACCTTAATAAGTAATTAACTGTTTATTAAACAAATTGTCATTAACCAGTGGCAAAAGAAAAAAATATGAACTGCTAACTTCTATCACTATAACTTAAACCCTACCCTCGTCTTAAATCCCTATACACACACATACATACACACAAACATACGACACACAAATCCTAGATTTTAAGGATGGGATAAAACAGTTCAATAGCACCAATTCCGGAGTACAGGGTTCAATGGGTTGATTTTGATCCATGTCTTCCAAATTCCTTTCAGTTCCTGTTGATGACACAATGTGGTCTTCCAGCACTTTCGGTCTTTAGTTCACTGTTTGAGAACTTGCTTTTCAATGTCTCTAACAGTGGCTTTCCCCTTTTCCTTTTTACAGGGGTTTTCTCAGAGAGAGAGCAGGTTATGGAGATATGAGGAAAAGAGATTTTAGATGTTTTTTCTTTGCAGGCCAGGAGCTTTCTGCATTGCAACCACACAATGCACTGCTCACCTGGTCAGCAGCCAATTAAAATGCTGTTGTCATGCAGCTCACTTGGTCCAGGACTCCTTTCTGACACTGTCCTCCCTTTCATGGCACACTGTGTTCCAGGACTGCAACATTGTATATATCTCTCATTCTGTTCCAGTGGACGTGTCCTTTAAACTGCAGCCATTGTAATTTTAATCCACAATCTAACAGATGTTCTTGTACATGAAACACAAAAAGTTAACCTGCAGGTGCAGCAAGTAATTAATAAGGAAAATAAAATTTTGACCTGTATTGCTACAGGGTTGGAGTTTAAAAATAGGGAAATCTTGTTACAAATGTACAGGGTGTTGGTGAGGCCGCACCTGGAGTACTATGTACAATTTTGGTCCCCGTATTTAAGAAAGAGTAAAGTGGCATTGGAGGCAGTTCAAAAAAAATTCACTAGGCTGATTCCTGGGATGAAGGGCTTGACTTATCAAGAACAGCTAAACAGGTTAGACCTTTATTCATTAGAGTTCAGAAGAATGAAGTGTGATCTTATTGAAATGAACAAGATTCTGAGGGGGCTTGACAGGGTAGATGTTGAGATGTTTCCACTAGTGGGGGAATCTTGAACTAGGGGACATAGTTACAGGATAAGGGGACACTAATTTAAAACTGAGATGCGAAGGAATTTCTTCTCTCAAAGGATAGTGAATGCCTGGAATTCTCTACCCCAGAGAGTTGTGGAGGCTAGATCACTGAAAGTATTTAAAGAGGAGGTAGATAGATTTTTGAAATATTGGGGAGTTGAGGGTTATGAGGAGCTGGCACGAAAGGGGAGTTAAGGCCTAGGGCAGATCAGTCATGATCTTATTGAATGGTGGGGCAGGCTTGAGGGGCCAAATGGCCTACTCCTGCTCCTATTTCTTATGTTCTTATGGGAACTCCATCTCCTGGAAGTTCCCCTCCAAGCCACTCACCAACCTGACTTGGAAATATATCGCTGTTCCTTCACTGTCGCTGGGTCAAAATCCTGGAACTCCCTCCCTAACAGCACTGTAGTAGTACCTACACCACATGGACTGCAAGGTTCAAGAAGGCAGCTCACCACCACCTTCTCAAGAGCAGTTAGGGATGGCTAATAAATGCTGGCCTAGCCAACGATGCCAACAACCCGTGAAAAAATAAAAAAAGCTGGAGGTGCAATCAGGTAATTTTCTCTCACTTCCATTCTCCTCTATTTTGTTTTAAACTTCAGTTTTTGAAATTCACTTTTTATGTGTTGCAAAGTCAATTATATCCTATGAGTTTCAATTTGAAAATATGGCATATTAGCTGCACAATTACTGTAAATAAACAACTTTATAAGGCAACTCTGTTGTTCTGCATAACCTACAGTTTGTAAAAATGCCCATATAGTATAAGTCAATTTTCATCTTTTTATAGAAACATTGCCTTTAGGCTGTTCACAGATGGAGGTAATACAGTTGCTACAAAAACACAAACCTGTCAAGATTGATTATCGAGTCTCAATCTTATTCCTACATGACCACATTCAGGGACGGTATGAATGCCAGCACAAATCAGAAGCACCCGTGTTTCCTGTCATTACGTATGAAGTGGCCTAGCCTGCTTTCTGAATTGCCCAACAATTATTATCAAATGGAATAGACAGCACTATTTCACTGTAATGCCTTGTGCATTGGTTAGATGCCTGTGTAAAATCACAATGATGATGTGACTATCGGGATGTTTGTAAATCTGTAAAGCAAGAATGCCTCAACACAGCCACATCTACATTTCTGAATTCTACATCTTCACCTAATATCAATAGAAGAGTGAGTCCATAGGAGAAGCCGTTGTGGAACGTTTTCTGCTGCGAGAAGGAAGAGGTTTAAGAACTGACCGCAAAGCAGATGCACTACTCACGCTCTATTTTGAATGAAATAAAGTTCTGAGCTATAAATAACCAGGACCTTATACCTGATGCATTCATACTTGCTCAGTGACTAGGAGGAGTGTTTAATATCTAATCCAATTTTAATGTTTCATCAAATGATTATTTCAAAAAGATATTCATTACCCTGGGGAAAAGTCAGTGACAATCTGGCAGACATTTATTTGAAGTTGCACAGAATGATAACATCGAATATTTTTCATTGGCTTGTAAAAATAGTATCATTCTTGTTGCTACTAACTGAGTGAGGCATCTAGCTAATAAAGTATTCACTGAGCTTTCAATGCTTTCCCAGCACCTAATAAATTGAATTTCAATAGTAGACTGGGAGAGGATAGCTATTTCACTGGACTCCTAATCACTATCTGTTAATGACAAAAATCTACAGGGTTAGGGTTTCCATAGAAACAAAGTCAAATTCTTATTCAATGAGTGTTGAATGTTTACGAACAACAAAAAAGCTTCCACATAAGTACAAACAATGCTGTTATCTTGTGGCGAGCTTGAATTAAAACTCAATTATTTAATCATTGCTGTCCACATTAAAAATAACCTCATATTAAATTTATTATTGTGAATGGACTATGTGACACAATGAGTTAGGACTCTGTTTCACTCCCTCTGGGATTTTAAGTCAAATCCAAGCAGACGGATGGGATAAAAATCTCTTCCCCCTGAGAGTCTTAAACAAAATGAATTTGGGCACTTCAAGCTAGCTCCCAGTAAACATGCAGAGAAACTGCCCATGATTGACATGTCGTTTTACTTAGTGACACTGATGACTGACCAACATCAATATCATTGTTACAGCACAGTATGACCTATTTGTATTGGGAAACACCAGCATTGAATCTTGTTACAATCTAATGCTGCACTAATATTACAGAAGAATTTCCTGAAGCAGGTCTATAACACTGGCTGCTCCTCCATATTGCTATAGAAACTGCCCGGTCTACATAGCAGACCAGTTTCTAGGGTCACCAGAACCACTTTGAAGGAGATTCGCGGTTGCAGGTTTGCGCATGTGCAATTATCTTAAAGCTGTTGCTTGTGATTATGATGTTATTGCTAATAACAGGTACAGCTCTGTAGAAAACAATGACAACAATCACATCACTGGCCTTCATGGATCTGATGACAGCTTCTAGTTATTTTTTGCAGCAGCAGTCAAATATTGTGGCCAGCTTCAATAGCGAGTTATTTTGTCTGCTCACCACCATCAGAGACATCACTGATTTTGGACCAATACCATCAGGTCTGATGACATCCAGTGTGTCTGGTAGCACAAACAACTGCTTATTTATGTTGCCATTTTATTCCCAGCTGTATGTGGAAGAAGATGGTGTCCTATTCTAATAACATTCTTTCCGTTACCTTAGTAAAAATAACATCCTTCCTTACTGCACAAATATCTATTCAATTCCAGTACCACCTTCCTGTCAGCCTTTTTCTATCTCGTTTTCTGGTGTACTTTCTTGTTAGACACTTTTGAACCATTTGCTGATTGCCTTGCACTCTGAAGAGGTAAGAAACACAAAATTCAAAAGCAACATGTGTGGCTAGAGAATTAGCAATGAGAAACTAACAGGAACTTCTGATGACAACCAACACTGAATAAACAGTCAGGAGAATTCACAGCATAAGCAAAAGAAGAAGGTGGTGCTGTCAAATTGCTAAGAAAACAAAGCCCAGTAGTTAACCAGCATCCTAACCAGTTAACCAGCATTAAACCAACAATGGGCCTATATGGAATGGATAAAAAGTATTCCTATAGGGTCCTTACTACCGACTAATGCATTGATTTGCTGAGTGAATTTATAATGTGGGTGAGTCAGGTGTTGGGGCAGCCCAATTTCACAAAAGGGCCATACTACAAGTGTTGGGCCATTGTAAAAATATTACAATGAGCGTTTTAAATGCTCCTGGCATGCCTATGAAGAAGCCCAATATAATATGGCAGGTGGCACACTTCTGCCACAGAATGAGCTTGCACATGCTGGCCACCAGAATGGATGCGCAGGTGTCAATTTTACGCCTATAAAACAGGTTAATGTGATTGAATTTCTGGGTGCACATGTTACTGATAAAAATACTAAATCAATTCAGACATAAGACATAGGAGCAGAAGTAGGCCATTGGGCCCATTGAGTCTGCTCCACCATTCAATGGGATCATGGGCGGGATTTTCCATACCTGCCCGCCACCGGGATCTTCCAGTCCTGCCGCAAGTCAATGGACTCCTGGCTGGGGTGCCGCCTCGCCCGCAGTGGGTCCCGCCCGAGACAGGGCAGGGAAATCCCTGCCCATGGCTGATCTGATAACCCTCAACTCCACTTTCCTGCCTTTTTCCCATAACCCTTGATTCCCTCACTGATTATAAATCTATCCATCTCAGCCTTGAATATACTTAACCACCCAGCCTCTACAGCCCTCTGATGTAGAGAATTCCACAGATTCACTACCCCCTGAGAGAAGAAATTCCTCCTCATCTCTGTCTTAAATGGGTGACCCCTTTGCCCTGAGATTATGTCCTCTGGTCCTAGACTCTCCCACAAGGGTAAACAACCTCTCAGCATCTACTCTGCCAAGTCCCCTAAGAATCTTATATTTTTCAATAAGGCCACCTTTTATTCTTCTAAACTCCAATGAGTACAGGCCCAACCTACTCAACCTCTCCTCATAAGAAAATCCCCCCATACCCGGAATCAATCTAGTGAACCTTCTCTAGTCTGCCTCCAATGTCAGTATATCTTTCCTTAGATAGGGGGAGCAAAACTGTTCACAGTATTCTAGGGGCAGGATTTTCCCTTCGGTGAGCAGGGGACGGGGCCAGCTTGCCGTTGCATAAAGTGACACTCGGTGATGTTGAGCGGAACTCCCGACGTCACTGCGCCCCATTTAAATTTTCAGGTAGGCAGGGGCGCAGCAAAATCAGCTGTGTGCCTGCCGACCTGTCAATGGCCAATTGAGGTTTCATGTAGGTTTTTAAAAATTTTATTAAAGTTTTTTCTTAAAAATTATGGACATGTCCCAACTCATGTGACTGTGTCACATGAGGGGACATGTCGGGGATTATTTTTTTTCTATTTTTAATATTTTTGACCGTAGATGCGATCTCCCTGAGGCAGCACTTAGCCTCAGGGAGATGAATGCTCTCTTTTGTGCGCATGCGCAAAAGAGCGCACTCTCAGGTTTAGGGATTCCTCCCCATTCACACAGGCAGCGCATAGTGCTTCCATGCGGACATCACGCTGGGCGGGCCTTAATTGGCCCGCCCATGTAAAATGGTGCCCCGCCCCCATCCATTCTGGGGGGAAAATTCTGCCCTAGGCGTGGTCTAACTAGTGCCTTGTATAGTTTTAGCAAGGCTTCCCTATTTTTATGCTCCATTCCCTTTGAAATAAAGGCCACATTCCATTTGCCTTCACTAAGTGCACTAAGTGCACTTAATGCAATTTTAGTAGCCATAGATCCAAATTTCAACAATGTATTTTGAAATTTGCTATACTTAGAAACTGTTTTCATCAAAGAAAGAAATGTTTTGTGAAATATGTTGAGTTCCTTTTTATATTCAATAGAGGGTGAGATGCCAGGCCAGCACACAGGCTATTGCCAATGACCCTTAAGTCAACCACTTGGAAGTTCCAGACACTCGCCCTTCCAGTGAATGCACTTCAAATTAGTGCTTGGAATTGTCCGGAGGTCATGGAAAGTGCTCTACACATGCAAATCTTTCTTCTTTCTTTCGAAATCTCTGCCTCCCCTGCAAGGGGTGGGGGGTGAAGGAGGAGGTGGGGGTGGTGAAGAAGCGGGGGAGGTGGGGGCATTGGGGGAATTGGCTTCCATTTGGCCTCTTCCTGATGAAGACATAAAAACATAAGAACATATGAAAGAGGAGCAGGAGTACACCATATGTCCCTTCAAACCTGGTCCACCATTCAATACAATCATAGCTGATCTTTGGTTTCAATTCCACTTTCCCGCCTCCCCTAATTCCCTGAGAGGCCAAAATCTGAATAATATGGGGCGGCAGACAGCACAAGCACCCCCCACCCCGGAAAGAACATTGGCGTGGAGCTGACATGCTTTACGCTGACCTGCCCTGCAGCTATAAAGCTCTGCAGGATGGACGAATGAGGGCCGAGTGAGACTTCCGCCTCTCGCTGGGGCACCAAGAAGGTGCCAGTGGCAGCTGCTGGGGCTACAGAAGAAGAAGAAGAAGTTGGATCCTTGGAGCACATAAGTCCAGGGTCTTGGGCTGGGAGGGTTTGGGTAGGTTAGGGAGAGAGGCGGCAGGGGGGTGCGAGGTGTTAGGTTTAAGGTAAGGAGTGGGTAGGAAGGAATGGGGGTGTTCAATCTAAGGGGGGCTGCCCCATGATCGGCAAAGGGCAGTCCCCGAAGGGTGACACCCCACCATACTTCCCACCCTTTAAGCACTTGAGTTAAAAAAAAATCAGGTTCCTGCTCCTGCCCTGCTGCCCATTCCAAATGCTTTATGTTGTGTGTTGCATATTGTCAAGGCCAATTGGCTTAACAACAAAACTAATTGACCCTTAATTATTCACTTAAAGATGGCAGGTGGCCTGCTGATTTTGGTGCCCTTCTATCCACAAGAGTTTGGGGGTGAGCACAGGGGTGGGCAATAAGGTGGTGGGATGGGCCCACAGGGACATGTAAAATTTAGCCCCAAGAATCTGTCTATCTCAACCTTTTGCATATTCAATCATGGAGTATCCACAACCCTCTGGGGTAGAGACTTCCAAAGATATGCAATAGACAGTGTGATCCCACAGCCAACAGATCAGATCCAAGATCTGCAGTCCTGCCACATCCAGTTGTGAATCGTGATGGACAATTAAACAACTAATCGGAGGAGGAGGCTCCACAAATATCCCCATCCTCAATGCTGGGGGTGCCCAGCACATCAGTGTAAAAGACAAGGTTGAAGCATTTACAACCACTTTCAGCCAGAAGTGCCGAGTGGATGATCCATCTTGGCATCACCAATACCAGTCTTCAGCCAATTTGATTCACTCCCTATGATATATCAAGAAATGGCTGACAGCGCTGGATACTGCAAAGGCTATGGGCCCTGACAACATTCCAGCAATAGTACTGAAGGCTTGTACTCCAGAACTAGCCACTTCCCTAGCCAAGTTGTTCCAGTACAGCTATGACATTGACATATAACTGACAATGTGAAAATTACCCAGGTATATCCTGTCCACAAAAAGCAGGACAAATCCAACCTGGCCAATTACCGCCCCATCGGTCTATTCCCAATCATTTGCAAAGTAATGGAAGTGCCATCGACTGTGCTGAGGCACTTGCTTACCAATAACCTGCTCACTGATGCCCAGTTTGGGTTCCACCAGGGCCACTCAGCTCCTGACCTCATTACAGCCTTGGTCCAAACATGGACAAAAGAGCTAAACTCCAGAGGTGAGGTGAGAGTAACTGCCCTTGACATCAAGGCTGCATTTGACTGAGTATGGAATTAAGCAGAGATAGTGGCCTGAATCTTCTGTTCGGCGTGCGGGGGCGGGCCCCGCATGCCGACGCGTAAAATGACACGCGGTGATGTCACTGCGCGTCATTCCGATCTTCAGTTCAGCGGGCGCGTACAGGACTCAGCTGCATTCCCACTGAGATGTTAAAGGCCTGCTAAGGCCATTTAAAAACCAATTAGCCCCATTGAGAGGGCTTCCCATCCAACCTTAAGGTTGACGGGCAGGCGAAGAGCCCAAGTGGCTTTCGCATTTTTCATGGAAGCTCATCCATGGGCGGGATGAGGTTTCATGAAGGCTTTATTAATTTAATAAAATGTTTCACGTAAATTGATAAACATGTCCCACCTCATGCGACAATGTCACATGAGGTGGGACATGTCTGAATAATTTTATTTTTTCATTTATCATATTTTTCAGACTTTCCTTAATCTCTGATGCAGTTCCGTGCCTCAGGGAGATTCCTGCGCTCTTTCGTGCACATGCGTGAAAGAGCACCGGCCCCAACTCTCCCTCCTCCCCCTGCCCACACAGGTAGCGCTGAGCTATTCTGGGCGCGCATCATGCTGGGTGGGTCTTAAGTGGCCCACCCACACAAAATGGCAGCACGCAGCCGATCGCGGGTGGCGATTGACTACGCGCCCACCCGTGCCTGCTCCCACTCAGCCCTCCCGGCAGGGAGAAAATTCTCCGCAGCAAAATTGAAACTAATGGAAATCAGGGGGAAAACTCTCTCCTGGTTGGAAGTGTACCCAGCACAAAGAAAGATTGTTTGTGGCTGCTGGAGGTCAATCATCTCAGCACCAGGACATCACGGCAGGAGTTCCTCAAAGTAGCATCCTAGATCCAAGCATCTTCTGCTGCTTCATCATTGATCTTCCACTATCATAAGTTCAGAAATGGAGATGTTCGCTGACGATTGCACAATGTTCAATATCACTCGCAACTCCACAGATACTGAAGCAGTCTGTGTCCATGTACAGCAAGACCTGGACAATATCCAGGCTTGAGCTGATAGATGGCAAGTAACATTTGCATCACACAAGTACCAAGCAATGACCAAGAGAGAATTTAACCATCTCTCCTTGACATTCAATGGTATTAACATCACTGAATCCCCCATTATCAACATCCTGATGGTCACCATTGAGCAGAAACTTAACTGACCACCCATATAAATACTGTGACAACAGCAGGTTAGAAGTTGGGAATTCTGCGATGAGTAACTCACTTTCTGCTTCTCCAGTGCCTGTCCACCATTGGCAAGGCACAAATCAGGAATGTGATGGAATATTCCCCACTTGCCTGGATGAGCGCAGCTCCTACAATAGTTAAGAGGCTGGACACCATCCAGTTTAAAGCAGTCTGCTTGATTGGCACCCCATCTACCACATCTACTCCCTGAATCACCAACACACAATGGCAGCAGTGTACCAAATAAAAGATGCAGTATAGCAACTCGCAAAGGCTCCTTCGACAGCACCTTCCAAACCCATGACCTCTACCACCTAGAAGGACAAGTGCAGCAGATGAATGGGAACACCACCACCTGGAAGTACCCCTCCAGGCCACACGCCATCTTGACTTGGAAATATATCACCATTCTTCCACAGTCCTTGGGTCAAAATCCTGGATCTCCCTCCCTAACAGCACTGTGGGTGTACCTACACCACATGGACTGCAATGGTTCAAGAAGGCAGCCCACCATCACCTTCTCTAGGACAATTAGGAATGGGCAACAAATGCTGGTATGGGCAGCGATGCCTACATCCCCTGAAAGAATTTTTAAAAATCACAATGCTTTCAGTAATTAAATTTCTCTTTATCTCAGCCCTAAATCATGGGCTTCTTATCTTGATACTGTAACCTCTTGTTCTTGATTTCCCAGCCAAAGGACACAACTTCTCAGTGGTGACCCCTTTTGAAAGCCCACCTTTGTTCTCTGGGACTTTGTCCCTGCTGTTTGACAATCTATTAGTCTTCCTAGCCCTCACCCCTCCCCACATTCACCACCCCCTTCCATGGCCCCATATAGCCCCCATGCCACCTTCGTAGCCATAAATCCACTCTCCACCATGAGAAGACCTCAGGACCATGTGGAAATGAAAACAAAAACTGTTAATAACCTAATACACTTGATGGTGAAACAAACTCTCATTCATGAAATGCATTCAAAGCTTTTAAATCTCTTCAAGTGGTTTATCTCTTATAAAAACAAACAAGCTTCTATTCATACCCCACATCAAAGACAACTAATCCTTTAATAGCATCTTTAAACTGTCAATGAAACTGTGAACTCAGAACCCCCTGCTGAGATAATTATAGCTTTTCAAACTCAGGCAAACATTCATAATAACGTAGCAATAGCCTCTGTGGGAAGTTCAATAAATGACTCTATTGCAACTGCACAACCAGGTGCTAATATTTTTTGCTAACCTATACCCAAGATGTTGTCTTTTACTCTTCGTGACAGCTTCAGCTTTATTTTTAATATGTAAAGAGTGAGGCATTTAAAATAACTTCAGGTCAAGACACTTAACAAACATATCCACCCTTCAAAGAGCATTTATGTCTACTTCATCAATTCGTGATTCGCACACTGTGGGTTAAGGTTCTTGGAAGAACCTAAATGTGGTCGTTTGAATTCAGGACTTAGTTCAAATGGCCCTGCTGAGCTCAGATTTCCCGCCTGTGTGAATCACGCCTCGTCCCTTCCCCCTACTGGCAAAAATTGGATGTCAGAAATGGGGGCGGGACTTCTACATCCAGTCCCCACCTTCTATTTTTAAAGGTCTGTGGAGTCTTTCTGACTCTGTGAAAATCCAGCTTTTTGTTTCAGATCAGACCAGAAACTCAGTGGCGTGGGAGTCAAAGCTGCATCTGTCCTAAATACAAGGAAGTGACATGGTTATAATTCTGTCCTGTCACCAAGTATAAGATATATTGAGGGAGCACAATAGGCCAGTATACAAAAATAATCATTGAGCAGCACAGGCAACATAACTCAAAAGCAGAGAATAATGAATGGGTTATGTCGGACACAGCATAAACTATACTCCCGCTTAATGGGAAAGTGTTTACCTGACTTGCCTGTGTTCAATTACATATTTACGAGTAAACATCCTTTTGTTTGATCACATCCAAGTTAATATTTAAGCACAATTCATCTATTTCAGAGAAGTTGAAGTTTTATGTTGGAAAATTGAAATGATGGTATCAATCTTTCGGTGCATTACGATTCACAGCAGAGCAGCCATTGAATTAAATCTCGTGCACCTCCCGCAGTGATCAAAGTTTTCTCTCCAATTAAGGGCATTTACAATAAAAAGAATGGCATTGGATATAGGCTGCTCTTGTTCAGTGAAAGATCAGAGTTGCTGTCTCCCACAGGATTTGTGACCAGCATACAGCAGAGGTTAAATATCTGTCCTTAAATGACCAAAGAACAGTTCGGTTGACTTACTCATTAACATAACGAATAATTTCATACTGCATTAATTTAAAGTTCTGAGATCAATTATTTTACTCATTCAACTGCATACCATTTAACCTGCTTATATAGATTAATACTCAGGGCCACCTTATATTCTGAGCATTTTCAGCTGTACAGTTGCCATTGCTCCTGACTCATTTACATATACTCTCAGCAGGAATCCTTGCCATGGTATGGGAGGCTGCAGGAAAACAACTGGGGAACTGCAGGGTGCAGTTTAATTTGTCACTACTTTCTTTAGATCATTTGCGTTTTTGCTGAATTTGTCGGTGATCTTGTTAGCTTAATCAATTTGCCTGAATAGTTAGAATTACTTTAAAGCTGAAATGAAAATCAAAATGTTAGAAATGAACACTAGATCAGACTATACTGAAAGAGAAGAGTTAGTCACCATTTCAACTATGATCCTTCATTAGATTTGAGTTTCTCAGCATCATCCTTTCTGTTTTTTATGATTGTATTGCACCTCAGGATGTGAGTGACACCAACAAGACTACATGACCTGTCCATCCCTATCTGCCTTGCAGTAATGATGGGCTTTCTCCTTGAGCTGTTACAGTGCTTGCGGTAATGATGCTTCTGTTGTGGTGTTCCTTGGGAAATTCCAGGGCTTTGACCCAGCAACGATAAAAGGATAAGCATGGCCTGAATCTTCTAGTTGGTGTGTGAGGGAGGGCCCCACTCGCCGATGTGTAAAATGACGCACAGTGACCTCGGCCATGTTTCCCAATGTCACCGTGCGTCATCCTGGAGAGAATTTTCTCCCCGTCAGGCGGGCTGGGCGGGAATGGGCGGGGCGGGATCGCAACCCGCGATCGGCTGTGCGCTGCCATTTTACGTGGGTGGGCCAATTAAGGCCCGCCCAGCATGACGTGCACCTGGAACCGCCTGTGCGGGTGGGAGGAGGAAGGAGAGGCGGGGCCTGTACTCTTTCGCGCATGCACTCGATGGATTGCAGAAATCTCCCTGAGGCATGGAGCTGCCTCAGGGAGATTATTTTCTTTATGAGGACTTCAAAAAAAAATTAGGAAAAATCATTCAGACATGTCCCCTCATGTGACAGTGTCACATGAGCTGGGACATGTCAATTAATTTTAATGAAAATTTTTATTTAATTAATAAACACTTCATGAAAACTTATCCCACCCGTGGATGAGGTTTCATGAAAAATGCAAAGGCCGCCTGGGCTCTTCGCCTGCCCGCCAACCTTAAGGTTAGATGGGCAGCCTTGACGAGTACCTCAATTAGTTGAATAATGGCCTTAATAGGCCTTTGACAGTTCGGCGGGCGTGCAGCCTGCTCTGCTGCATATGCCGTGGGGATGCACAGCCGACATCACCATGTGCCATTTTATGCATCGGCGAGCGGGGCCCGCCCCAGCACACCAACCAGAAAATTCAGGTCTCTGACCTTCAGTTCAGCGGGCACATAGCGGAGTCGGCTGTGTGTCCACCGAACTCTCAAAGGCCTATTAAGGCCATTAATGAACTAACTTAACTGATTCTCAGGACTGTCCGTTCAACCTTAAGGTTGGCGGGCAGGCGAAGAGCCCAGGCGGCCTTTGCATTTTTCATGGAACCTCATCCATGGGCGGGATGATGTTTCATGAAGTGTTTATTAATTAAATAAAAATGTTCATTAAAATTCATTGACATGTTCCAGCTCATGTGACATTGTCACATGAGGGGACATGTCTGAACGACTTTTTCTTTTTTTAAAAAATTTTCATAGAGAAAATAACCTTCCTGAGGCAGCTCTGTGCCTCAGGGAGATTTCTGCACTCTTTTACGTGCATGTGCGAAAGAGCGCAGGCCCCGACTTAGGGAATCAACCCCCCGCCCGCACAGGGAGTGCTCAGCGCTTCTGGTTGTGCGTCATGCTGGGCAGGCCTTCAGTGGTCCACCCACGTAAAATGGCAGCGCAGAGCCGATCGTGGGCGGTGATCGGCTGCACGCCTGCACATGCCTGCTCCTACCCAGCCTGCCCGACGGGTAGAAAATTCTACCCTATGTGCCTAAGTCAGTAGGAAAGCTTCCCATTGGTGTTATTTTTCTCCTTTTTTGTGGTAAATGTCAAGGGGAAAGTGCAAGCTGTCAAAGTGATCTGGGAGTGTGATTTCTGTGCATATGGCAGTTAAAGTGCACTAGTGAAGGAAATTCAGTTCAATTAAGTGGATTCTTTTGTCCTGCAAAATGTTGAGCTGCTTGAGTATTGTTACAGCACCACCCATCCAATGAGTGATGGATATTGTATTACACTCCTGACAAAAATATTAAAGATTGTGAAAAGGCTTTGCTGGATCAAGTGGTGAGTCGCTCATCAGAGTACTCAGCCTTTCCAGCGTTGTTGCTACAGATGGTCCACATCAGCTTCTTATCACTGGTGATTGCCAGAATTTTGCTGTTGGGAGACTTGGCAATGATCAGGAGGAAATGGCTGGGCTTTTTGTTACTGGAGATCTGAGGCTCACCTGAAGTTGACTTTTGGGTCTCATAAGAATATTGCTAGTGAGCAGCAGACAGCATTCAAACAACTTGTTGATTCATTAAGAATAAGGCTTGCCTGACTGCCCTCTTAGTAAAGCCATCAGAGAGATACCGGGAAAATGCGGGGGGTTGTGGATTGGGAGGGAAGGGAAGCCTTGAGAGGGAGGAAGTAGGTGACCAGGTGGGAAGAAAGGAAGGAGAAATGTGCTGGGGGAAGGAGTGATCAAGGGAGAGGGGCCTGAGTGGTGGGCAGTGGGATGGCAATGGCCTTCCAGACTGATGAGGAATTCTGGCTCCCCTTAAGGACCACTGATAAGGCCACATTATTCTCCAGGCAGGCTGCAACTTCAGGAGGGGTCCTAAATCAAGTCCCTCCATTTGCATATGCACGAGGACTAATATCTGTTTCATGCAAGGGGCATGGATGCTCATTCCAGCACAGAATATTCGCATGCAAGCCACAAGCATAGATGACCAATTTATACTGGTCAAAAAACAGGTGTAGCATCATTTGATTTTTAGTCTGCATAAAGATTGCCTCCCCCAATCCACCATCCTACAAACTTCAGATGAAACAACTTTATTGCTGAAGTGACATTCGCAGCATGGTTGCGTTACTGGCTTGCAGAAGTAGAAACATGAAGCAAGCTGCCATTAGAGGAAGCATTGCCCATGTTCTTTGGCTGCTGGCAAGCTAAGAAGCTGAAATCCTCATGCCCAGTGAGTGATTTTACTCAGACTGCCCTTCCCAAGTACTGTCTGCAGCAAAATAGGTGCTATTCCATCTTTAAAAAAACTCTGCCAGCACGATGTTTTGTCGACTACTATATCAGAGTAGATGCAGTAGCTGCAGAGTCCATCTTGTAATATGAAAGGGGTGATCCCTACAGTAGAATGTGTCAGCTGAAATTGCACCGTTCTTTCCTGAGACAATTACGATGAAGTATAGAGGTGCAGCACTAGTCAATGATTGGAATTCTTTTTTAAAATACATTTCTAGCAGCCAGCAAGGCAGTCCCAGTTCCAAGAGCAATGCCTTTCTTTTCTCAGGCTTTTATTGTTAAGTCTGAGTTGTGCTTGCATTGATTACTTTCCAGTTTGTTTGCTGTTATAACAGTTGCAGTTGCAGATGTTACCAAATGGACTCGAGTAATAAATCTTACAGTAGGGAGCTACAAAATTTCTCATTCTAACCACTGCTCGCAAGCAGATACTGTTCATTTGCTGTTAATGAGTTATCACATTTTATTGTCCATGTCACACACTTAAATTATTTTTTGAATATTAAAAGACACCTCAGCACTGGTCCTGATGATTCTATGGGCCATTTCCTTGAGGGTGCTCAGGGACACAGGCCTGATGATCCTCTGCATGTTATGGGCCATCATCTCCTGTAAGAGAGCAACCAGAACGATAGTGACTGGGTGTCAGTATGCTTGGGTGAAATGCCTGCCATAGCTGAAAAGCTGTAGGAGTGTAAAGGCCTGTGGAGGCATGTGTGGTTGACATGATTGGTGAGGTGTAGTATGAGGAAATTAGGGGGATCCTGAGTGCTAGCATGTGCTCTGGGAGAGTGATAGCAGTATAGTGCATGCAGCAGAGTGAGAAGTAAGTGGTGTGATGGGTCTGAGGTGTGATTTGCAGATACACTCACTCACCTTGAACATCGAATGAAGTCATTAAACTTCTTTCAGCACTGCTGTCATGTCCTCAGGATGACAATCTGGGCAGTAACTGCCCTTGCCATTTTCTCCCATTCCCCTCTGAGGGTACGGCTCGAAGGCTTCCTGCTCCCCAGCAGAATACATGGGGCAGAATATTGAGCTCGGCGGGTGGGCGGGCGCCTGACCCAGCCGAGCGTAAAATTATGCCTGATGACATCGGGCAAGGGTCCCGACATCATCGCGTAGTCTTGCGATATTTCATTCAGCAGGCGCGCGCCGGAGTTGGCAACGTGCCCGCCGACAATTAAAAGGCCCATTAAGACCATTAAAATGGTAATTAAATTCAAATTTACACTGCCCGTCCAACCTTACAGTTGGCGGGCTGGCAAAAACACCAAGCAGCCTTTGCACTTTTTAGGAAGCCTCATCCACAAACGGGATGAGGTTTCCTAAAGCAAATAAAAATAAAATAAAAATTTTACACTTGAATTAATAACATGTCCCATGTTTAATTCACGTATTATGGCATCTTTATTTTCTTCATTAGATTTTTTAAACAGTGCCTCACCTCCCTGATGCAGCTCCGTGCCTCAGGGAGATTGAAGTGCTCTTTCACGCGCATGCGTGAAGTTTGCGATTGACCTGCTCGCCCTCCTCCCCCCGCCCACACAGGCAGTGCTCAGCACTGCTGCTCGCTTTCCACACTGGGCAGGCCTTAATTGGCCCGCCCGTGTAAAATCGTGGTGCCGATCACAGGCGGCTGTCGGCTTTCCGACTGCCCCTGCCCACCCCCATCAAGTACCCCTGCCTAGGGGAAAGTTCTGCCCATGGTCACCGTTTGTCTCACCAGTGTCTCCAGGGTGGCACCACTGAAGCAGGGAGCCCTTCCCCTGGTGCACTGTGATATCTCTCTTCAGCCTTACTCTTCCAAAGTGATTATCCAGCAGCCATCACTCATTAGCACAGCTTCCCTTTTATGGGGACTGCGCCTTTGAAAAGAGAAGGTTGCCTGCAGCACACGGGTTTACATACAATGCTAACTTGGCCCGCAATGCACAGAGGCCACCGGCAGCATTGCAGAGAGGAATGCAGCTTGAGGCCGTGTTGCAATCATTGAAATGAGGTTAGTGCACCAGTGTTACAGCTGCCCATCTTGTTTGTAACCAGTGCAAGAAGGTTACTGACTGCAACCCCCATGCCCAAAAACTGGGGCACACCAAACTCTCGTCCAATAATTTTGATTGAATCAGGTTGTCTATGGCGGAGAAATAACTACATTAAGAAAGGAAAAATAAATGAAGAATTAATTAAATAGTGATCATGGAAGTTAATTATTAGCTACCGATTTGCTAATTTAATCGGGCCTTCTAGTGATTCTATTAGTTCTAGAAATTAAGTATTGCAAACTAATAAACGGATAAATATTTGGGATAAGCATTTAGATTAAGTATCTAAGGGAGATTAAATAAATTATTAAGGGATACGACACAAAAGTGATCTGAATTTTTATTAAATAAGAATATGCTAAATATAAATGTTAGATAAAGATTAAAAGGGAGTTTAAAAAAATGTATTCACCCAAAGGATGTGGGCATCACTGGCAAGGCCAACGTTCATTGTCCATCCGTAATTGCTCTTGAGACAACTGAGTGGTTTATTTGGCCATTTCAGAGGGCAGTTAAGAGTCATTCACATTGATGTGGGTCTGGGGTCACATATAGGCCAGATTGGATAAGGGCAGCAGGTTTCCTTCATTAGCGAACCAGCTAGATTTTTAGGACAATCTGGTAGCTTGGTGGTGGCCGTTACTGAGACTAGCTTTTTAATTTAGATTTGCTTCATTAACAGAATGTAAATTCCCATCTACTGTGGTGGGATTTGAACTCATGTTTCTAAATCATTAGTCCAAGCCTCAGAATTACTAGTCCACTAACATCATCTAGCTAACACTAGTCCACTGTATTCATGAATCTGTACATACAGCCACGTGGGAATTTCAGGTCTCCTGGGTGACCATGTGTGCAGGAAGCGCTCCAAATGCACAAACTTGAGCCATACGTTCCTGAGCTTGAGGAATGGCTGCAATCACTGTAGGATATACAAAAGAGGCTGAGCATTTCCTGGGATCATATGTTCCAGGAAGTGGTCACCTCACAACCAGAGAAAGGTTAGGAGTGTCAGCGGGTGGCCATCCAGCAGGGTAAGAAGAGGCGGTGTGCAGGAATCCTCTGGGAATGTAGCACTGAGTACTGACTACTGATGAGGGTGAAAACACCTCAGAACATCCAGAGCATCACTACTGACCAAGCTGGCTGAGTCCTAAAAGACATAGCTACTAGACAGGGTCTGCAGCAGGTGGTGAGGGAATCGAGAGGGAAAAACATACTTGACCTCATCCTCACCAACCTGCCTGCCACAGATGCAACTGTCCATAACAGTATCAATAGGAGTGACCACCGCACAGTCATTGTGGAGATGAAGTCCCACCTTCATATTGAGGATACCCTCCATCATGCTGTGTGGCACTACCACCGTGCTAAGTGGATAGATTTCGAACAGGTCTAGCAACTCAAAGCTGGGCATCCATGAGGTGCTGCGGGCCATCAGCAGCAGCAGAATTGTACTTGAACACAATCTTGTGGCCCGGTATATCCCCCACTCTACCATTACAATCAAGCCAGAGGGTCAACCCTGGTTCAGTGAAGAATGCAGGAGGGCATGCCAGGAGCAGCAGCAGGCATACTTAAAAATAAGGTGTTAACCTGGTAAAGCCATAACACAGGACTACTTGTGTACCAAACAGCATAAGCAGCAAGTGATAGACAGGGCTAAGTGATCTAACAACCAACTGATCAGATCTAAGCTCTGCAGTCCTGCCACAACCAGTCATGAATGGTGGTGGACAATTAAACAACTCACTGGAGGAGGAGGATCCACAAATATCCCCATCCTCAATGATGGAGGAGTCCAGCATATCAGTGCAAAAGATAAGGCTGAAGCACTTACTACAATCATCAGTCAGAAGTGCAGAGTGGATGATCCATCTCGGCCTCCTCCAGAGGTCCCGAGCATCACAGATGCCAGTCTTCAGCCAATTCAATTCACTCCACGTGATATCAAGAAACGGCTGGAGGCACTGGATATTGGAAAGGCTATGGGCCGTGACAATATTCTGACAATAGTACTGAAGACTTGTGCTCCACGACTTGCCACATCCCTAGCCAAGCTGTTCCAGTACATCTACAACACTGGCATCTACCCGGCTATGTGGAAAATTGCCCAGGTATGTCCTGTACACAAAAAGTAGGACAAATCCAACCCGGCCAATTACTGCCCCATCAGTCTACTCTCCATCATCAGTAAAGTAATGGAAGGGGTCATTAACAGTGCTATCAATCAGCACTTGCTTAGCAATAACCTGCTCACTGACACTCAGTTTGGGTTCCGCCAGGGACACTCAGCTCCTGACCTCATTCCAGCCTTGGTTCAAACCTGGGTAAAAGAGTTGAACTCCCGAGGTGAGTTGGGAGTGACTGCCCTTGACATCAAGGCTACATTTGACCGAGTGTGGCATCAAGGAGCCCGAGCAAAACTGGAGTCAATGGGAATCAGGGGGAAAACTCTCGGTTGGTTGGAGTCTTACCTAGAACAAGGAAGATGACTGTGGTTGTTGGAGATCAGCCATCTCAGCTCCAGGGCATCACTGCAGGAGTTCCTCAGGGTAGTGTCCTCGGTCCAACCATCTTCAGCTGCTTCATCAATGACCTTCCTTCCATCATAAGGTCAGAAGTGGGAATGTTCACTGATGATTGCACAATGTTCAGCACCATTTGTGACTCTCAGATACTAAAGCAGACCATGTCCAAATTCATCAAGACCTGGACAATATCCAGGCTTGGGCTGACAAGTGGCAAGTGACATTCATGCCACACAAGTGTCAGGCAATGACAATCTCCAACAAGAGAGAATCCAACCTTCGCTCCTTGATGTTCAATGGCCACCACTGAATCCCCTACTATCAACATCCTGGGAGTTACCATTGACCAGAAACTGAACTGGGCTAGCCATATAAATACTATGGCTACAAGAGCTGGTCAGAGGCTAGGAATCATGTGACGAGTAACTCACCTCCTGACTCCCCAAAGCCTGTCCGTCATCTACAAGGCACAAGTCAGGAGTGTGATGGAATACTCCCCACTTGCCTGGATGAGTGCAGCTCCCACAACACTCAAGAAGCTTGACATTGTCCAGGACAAAGCAGCCCACTTGATTGGCACCACATCCACAAACATTCACTCCCTCCACCGCTGACACACAGTAGCAGCAGTGTGTACCATCTACAAAATGCATGGCAGAAAATCACCAAGGCTCCTTCGACAGCACCTTCTAAACCCACGACCATTCCCATCTAGAAGGACAAGGGCAGCAGATAGATGGGAACACCGCTACCTGGAAGTTCCCCTCCAAGTCACTCACCATCCTGACTTGGAACTATATTGCTGTTCCTTCACTGTCACTGGGTCAAAATCCTGGAGTTCCCTCCCTAACAGCACTGTAGGTGTAACTGCACCACATGGACTGCAGCTGTTCAAGAAGGCAGCTCACCACCATCTTCTCAAGGGCAATTAGGGATGGGCAATAAATGCTGGCCCAGCCAGCGAAGCCCACAGCCCATGAATGAATTCTAAAAAATGCATGGCACCACTGATCAAAGGGCTCCACATGGGTACAGCAAAGTGTAGAAATGCTGTGATGATCGGGGATTTGATAGTCAGGGGAAGACAGGCACTTCTGCAATTGCCAACATCTGACTTACATGATGTATGGCCTCCAGGTGCCAGGCTAAATGACATTACGGTTGCAGAACATTTTGAGGGGGGTGGTGGTACAGTCAGAGTTCATGCCCATGTGATGACAGCAAGGGTAAGGTTGAGGTTTAGCGTTTCAGGAAGTATTAAGGGAAAGTTAAAAACAAGATCTCAAAGTTAGCAATCTCTCAATTACTCCCGCTAATTTGTGCTGGTGAGTATAGGAATGGTCGGATAAAACAGGTTAACACTTAGCTGGAGATCTGGTGCAGGAGGCCAGGCTTCATATTTCTGGCACATTGGAGCTAGTTCTGCAGGAGGCACCTGTTCAAGATGGATGGTTTGCACATCCACAGAGCTGGGACCAACATCTTCATGGGGAAGTTAACCAGTGCTGTGGGAAAGCGTTTAAACTATGTTGGCAGAGGGATGAATACCAGAATGAAACATTTGAGAAGGGAAACAAGATGCAAAGAGGGAAGAAGATATGAATAACACTAAAGTCCAGAATGGTTTGAATCCATGTGCTGATAAGGTTGGTGAAGTGCAGGCACAAGTTGCCACAAGTTGGATAGATTGGCAATAACAGGAACTTGGCTCAAATAATGAGAAGAATGGGAAGTTAATATTCCTGGCCATAAGGTATTCAAGAAAGAGAGGGAAGATAAAAAAAAGGAGCTGTGGCAGAATCAATCAAAAAGACTAGTTTAGCACCGGTGAGAGAGGATGTAATTGAAGGACAAAAGACAGATTTTTAAAAAAATATTAATTCATGGGATATGGGCCCAGCGATTGGCTGGGCCAGCTTTTATTGGCCATCCTTAATTGCCCTTGAGTAGGCGGTGGTGAGCTGCCTTCTTAAACTGCTGCAGTTCATATAGTGTAGGTATAGCCACAGTGCTGTTAGGGAGGGAGTTCCAGGGTTTTGACCTCGCGACAGTGAAGGGTCTGTTTGGTTAGATTTAAAGAAGCAGAACCATTGCATTGCTTGGTGTATACTGCCAGACACCAAATAGAGCAAAGGAGTTAGAGGAGCAAATTTGCAGGCAAATTACAGAAAGGTGTAAGAGCTATGGAGTACTGCTAACAGGAAATTTCAATTATCTTAATGTAAACTGGAATAGTAACAGTATAAAAGAAAATTAAAATAAAGATTTGCATTTTATAAGCACCTTTCATGACCTAAGTATATCCCACAGCGCATTATAACCAAGACACTTTTGAAATGTAGTAACATAATAAAGGGAAAAGGGAGGGAGAAATTCTTGGAGTAGACAAAAGAATTTGCTTTGTTATGACCATGTGAGAAGGAACAGCTGGCTCACCATTTTTCCAACCTCCTCAGTTGGTCACAACAAAATTCTTTCCCTGTGGATACCTTTCCCAATCCATACGTCTTTACTTTTTAATAAGGAGCCAATTTAACCAGGCTTTCCTGAGTCAAAGAAAGTGTAAGTTTATTAGTTACTAAAACCCAGGGAAAAATAATAAAATTAAGAGTCCAAATCAAAGTTTTTTTAAAACTATATAAATCAGTCCTTGGCTTGTCCATGAGGCATAGATGGTGGTACGTCGCAGCTGTTAAGTTGGGTGATTTCAGTAGAGCTGACTTTGGCAGATTCGCAGTCTATTGGAGACACTTGTTGGCTTGTCCCCAGAGGGAGAGGAGGCCTGGTTGTCTCTGCAGGGGTAACTGAAGAAGCTGTCCTGTTACTTTCTGCTTGCTGCCTGCTGGACAACTTGGCTCCAGCAAGGAAGCAAGAAAGAGGGAGAGAGAGCGCGGTCCTTCTAGCTTCTTTGTTCTTCTGTTCTCACTGGTTTTCAACCAGCTTATAGAACCATAAAACCATAGAAATGTGATGGCACAGAAAGAGGCCATTCACCCCATCATGTTTGTGCCAGCCAGAAAAAGATGAAAAATAAACTAGCTGCTCATTTTAATCCCACTTTCAAGCACCTAGTCCATAGCCTTGTAGGTTACAGCACTTCAGTTGCAGATCCAGGTGCCTTTTAAATGAGTTGAACATATCAGCCTCAATCATCAATTTAGGCAGTGAATTCCGATATTTCATTAATAGCATGTCCCTGCTCATGTGACAGAGTCACAAGAGGGAACATGTTTTTTTAACAATTTAAAATTCTTTATTTTTAAATCTTTGTGAAGTACACAACTTGCATATCGCCAGCAATGCTGTGTCCATGTGCTTATTTGACATTGCTAGCCTATTCACCAATGTTCCACTTAAGGAAGCCATAGATATTTGCCCTGCAGCACTGGATTATAGTGATCTAGTCCCACCACCATTGCGGGAATCAATACTCATTAAACTTATGAACTTGGCAACTCAGGCACTTGAGTTCAGTTTTACTGACACCTTGTATGCTCAAATTGCCATGGGATCCCCTCTAGGTCCAGCTCCCGCAAACACCTTTGTTGGGTTCCATAAGAAACATGCCTTCGATGGAATGACACCTAACCTCCTACCCTTCACATATTTCCGATATGTGGATGATTTGTTCGCTATATTTAAAATCACAGCTGCATGTAACAATTACCTTACATGTCTTAATGGACTCCAACCGGCCCTCAAATTCATCTTTGAAATGGACCAGTCAAATGAACTCCCCATCCTTGACGTACTAGTTGAGAAATCTGTCAGGGGATTCTCTACAAGGGTCTATCACAAGCCTACCTTCACTGGTCAATATAAGCATTCGGATTTTACAGTTCCACATGCTAAAGGATTGGTCCTATCAGTAACCTTGTAACTAGGGCCTGAGCCATTTGCTCACCATGCAAGCCTATTGCCGAAAGAGGACGTATCAAAGGCATCCTGCAAGATAATGGCTACCCTATCAGATCATTTTGCACTGCATATCACGCAAACTCATGAATGGTCCTAAGGCCATCACTTTTCTCCCTGAAAAGTGCCCAGTCTACCTCAGGGGCAGAAATTTCCCCCCATCAGGGGGTTTGTGCGGGGGCGGGCGTGGACAGGCATGAACCCAATTGACGACCTCGATCGGGGCTGGGCACCGCTATTTTACGTGGGCTGGCCAATTAAGGCCCGCCCAGCATGACGCGCGCCCGAAAGCGCTGAGCGTTCCCTGTGCGGGCGGGAGGGGAGGGATTCCCTGAGTTGGGGCCTGCGCTCTTTTGCATGTATGCATGTGAAAGAACACAAAAATCTCCCTGTGGCACAGAGGTACCTCAGGGAGATTAGTTTAAGGTTTAAACATTTAAATAAAGAAAAGGAAATATTTTAAGACAGTGTGACAAGAGGTGAGACATGCTCATGAATTTTGATTAAAAATTTTATTTAATTAATGAAAACTTCATGAAACCTCATCCTGCCCATGGATGAGGTTCCATGAAAAATGCAAAGGCCGCCTGGGCTCTTCGCCTGCCCACCAACCTTAAGGTTGGACGGAAAGCCCTGTTAATTGTTTTAATGACTATTTAAATGGCCTTAATAAGCCTTTGACAGTTCGGTGGGCACGCAGCCAACTCAGCTGTGCGCCCGCCGAACTGAAAATCTAAATGCCGCGCGGTGATGTCGGGACGCCCATCCAATGTCAGCGCGTGTCATTTTACGCGTTGGCGTGCGGGACCCGCCCCCGCTCGCCGACCTGGAAATTCTTCCCCAGATTACCCTGGAAGTGCAAGGTATCTCAAAAATTTGAGCAACAGGTGAAGCTAGCTGTTTCATGCCACTACTATGCAGTAGCAACAAAAGTGGTATTTACCACTGTTAGGAAATAGAGATAGTTTAAGTAAGTTATACTTTTATTTGGGTGTGTGAGGAATAAGGTATGCCTTTAAGTTTAAGTTTTAGCTTTAGTTAAGTTTAGTTTGTATTTCTGTATTTGTGTGTTAAGAAAAGGAAAAGTTGAGTTTTAGTTTCACTTTAAAAGATGTCTGCATTTTAATGACGGTTTTACAATTCTAGAAGGGAAGTTAAAACAAACATAAGGTTAAAAAAAACTGCCTAGCTTGCCTAGCAACAGAGGTCTAGAAAGAGGGACCCACAGAGAGAGAGAGAGAACTAGAAATGCAGTTTCAGTTCAGTTGAAGCCAGGATTTCAGAGAGGCTGGACAGCAGAGAGACAGATAACAACTCCCAAACTAAAGATGAAGCCAGCCGCCAGGACAGGCTGGACACAGAAAAAGGAACTGCAGAAACAGGTTCCAGAAACTAAAGAAGAAAGTCCCAAAAACCAGGGGAGTGGAACAGGAAAGATCCAAGGGGACAGCCGAAGGTCTGTAACACTTTACTATGGGCATGTGAAGCAGTGGTGTTCTGTTGGCATGGCTGAGTCAGTGAGAGCGAATGCATGGATAGGAGCTTGAATGCAGGTGGTGATTGAGGGGACAGGAACAGCAGAAGGACAGTTTGAAACCCCGGAGGTGGATCCTTGTAGAAGGCATCTGAGAGAAAGTGTCGGTTTGGAGAAGATTCCAAAGCGAGTTCCTGGAGGGTGGAGATTGGAAACCCTCATGTGAATGTTAGAGTTCAGTATATTATGACACAGTGGATGGTAAATGCCGAGCTGCTCAATCCCAGAGGGAAAATTAAAACAGCTGCCACAACTGTTTTGAAATTTGTATTTTATTTTGAGATGCATGCCTCGAATTCAGTAGTAATAAGTCCACCAAGACTTAGAGTCTTTTTTACAAAACTAAGTTAAACGTTTATTACCAAAAGAGAAGATATCAAGTACACACATAGGTCTACAAATTACTACTATAATAACCCCTGAAGCCCCTAATCCAGGGCCCGGTGGGCAATCTTTGCTACGTCTCCCAGTCATCCACACTTGTGTCAAGCAGGTTACAGATGCTCTATTCAGGCATGCATTGATGTTAATCCTCTACCGTTGGGACCAGGCAAGCCAGGCACAGCGAACCAGAGGCTTCACAGCCACTGCTGGCTTCCCCCGCATCCAGGGTGCAATAAACTGTACACATGTGGCCATCAAGGTGTCAGCAGGTGAGCCCGGTGCCTTCATCAACAGGAAGGGATTCCACTCCATGAACGTGCAGATAGTGTGTGATCACAGGATGCAGATCCTGCAAGTCTGTGCAAGGTACCCAGGCAGTTTCCACGACGCCTACATCCTCAGACACTCCCAGGTGCCGGGGCTCTTCAGTGCTTCAGCCCAGCTTGATGGATGGCTGCTGGGTGACAAGGGCTATCCCCTCAGAAGGTGGCTCATAACGCCTCTCCAACTCCAAGAACAGAGGCTGAGCAGCGGTATAACAGGAGCCACGGCACCACAAGGGCTATGGTGAAGAGAACTATCGGTCTTCTCAAGATGCGCTTCCGATGCCTGGATCATTGAGGGGGCACACTCCAGTACCCCCAGCTCGTGTGCTGCTGACAGTGGTTGCATGCTGCGCTCTCTACAATCTGGCGCTTGAAAGGGGGGACGCTGTGGACAAAGAAGGTGTTGACGCAGTTGTTGCAGCTGCACACGATGAGTCCACCAGTGAGTCCGAGGACGAGCGCGCACAGGGAACTGCTGAGGGGGTAGACACTGACCCAGGCATACGCCAGGGAGGCAGGGACACCCGGGAAGCTTTAATCCAATGAACCTTCAGCTAGAACACCACAGATGGACCGCCCACAAAAGTCTCTGCTGCAGGTTCTATGCTTGATACCTGAGTGCAAAATCTGTCTGGATAGGAGCATTAACTAAGGGCCTTGTCAATAAAGCTCAATGTGAAACAACTCACTCATAACATCATGGGTAAACATCCACCTGCAGAGGAAAAGAGGCACCCTCAGCCATGGTCATATATCTAAATTTAATGATGTAACAAAATTAACTTAAGGAAATAAAATGACAAAGGTGTTAAACATCACACCAACTAATCATAATCTCATTGCGGGGCAACACAAAAGCACCAGTGAGAAACCCGTGGTGAGCCTAAGGTGCCTTAAATTTAGGCTTTTGGCTGCTATGTCTTGGTGCCGTCCCCTCTCTGGCACTGGCATTTGAGACAGTTTGCTTACTGTGCTGTCCTGTTGGCCTCGATGACCTTGGCGGCCGTCCTCTGGCCCGTGGAGAATGTGCTGGCCCCGCCTGGGAGGGAGCGGCCAGTTCCACAGCTGGCATCTCCCCAGTCATTGCAGCCTCATCAGATGCAACAGTTACTGGCAGAGGGGTGGAGGAGCTGCTGCCCTCATCCGGAGTGCTCTAAGAGGAGCCAGCAGAGACGACAGGCAACTGCTGCGCACACGTGAGGTTGGTTCGGACCACCCTGCTCACTGTGGATGGATGGGCACCGAGCTGGGAAACCTGGTGCCCAAACCATCTCCCACATTGGCACTGACCAGCTGAGGTCAATGCCGATGTGAGAGCTTGCTGGTCCGAGCACATCCCCAGGAAACCCTGATTAGTCTCCTGGAGGAGCCTCTCCATGAGAGTCACCACTCTCTCCATGGAGGCATGACGCTCGGCCATGAAGCTCATTGCATCGGCGATGGTCCGCATGGACTCCTCCACCATGGAGACCAAGCCAAGCATAGCCTCATGTATCTCCACCAGATGCTCCCGCATTCCCTGCTGGACTTCCAGCATTTGCTGCCACACGGGTGAATCCAGAGGCCCATCATCAGCCATCGACTGGCATGTGCCTGGTCCCCTGCAGTCCTCTGACTGCTGGCAGCATGGGCACTCTCTGTCTCCGCCACCTCCTCCAGCGACTGTGAAGTGCTCTCACCGCTGTGCCCCAGGACACTAGCTGATGATCTAATTTCCACTGAGGTGCTAGTATCTGCGCTGGTGCCTGCCTGACAGAGATGGTGTGATGCTGGTGAGTCCGAGACTTCAGGGCCCACAGGTGTGAGAGGGGGCCCCTGTGCCTCGTCCACCTGGCCCTGCTCCACTGATGCTGAAAGGAAGAACAAGGACATTGGATCAGTTAATGTGGAGACAATGTCAATGTGCATCCCTGTCCCCCGGATCATTATGCACTCATCCTTCCATAAGCAATGGTCAAGCCATGTTGCAAACTTCAATTTCTGAACATTCAGCAGTGCCATAGCTGCTGGGACACTAATGGTGACCTCAGTGCTGGACAAACATACCCGCCCGTGGCACCCCAGTCTCACCAACACCGGTGGACCTGAGCACATGGCGCCTCTCCAGATCGAGGGCCTCCTGCTTAAACTTACTAATGATGGCCAACTGGGCCGGCCCTCCGCCAGTCCTCACCCGCTCGGCGGCATTATGGGCATTCTTCTCCTGAAAAGGAGAGAAGAGCATTGATTAGTGCAACTTGTACCTGGAATCTCTTCACTGCCGTCCCACCCCAACCAGAGTGGAACATTGCAGGGCTCCAGTGCCTCCTCACCCTGCAGCTGCCACACACTCACGAAACGATGCCAGGCCTGTCATTCCACATTTTCCAAGTGCTGCCTACATCACATTTGGCACCACATGGTCCAATCTTGCAAAGCAAGGAGGCACAAGCACATGGAGCGCAGAGCGCAGCAGATCGATCGGTGCCACTCCACCTGGAAGCTCCCCTCCCAGCGTGTCATCCTCCTGACTTTGACATGTCCCAGCACTGTGCCTTGGTGCAGATCTTCCAGGTTGCCCCCAAAACAGTAATGTTGGTGTCGCTGTACCACATGCTGTGGGTGCAGAAACCATCTCTTCACCACCCTCTCAGGGTGACTGTAGCATGGGCAATATCTGCTGGCCCACCCAGCGAAGGACACATGCCGTCAATGAATCAATGCAGTCACTACACTCAGGCTTGGTGGGGGGGGGCAGGGGGGAAAGCCGACCTGCTGGGTTAAGTGACCAATGCCAACATGGTACTCACCCTTCCTGAGCGCAAAAGGTCATTAAAGCGCTTGTGGCACTGGATCCAGGTGCGTTGCACCACATTTTGGGAGCTCCCTATCTCCCCTACCTCCTCGCAGGCACGTTTGATCATGTGGGGGGGTCTCCCCTTCCCGTCCCTGGGAATGAGGACCACCTGCATGCTGTAACCTCCTTGATGAGGGCAGCAAGGCAGCCGTCTGAGAAATGAGGGGCACAGTGCCTTCCTGCCATATCCTCCTGCTTGGCCTGCTCACCAGCAGCGCTCAGGGGAGCCCTTCTGCTGGCTATGATTGACAGCCTTTGCAAGGCTGCAGGAGCTCTTTTAAACAGGTTGCCATTGGACCCAGCAATCATAGCAGTCCCACTGCTGTCCGCCCACTCCCGCTGACCTCGGGAGCCGTGTTTCACGTTGGGCAGTCCTTAATTGGCCCATCCGCGTAAAATGGCAGTGCGGACCCAATCACAGGCGGTGATCAGGTCCGTGCCCACCCGCTCCCGCATGGCCCACCCAACAGGCAGAAAATTCTGCCCTAGTTACACTTCCATTAGGGCAACAGTAAAACAAATAGATTTAAACAGACCCAGGCAAAGCCACACAATACCTTGGACAGTGATATTCAAAGTGAATTTTTCTTAGCTTTGGTTCCTATATACAGCAACTTGATGCAAAGAGACTAGAGGCATTTCACAACCATGTTAGATCTTAGAATGCCTTCACCCCTTATACAAAACCTCATCTCCTTTATACATGTTTCTCCCTTTTTAATGCAAATTCCATTGTTCCAATATGTCTTTGTATCTTTATTTTTCTCATAATATACATTTTTCATAGTACTAATTTTATCAGTAACCTTTGGGAAAATCAAACACACAGTTTGGCTTTGCTTTTTTGGCTAGGTGTAACATCCTATCATCTCTTTGAAATTCAAACTAACTTAATTTATCTAAAAATGCAAATGTTCCTCACGTCTCACATTCTAAAACCTCAGCCACGTTTAGTGCTTAGCATTTCAAACTTAGCTTCTTGTTGATAACTAAAAAGATCCAGATCAGCTGGCTCCAATTCAATTAAATCCCTCCCCCCCACCCCCCGACACACACACACATCCACACAGAGTAACTAATCCAAACCCCACTATTGACCCACTTTTACAATAAGTCACAATAATATTATGAGAATTATTATATTTTCATGACAAGTGAGGCCAAAGAACAAAGAACAAAGAAAAGTACAGCACAGGAACAGGCCCTTCGGCCCTCCAAGCCTGCGCCGATCATATTGCCCGTCAACTAAAACATTTTGCACTTCCGGAGTCTGTATCTCTCTATTCCCATCCTATTCATGTATTTGTCAAGCTGCCTCTTAAACACCACTATCGTACCTGCTTCCACCACCTCCTCTGGCAGCGAATTCCAGACACTCACTACCATCTGCGTAAAAAACTTGCCCCACACATCTCCTCTATAGTTTTCTCCTCTCACCTTAAATCTATGTCCCCTAGTAATTGACTCTTCTACCCTGGGAAAAAACTTCTGACTACTCTGTCCATGCCACTCATAATTTTGTTAACTTCTATCAAGTCACCCCTCAATCTCCATCGCTCTAGTGAGAACAATCCAAGTTTCTCAAGCCTCTCCTCATAGCTAATAACCTCCAGACCAAGCAGCATCCTGGTAAACCTCCTCTGCACCCTCTCCAACGCCTCCATATCCTTCTGGTAATGTTGTGACCAGAATTGCACGCAATATTCCAAGTGTGGCCTAACCAAGGATCTATACAACTGCAGCATGACTTCCCAGCTTTTATACTCAATACCACTGCGAATGAAGGCAAGCATGCCATATGCCTTCCTGACTACCTTATCCACCTGCGTTGCCACTTTCAGTGACCTGTGGACCTGTACACCCAGATCCCTCTGCCCGTCGATGCACTTAAGGGTTCTGCCATTTACTGTATAATTCCTGCCTGTATTACACCTTCCAAAATGCATTACCATTTGTCTGGATTAAACTCCATCTGCCATTTCTCTGCCCAATTCCCCAACTGATCTATATCCCGTTGTATCCTTTGACAATCCTCTTCACTATCTGCAACTCCTCCAACCTTAGTGTCGTCTGCAAACTTACTAATTAGCCCAGTTACATTTTCCTCCAAATCATTTATGTATACCACAAACAGCAAAAGTCCCAGCACTGATCCCTGCGGAACTCCACTAGTCACAGCTCTCCATTCAGAAAAGCACCCTTCCACTGCTACCCTCTGTCTTCTATGACCAAGCCAATTCTGTATCCACCCTGCCAGCTCACCTCTGATCCCGTGCGACTTTACCTTCTGTACCAGTCTGCCATGAGGGATCTTGTCAAAGGCCTTACTGAAATCCATGTATACAACATCCACTGCCCTTCCATCATCGATTATCTTTGTCACTTCCCCGAAAAACTCGATCAAGCTAGTGAGACACGACCTCCCCTTCACAAAACCATGCTGCCTCTCACTAATACGCCCATTTGCTTCCAAATGGTAGTAAATCCTGTCACGAAGAATCTTCTCCAATAATTTCCCTACCACTGACGTAAGGCTCACCGGCCTGTAATTTCCTGGATTATCCCTGCTACCCTTCTTAAACAATGGAACAACATTGGCCATTCTCCAGTCCTCTGGGACCTCACCCATAACCAGTAAGGATAAAAAGATTTCTGTCAAGGCCCCAGCAATCTCTTCCCTTGCCTCCCTCAGTACTCTGGGGTAGATCCCATCTATCCCTGGGGACTTATCCACCTTAATATTCTTCAAGATGCCTAACACCTCCTCTTCTTTGATCTCAACATGATCCAGGCTATCTACACACTCTTCCCTAGACAAATCGATCGCTAAGTCCTTCTCTTTGGCGAATACTGATGAGAAGTATTCATTTAGTATCTCTCCCATTTCTTCTGGCTCCACACACAGATTCCCACCTCTGTCCCTGAGTAGGCCTACTCTTTCCCTGGCTACCCTCTTGCTTTTTACATATGTATAAAAGGCCTTGGGATTTTCCTTAATCCTGGTTGCCAGTGACTTTTCATGACCCCTTTTAGCCCTCCTGACTCCTTGCTTAAGTTTCTTCCTACTTTCTTTGTATTCTCCATGGGCTTCATCTGTTCCCAGCCTTCTAGCCCTTATGAATGTTTCCCTTTTCTTTTTGACTAATCTCACAATATCTTTCGTTATCCAAGGTTCCTGAAACTTGCCATGCTTATCCTTCATCCTAGCAGGAACATGCCAGTCCTGAATTCTTTTCAACTGATGTTTGAAAGCCCCCCACATGTCAGCTGTTGATTTGCCCTCAAACATCCGCCTCTAGTCTAGATTCCTCAGTTCCTGCCTAATATTGTTATAATTAGCCTTCCCCCAGTTAAGCACCTTAACCCGAGGACTCCTGTTATCCTTATCCACCAGTACCTTGAAACTTACTGAATTATGGTCACTTTTCCCGAAATGCTCTCCTACTGAAACTTCGACCACCTGGCTGGGTTCATTCCCTAATACCAGGTCCAGTATTGCCCCTTCCCTAGTTGGACTTTCTACATATTGTCTCAGGAAGCCCTCCTGGATGCACCTTACAAATTCTGCACCATCCAAACTCCTAGCAATAAGTGATTCCCAGTCAATATAGGGAAAGTTAAAATCACCCACCACAATAACCCTATTGCTTTTACATCTTTCCAAAATCTGCCTACGTAACTGTTCCTCAATCTCCCGCCAGCCATTGGGAGGCCTATAGTAAACCCCCAACATTGTGACTGCACCCTTCCTATTCCGGAGCTCTACCCATATTGCCTCGCTGCATGAGCCCAACAAGGTGTCCTCCTGTCGTACAGCTGTGATATTCCCCTTAACCAGCAGTGCAACTCCCCCACCTCTTCTACATCCCTCTCTATCCTGCCTGAAACATCTAAATTCTGGAACGTTTATCTGCCAATCCTGTCCATCCTTCAACCAAGTCTCTGTAATAGCAATAACATCATTGTCCCAAGCTCTAAGCTCTTCTGCCTTGCCTGTTATACTTCTCGCATTGAAACAAATGCATTTCAGACCCCCAGTCCCACTGTGTTCAGTAATTTCTCCCTGCCTGCCCTTCCTCTTAGCCCTACTGGCCATATTCACTGGTTCCCAGTCATTTATTTCACCTGCTGACCTATTGCTCTGTTTCCCACCCCCCTGCCATACTAGTTTAAACCCTCCCGAATAGCAAACCTTGCAACCAGGATATTGGTGCCCCTCCAGTTTAGATGCAACCCTTCCTTTTTGTACAGGTCCCACCTGCCCCGGAAGAGATCCCAATGATCCAGATATCGGAAACCCTCCCTCCTACACCATCTGTTCAGCCATGTGTTCAGCTGCACTATCTTCCTATTTCTAGCCTCACTGGCACGTGGCACAGGAGTAATCCTGAGATTACAACCCTAGAGGTCCTGTTTTTTAACTTTCTGTCTAACTCCCTGAACTCCCACTGCAGGACCTCATCACTCTTCCTGCCTATGTCGTTAGTACCAATGTGTACCACGACCTCTGGCTGTTCTCCCTCCCCCTTCAGAATGTCCCAGACCCGATCAGAGACATCCTGGACCCTGGCACCAGGGAGGCAACATACCATCCTGGTGTCTCTTTCACGACCACAGAAGTGCCTATCTGAGCTCCTGACTATAGAGTCCCCTATGACAATTGCTCTTCTGTGCTTTTACCCCCCCTGATGAACAACAGTGACAGCCGTGGTGCCACTGCTCTGGCTACTGCTGTTGTTTTCCCCTGATAGGCCATCCCCCCCAACAGTATCCAGAATGATATACCTGTTAGAGAGGGGGACAGCCACAGGGGATTTCTGCACTGACTGTCTGCCCCTTCTAGCGGCCACCCATCTATCTGTCTGTACCTTGGGTGTGACCACGTCTGTAAAACTCCTGTCAATGACGCTTTCCGCCACCTGAATGCTCCTGAGTGCATCCAACTGCTGCTCCAACCGATCCATGTGGTCTGTGAGGAGTTGTAATTGGGTACACTTCCTGCAGATGTAGTTGTCCGGGACACTTGAAGCGTCACAGATTTCCCACATCCCACAGGTGAAGCACTTCACCCCAGCAACTGCCATTCCTAGAACTATTTAATAAATTAATTTAAATCTAATAACTGCTTATTGACTCCTTATTAACTATACGTTCCCTAGGGCTAGATTTCTACTATAAATGCTAAATTCTAAGAACAGTAATCCCCTGATTCTGGTCTAGATACCCTCTACTTATTAATTAAGTGATTAATTTATTTGGTTTAATTAGTTTAACAATGTTTTAGTTTCAAATTCACTGCAGATTCTCTACCAGCCAATCAGGTCACAGATTTACCGTGAAGCCACTTTTATTTATTTTTTTTAAATCCCCAAGGTAAGGTTTTTATACTCACCGCTCTGGAACTCCGCCAGTTGACTCACTGTGTGACAAGCACCTGGGGGAGTCGATGAGGGATCCATAGCAACTGTCTGGGGTGGCACCTGTCACTTGGTTTCAGAGTGTGGTGTGTCTGACCCCAGGTTGCCTATTGGTTTACATGGACTGTACTTACTGTGAACATTAGAGTATGAAATAGCTTTTGTAACTTATGCTATCCTTACAAGTTTGAATATATCTGTGAAGGTATAATTGTGAGCACAGGAGTATTGTAATATCATTCATTTTTTTTCTTATTTAATAAATGTTTTATTCTTTTATGAAAAGTTCATAAGCTGACTCCTGTAACTCTATTCAGTAGCCACTCTCCACGTATCTAAACAAAAAATTAAAGTTAGGATCTATCAAGCTGGGTTCTACCCTGAGACCTGGCTTGACCAATAGTAACATCAGCTGGGATCGTAACACCACTAACAGCATTCTGCCGTCAAGCCAATAAGACATTCTACCTATCACACCAATGGGTGATGTAGTATATGAATTTCAGTGCCAGTGTGATGTTAGGTATGTAGGCCATACATCCCAAAGACTGATGGAATGTATCAAACAGCCTGTCCCAGCTGCTGTTTGCAATGGGCAAGGTACAGACCGTACCCAACCAGCTCGTGCTCGCAAAACCCAAAACACAGTGTCCAACATTAGATGTGATTCTGTGATTGGATATTTGCTAAATAATCTTCAATGTGCTAAGAATTACACTGACATCCAATTTAAGATTGTCAGCCAGGCTCACAATATGGTGTATTTCCGTGTACTGGAAGTTACATATCTTAATTCACAGGGCCCCGTTCTTTGCAGACAGAAAGAACATATAAACACATTGCGCCTGTTTCAGCTAAACAAAATAAGTGACAGCTATCCGCTGACTGATTCCTGAGGGCAATGCCTTGACCAATCAGGGTCAAGTTGCCTTGCTTAAATTTCAAACAATGCTTGGCAGTTAACTGTCAGTCACCATAAGTGGTGCATTCTCATGACACTGTCACTTGCCAACCAACCAGCACTCTCTTCACATACAGTATAAGTTGTTGTTTTCCCCATTATATTGGTATTCTTGCGAGTGTCCTGATGAGTGTAAGATGAAAAGTTTAAACATGTCTCTTGTTACAGCAATACTCAGAGTAAGAAGTAGTAATGCATTAAGGAGGTCAAAGTGAGAGGAAATGCAAGAGGTTTACTGTGCATGCAGTGTGGTAAATAAGGTTGGTGCATTGCAGGCACAGATAGCCAAGTGGACACATAATATTGTGGCAATAACGAGGTCTGACTCAGAAAAGGGCAAGACTGGGTACCAAATATTTCTGAATGCAAGATCTTGAGTAAAGTTTGGTGAAGGAAAGAAAGAAGGAGGGATGACAATCTGTTTGACTTCAATGGGGTGAGAATGGATCTGGCCTACATAAATTGGAATCAAAGGTTGTAACTGATCAATGGGCTGCCTTTAAAGGAGAGATAGTGCAGGTGCAGTCAAGGTATATTCCCATGAAGGGAAAAAATATATTCCCGTGAAGGGAAAAAATAGGGAAAACAAATCCAGAGCTCCATGGATGACATAAAATATAGAGATTAAGATGAAGAAGAAAAAGTGTGCTTATGACAGGTGTCTGGTGGATAATACAATTGAGAATCAGGCTGAGTATTAAAGGTTCAGAGTGGAATCAAAAAAGCAAATTAAAGAAGCAAAGAGAGAGTATGAAAGGAGGCTGGCAGCTAATATAAAAGGGAATCCAACGTCTTCTATGCGTATAAATAGTAAAATGGTAGGGCTGATTAGGGGCCAAAAAGGGGGTTTATGCATGGAGGCAGGGGGCATGGCTGACGTGTTGAATGAATACTTTGCACCTGCCCTTAGAAAGGAAGAAGATGCTGCCCAGGTCATGGTGAGAGAGAAGGTAATTCAGACACTAGAAGAGTTTAAAATTGATAAGGAAGAGGTACTGGGTAGGCTGTTGATAAAGCACCAGGACTGGATAAGGTGCATTTAAAGATACTGAAGGAAGTGAGAATGAAAATTGCAGAGGCACTGGCCATAATTTTTCAGTTTTCCTTAGACTCAGGGATGGTGCCAGAGGACTGGAAATTGCAAATGTTACGCCCTTATTCAAAAAAGGGTGTAAAGATAAGCCCGGCCAGCAAATACAGGCCAGTCAGTTTAACCTCAGTGGGGAAGCTTCTAGAAACAATAATTTGGGAGAAAATCATTAGTGACTTAAGGAAATCTGAGTTAATAAAGGAAAGCCAGCTCAGGTTTGTTAAAGGAAAATCATGTTTAACTAACTTGCTGGAGCTTTTTGATGAGGTATCAGAGGGGGTTGATGAGGCTTTTGAGGTGGTGTACATGGAATTCCAAAAGCATTTGATAAAGTGCTGCACAAGGGACTTGTGAGCAGAGTTAGAGCTCATGGAATAAAATGGACAGTAGCAACATGGATATGAAATTGGCTGAGTGACAAGAAACGGAGAGTAGTGGCGAATGGATGTTCTTTGGACTGGAGGAAGATTTATAATGGAGTTCCTAGGGGTTGGTTTTAGGACCCTTGCTCTTCCTGATGTCCATTAATGACCTTGGTGTACAGGGCACAATTTCAAAGCCTGCAGAATATATGAAGCTTGGAGGTATGGCGAACCATGCGGAAGATAGCGATAAGCTTCAGGAGGATACAGACAGGCTGGTGGAATGGGTGAACGCTTGGCAGGTGAAATTTAACGCTGAGAAGTGTGAAGTGATACTTTTTGAGAGGAAGAACAAGGAGAGGTAATATAAAACAAACGATACTATCCTAAAGAGAGATCAGGAGCAGAGGAACCTAGGGATATATGTGCACACAAAGTTGAAGATGGGAGGGGAGTTTGAGGAAGTGTTTAATAAGGGACAAGAGGAGCTGGGCATGATAAATAAAGGCATTAGAGCAGAAAAACAAGGAGGTTATGGCAAACCTTTATAAAACACAGGTTTGGCCTCAACTGGACTATTGGGCAGAATTTTCCATGCCCACTGGCAGCCGGCATGATTGGTGGCATATGTGGACAATATGGAATGATTGGTTTCACGACAGTGAAAAGGCAGGTTGCGATTGTCCGTTCAGTCCGCCAACAGCGGGCCGTGTTTCCCGCCAACAGTCATCAGAGAGCTCATTGTAATACATCAGCATATCGTTAAAAGGCCATCCTGCCAAGCTCTTGGAACCCTGCCGGATCGTCCGCCCATGTTGGTGGGAAAACACGTCAGCATGTTTCACAGCAGCACACAGGCGACTTGCACTTGGTGGCCTTCACTTTGGGGAACTGGAGGTGAGTGAACAGCTTCATTCTGCAGAACTTGCCAGGATTGCCTGTTGCTTGGCAGGCTTCAGGGGCTGGGTGAAGCGCCACCCTGCCACAGAGGCGGCTGCTGTCAGGAGCAACTGCTGGGGGAAACTGCTGCCCTGGTGTAGGATCCCGCGCACAGGAAATCAAGGTGGGGATGGCGCGAGGCAAGTGGCCACGCATTAGGGACACTTGTATAAACTGACCATTCCTCTGTAACTGAGACAGATCAAGCGCAGCCACAGTGATATAATTAGCGTCGGGCTCCTCGACTGCCTGCCCATGCATGCAACGTGGAGACACCAAAGTGCCACCAAGCGCTCCAGACCTTACCACCTCCACCGCCACCCCCGCCCCCCCCTTCACGGACTGCGAGTCCACAACCATTTTATTGGACAGTGCAGCAGCTGGACTGCACACGTTGTACAATCTTCCCACCAACACTAGACATGTAGCAGTCACTGCTGGAGGTGCTCACAGCCCCTCGCAATCTCAGCAACCCGATTAGGAGCAGTCTCCTCCATGTAGCAGGCTGACAGGGCAGCCATGCAGTGCACTCATTTGTGGCCATCTGAGGGGTGTCCAGCTCTCTCCAGGAAGCGTTAAAGGGCCTTCACACAGGTTCAGGAAAGGTGCTAAGTACATCCATGCTAACCACTTCTCTCTCTCTCTCTCTCTCTCTTTCATGCTGCAGGAGGACCATATCAGAAGCATGGAACCTTATGACCTAGCTGTATGCCTGATGGGCTACAGAAACCGTGGAAGACTGAGGAGAGAGCGACTGAGACTCCTGGCCGCGCAAAGGCAGGAGCAGCAACCTCAGGAAGAAGGGGCTGCCGGGGCTTCTGCACACGCTGCCCAGGAGTGACAGTGAGCCGTGGCTGGTTGGCGCCTAGCGACACCCAGGGTCTATAGACGTCGCCTACCATTCCTGCAGATGACTGAGAACCAGTGTCGCCGACGACTGCGCATGTCTAGGGACCTGATGGCTCACATCTGCCAGTTACTGCAGGATTTGGTGGGCATCCACTGCCAGTGGCTGTGAAAGTGACCGTGGCACTCAATTTCTATGCCAGTGTCTCCTTTCAGGGCTCCACAGGTGACCTCTGTGGAATTTCACAATCCGCCACCCACAAATGCATCCATGAAGTCACGGATGCCACCTTCTCGAGCATACACAACTTTGTGCATTTGCCCTGGACCAGGACAGCCAGGGTGTAAGGGCCATTGGATTCGCCCTGATCTCGGGGTTCCCAGGGTGCGATTGACTGTACTCACATGGCGCCCAGATCTACGTCACTACACAATGGACTACATCAACTGCAAGGGCTTCCACTCACTGAATGTGCAATTCTTGGAAATATTACCTACTCCATTAAGGAGTCCTGGACCAAGGTGTCCATGGCAACCGCCATCCTGTCAGTGTTGCCATCGGTGCATTGCAATGCTGGCGCTATCACCTCAGCCTGAAGGCAGACAGACTCCTCCATCTGAGGAGTGCAGCGGACACCCCTTCCTGATGTTCCTGAGCTTGCCTTTGCAGCTCCAGCATCTCTGACTGACCGAGTCCAGAGGCTCATCATCTGACTTGGACTCAGCAATGTTCTGGCCTCCAGCGGTCCACTGACTGCTGGACACCTGGGAAGTTCCTGCCTCCGCCTGCAGTGGATCAGGCAGTGCAATGTGCTCACCAGATTGTGGTCCTGGGACTACTCTAAAGCTACTTCCCAGTGAGGTGTGTGTCTCTTCTTTGGTGGAGGGTGTGTGTGACTTGTGATGGGGCTTCAAGGAAGGTGCCTCCAGATTCCTCTTCAGAGGTTTCTTTGAGGTTTGATTGGAAGCCCTGGGTCATGGACTCTATTGGTTGTTTGGCAGATAATTAGTGCATGGCAGTGGCCTGTGAAAGAGGACACATCACTCACAGCATGGTTGTCTGATGGATGTTGCACTGCTGGATCCCCACTTGCTAGAGCAGCACCGACCGCACTGTCAACACAGGAATGGTCCAGATTGTGGCCAGCCAGCTGTATGGCTCTATTTTAAAAGTCCATGGGGACTTTGATTTTGGGCATTCTACCACCGGTCTGCGACCTTTCTGTCTTGTTGTGTGCCAGCTTGTCCTGTGTAGGAAGAGATGGAGAGAGTGTAAGTAGGACGTCTGCCAGGCCAAATGATAAGTATGCCTGGCCTGTGTGGGTGGTGAGTGATCCCATGGACAGGATGAGGACAATGAAGGTGAGTGTGAGAGAGTGAATAGCGATGTCCCTTGAACTGGCAGTGAGTAAGGGCCCTGTGGATGTGTGATGAGTTTGTGAGTGTGAGAGTTGACAGTGATGAGAAGAGTGACTTACCCTGGCAGAATGGAGGAGATCATTCATCCTCTTGCGGCACTGGATGGCTGTTGTCTTCTGAAAGGCATTGGCGCTGACCGCCGCTGCCACCACCTCCCAAACCGGATTGGTCACATTGTTGCTCATCCTGCGGCCAGAGAGTGCAGGACATCCCGGCGGGTCTCCTGGGCATCCAGCAGTCACTCGAGGGACCCATCATTGAAGTGGGGGCTGCGGCTTTTGAAGGCCATGTCTTCCCTTCAGCAGTGGTGAGCTGGAAGCAATGGGCACTGTGCTTGTGACTGGACTTTAAACATGGCGCCTGGTTTGATGTGGTGGCTGGGTGATGGAGGGTGGGTGAATGAGAGCCCACCCTCCATGGAAATGACATGTTTCGTGGGAGTGCATAAATAATGAGGTGGGTTTGGGACGATACCGTATGAAAACCCGCCATCGTGGCTGACAGGTAAAACATCGCTACCACACTTAGTGCAAATCTGGGATAAATCCACCCTTCATGTCCATTTCTGGGCATCATGTTTTGGGAAGCATGTGAAGGTATTAGAGTGCAAAATAGATTTATCAGCATAGTTCCAACGATGAAAAACTTCAGTTACATGGGTAGACTGGAGAAGCTGTTGTTGTCCTTCTTAGAGAAGGTTCAGAGGAGGTTTAATAGAGGTTTTCAAAATCATAGGGGATTAGGACAGAGCAGATAGAGAGAAACTGTTCCCATTCACAGGAAGATCAAGAACTAGAGGACACAGATTTAACGTGAATGGCAAAAGGAGCAAAGGCTAAATGAGGAGTATTTTTTTACACAGCTAGTGGTTAGGATTTGGAATGCACTGCCTGAGGGTGTGGTGGGGATAGATTCAAACATGGCTTTCAAAAGGAATTAGGTAATTACCTGAAGAGAAGAAATTTTCAGAGCTGCAGGGATACGGCAATGGAGTAGAACCAAAGTGGAACTAGCTGAGTTGCTCTTGCAGAGAGTCGATGGATCAAATACGAACACATGAACATACAAATTAGGAGCAGGAGTGGGTCACTCAGCCATTGGGCGATTAGAGACTGCTTTGCCATTCAATAAGATCATGGCTGACCTGATTGTAACCTCAACCCCACATACCCACCCACCCCCAATAACTTTTCACCCCCTTGCTTATCAAGAATCTATCTACCTCTGCCATAAAAGTATTGAAAGTCCATGCCCCCACCACCTTTTGAGGAAAAGAGTTCCAAAGACTCTCAGCCATCTGAGAGAAAAACATTTCTCCTCATCTCTACCCTAAATGGGCGTCCCCTTATTTTGGATCTAACATGTTTTAATCAAGTCATCTCTTATTCTTCTAAACTCCAGTGGATACAAGCCTAGCCTGTCCAACCTTTCATCATAAGACAACCCGCCCTTTCCAGATATTAGCTTAGTAAACCTTCTCTGAACTGCTTCCAATGCATTTACACCCTTCCTTAAATAAGGACACCAGTACTGTACACAGTACCCCAGAAGTGGCCCTGTACAACCGGAGCATAACCGCCCTACTTTCGTATTCCCTTCTTCTTGCAATAAATGATAACATTCTATTAGCTTTCCTAATTGCCTGCTGTACCTGCTTACTAACCATTTGTGATTCATGCATTAGGACACTTAGATCCCTCTGCATCACAGAGCTCTGATATCTCTCACCATTTAGATAATATGCTTCCTTTTTTCTTGTACCTGCAAAAATTGACAATTTTACACTTTCCCACATTATACTCCATTTTCCAGGTCTTTGCCACTCACTTAACCTATCAATGTCCCTTTGTAGCCTTGTTGTCTCCTCATCACATCTTACTACCCTATCTATCTTCATGTCATCAGCAAATGTAGCCACCATACCTTTGGTCCCTTCATCCAAGTCACTTAAATACATTGTAAATGGCCTCCTTCTGTGTTGCAACCATTCTATGATTCTATTCTCTGATATGGGAGCGATGCTTGAGGACTGGAGGATTGTAAATATTATACCCCTGTTTACAAAAGTAGAGAGTGATAAACCTGGCCAGACAGACTGGTTTCTGTGGTGGGGAAACTATTATCCAGGATAAAATCAATTGACACCTGGAAACATATGGAATAATTAATGAAAGTCAGCATGGATTTGTTAAAGGCAAATCATGTTTGACTAACTTGATTGAGTTGTTTGATAAAGTAATGGAGAGGATTGATGAGGGTAGTGTGGTTGATGTTATATATATGGATTTTTAAAAAAGTTCTTGACAAAATACCATTTGTAAACAAAGTTAAAGCCTAAAAGAATAAAGGATCAATGGCACCATGGAGAAAAAAGTGGCGTACAGACAAAAAGCAGGGAGCAATGCTGAATGGTTGTTTTTCAGGCTGGAGGAAAATATACTGTTGTCTTAGTATTAGGGCCACTGCTCTTTATAATGTATATTAAGGATCTGGATCTGGGTATACAAGGCATAATTTCAAAGCTTGCAGATGACATGAAATGTAGCAAAGAATGAGGCGGATACTAACATACCTCAGGAGGACATGTACTGATGAAATGGGCTGTCACATGGCAAATGAAATTTATTGCTGAGAAATGGGAGTGAATAGTTTTGGCCGGAAACATAATGAGCGGCAAGATAAGCTAAATAGTACAATTTTAAGGGGGGTGCAGAAATAGAGAGTCCTGGGCATGTCTGAACACAATTCTTTGAAGGTGGTAGGACAAGTTGAGAAGAACATTAATAAAGCATACACGATCCTTAGCTTTAATAATAGAGGCATAGATTACTAAAGCAACAAAGTTTGGAAGAACACTGGTTAGGCCTCAGTATTGTGTCCAATTCTGAGCACCACACTTTAGGAAGGATGTCACGTCCTTAGAAAGGGTACAGAAGAAATTTGTAGAATTGTACTAGGGATAAAGGACTTTAGTTATGCGGAGGGACTGGAGAAGTTGAGGATGTTTTCTTCAGAGCAGGAAAGATTAAGGGGAGATTTGATAGGGGTGTTCAAAACCATCAACAGTGATAAAGTAAATAGGAAGAAATTATTTCAAATGGCAGAAGAGCCTGTTAACCAGAGGACACAGACACAGTAAAGGTGACATGAGGAAAAAAATATTAGAGCACACAGTGAATGGCAGTGATCTGGAATGCACTGCCTGAAAGGGTGGTGGAAGCAGATTCAATAGTAACTTTCAAAAGGGAATTGGATAAATACTTGAAGGGAAAATAAATTACAAGGCTATGAGGACCAAAACGGAGTGGACCTAATTGGATATCTCTTTCAAACAATCAGCACATGTGTAATGGACTGAATGATCTCCTTTTTTAATTTATTTGTTCAGGGGATGTGGGCATCACTGGCTAGGCTAGAATTTATTTTCCATCCCTAATTGCCCTTGAGAAGGTGGTGGAGAGCTGCTTTCTTGAACTGCTGCAGTTGTGTTGTAGGTACACCTGCAGTGCTGTTAGGGAGGGAGTTGTAGCCACAGTATTTATATGGCTGGTTCAGTTCAGTTTCTGGTCAATGATAACCCCCCAGGATTTTGTTGGTGGAGGATTCAGCGATGTTAATGCCATTGAATGACAATGGGAGATGGTTAGATTCTCTCTTGTTGGAGATGGTCATTGCCTGGCACTTGTGTGGTGCAAATGTTATTTCTGTGCTGTATCATTATCATTCTTTAATGTTCTACAACTTTAAAAGTTTGTGTGCTTTTTACATTTTGTGACTTCATTCAGATTATCATCCATTAGATATCACACATGGATGAAAATAATTCATGGTAATTGTACACATCGGAGGAAAAAGGCTCATCTGATAATAACAGAGTGCCTGAATTGACAGTAAAATTTTAATTGTCCATCATTTATGGTTCATCCCTTACACAAGCAGTAAATTAATACTTTTTTTATAGTTTCTGCCCCGCTGAGTTTGCATTCAACTTGGGTCAGCATGACTTCAACTGATTGCCAGCCCATGGACTTTATGTTGACAGGTGTCACAATTCACCTCATGTGGGTTATGTATCAAATTTCCAGCTGTAAAACACTGCATGAATTTTAGAGCATGAGCACTTAGTGTGTTTATTTGAAATCCCCCAATTGCTATTACTCCAGAGGCATTTAACCCATTAAAATAAGTGGATCAACATGCCCATATGACTGGCAGGCAAACTAAGATCTGTAATAAATTATTTATAGGTAAATTTTAAGGCCTTTGAACTTTTATGAAAGTTCGAGATGAAATTTCAATTTATGTCAGTATTTAAACTAATCAACCTTATGTGAATCTCGTCATTTACAGTTCCAAGTAACTCGACGGCCTTTGTTCCAAAATCCAATTTGAAAAATTGCTCTTTATAGTTAATACTTGGCTAGTCTCTACAATTGTACTGCAAATTCATAACAAATATGCAGTGCACACTTGGCACACATTGTAGGAATTATCAAAGGACATACCAAAAACAAAAGTAAAGAGCACTGATTATTTTTAATGGAATTGAAAAATATTATAAAAGGAACAGAAAAACAGGAAGCTAAAAATAAGCCAAACATTTCTTCATTGACCTTACCAGATGGAGTTACATTTCCACTTCTATAAACAGTTATTGATAAATTGCAAACAAAACCTGTTCCCAAATACTCTTGCACTTTTGGGCTTTTTGTTGGTGTAAAATTGGGACAAGCACTTTTCTTCAGCAGCAAATTTGGGCAAAACGTGTTTCTGACAGACTTTTGCCCCAGTATTGATAATAGTCAAATCTGTTGCTAAGATTCAGCCCTTAGCGACCCGACTACAGAGCCCCAGCTACCTAATTATACGGTGTGCGAATGAAGGCCAGTGGCACTGCAGACCCGATTTTGACCCTTGTTATGCTGTAGGGGTAGGATATATATATGTATATGTGTGATAACGGGATTGCCAAAATCAGCTGGGCCTAGAGAAAATAAAGAATTTGTGAGTTGTAAAGATTTTTGAAAGTTGAAGTAGTGCTTGCTGGAGCTGACAGGCTTTAGTTATTTATCTGTGGCTATCTCTATGCAGCCTTACAATTATTTATCTCCATCTGGCTCAGTAATGCTTTTTCACTGCTTGGTCTCCTGATTATTAATTTACCCTTTACCCTCTCCCTATCCTATCACACTATTATCACTAATCACTTATTTATATTTTCTGTACTGCAGATAAATCCCAATTCACTCAGCTTGATCATCACTTCCTTTATTTTTTACTTTTGTCTGTACTTTTCCTGCATCCCCTCTCTTCATTACCAACCTCTGCACAGATCCAGGGCAGAATTTTCCCCTCTCGCCAGTGGCGGGAATTGTGGCGGGTGGGGCACAAGATTTGGTGTCAGTTAGAAAATCACTTTCCACACGCAGGAAGTCAGTTTGGAGTCGTGTTCTCCCGACAGTCACGCTGGACCAATGGCCGGTTGACTTTCTCGCTGACCCACGTTGGGAAATCCATTTGCATCACATGAATACTCACTAAAAGGCCGACAGACCAGAATCTTGTTCACCTTGAAATTTTCCACCCCGTCAGCGGGAATTTAGACCGTTCTGTTTCACAACGCTACATAAGTGGCATGCACCCAGTGAGGGAGACTTCCTGGACTTACCGGGCACTCAAGGCTGCCTTCACCATTATCGCAGACTGTTCTCAGGTGCCAGGGGACACCAATGCAGGAGATGGTATGCATGGAAAAGGGTTAGAGGGCATGAAGTGGGGGGTGAAAGGCTGGGAGGGCAAGTGGAAGGCTGGAAGGTGGGGTGCAAGGCAGGAAGGGGGAGATTGGAAGACACAAAGTGGGGGGTGGAAAGCCAAAAGGTGGTAGAAGGCTAGAAGGGGGTAGAGTGACTGGGGAAGTGGGGAAGAGTGTTTTAGAGAGTGGGGTTTGTGGGGTCTCTGATGGGGGTCCTGGGGGAAAACGCAGGGTATTGATGGTAGGAATGGACAGTGACAGAGGGGGAAGAGGTATGCAGTAGAGTGGGATGGTCAGGGCATGTTTTTAGCGGGTATAGGTGTCATCGGAAGGGTCATACGGGGGATAAGAAAGGTGACATGAATAACAGGAGTATGCAGGGTCAGGGTGGGCATGGGCATGGAAATTGGTGAGGACTCTGAGGGGAGGAAAGGCATGTGGAGGTGATGGTGTTAGTCCAGGGTTACAGGGGGAGGTTCAAGGGTGACAGAGGGGAGAGTAAAGACCACATTGGGTGGGTCAGTGCTGATGGGGGGATGGGGGTCATGGGGGAGGGTAAAAGATGGCAGAGAGGGCTTAGAAGTAGATGCGCTTCATCTCTGCAGCAGCAAGGCAGCGCCCTCAGAGTCAAGCTACGATACATCGAAGTGAGAGGAGGGTCTTTTCAGGTGGGTGGTGGTCAAGGTCAGCTCTAAAGGGACACCCTTATAATCATGGGTAAACTGTATGAGAACAATAGTCAGTAGAGATCCTCACTCTGTGGTGAAGCCCAAACAGCAGCAGGTCTGGGCCAGAAGGTTCTCATAACATCGAGATCCCAACAAAGTGTCGAGCTGTTGTTCATTCTGAACCATTTGCCATTGACTGCAGTCAGGGGTAGGGATGAAGGGAGAGAGAGAGGTGGATGCCTACAAGGTTGGTGAATAGCAGCCAACTCGTGACTCCAAACCTCCACCCTCCAAGATGAATGCCGCATGGCTGACAAAGACTCATATGGTTAATCTTTCTATGATTCCAATGCAGAGGTCTCTCAGAGTCTCAAGGATCATGGAGGCAAGGGGAATAGTGTGAGAAAGAGACTCCTCACACATGATTCTCATCACCCTTGTCAAAGAACGATGTCTCCATGTGCAGGAATGTATTAGGGGGAGGAATGCCCAACTTTGGTCCTCCAGGGTGTCTTTCACCTGGAAGGGGTGGAGTGCACGCGACCATTAAAGCAACTAGCAGCAAGGAGGAATGCAGGAGGCTTACAAGTGAACATATATAGTCAAAACTATATACAATGATTGTACACCCAGGCCACCAGTGTGCATTCAAAACTTTTTAATTTTTCTTACTCTCCCACTAAGTCTAGGTACATCCTCAATATATCCTTTGATCCCTTTCACCCCAAGAGCTATATCTAACTCCTTGAAAACATACAATGTTTTGGCCTCAACTACTTTCTATGGTAACGAATTCCACAGGCTCACCACTCTCTGGGTGAAGAAATTTCTCCTCATTTCAGTCCTAAGTGGTCTACCCCGAATCCTCAGACTGTGACCCCTTTTCTGGACTCCCCCACCATCGGGAACATCCTTCCTGCATCTACCCAGAGGTGGAGGCAGCCTGCTGATTGTTATGCTCTGTTGTCTCAGTTGTCTTTGACAGATGCCCTCTCGAGGCCTGAGGCCTTCTAAGGGTCTCCTGGTCTGGGGCAGGTGCACCCTGCTCAGGCTGACCTGCTGGAGGCAGTGGGGTCACAGACAGAGAGGAGTTGGAGTGGCAGGGCACCCTTGGAGTGTCTTGGGTGGATGGTCCCGGAGTTTTCGGCTGACGCTCCTCCCCCATTTGGGTGCCCAAGGGTGCCCCTCCCTGAGTCCTTGAGAGGAAGAGCAACCTGGAGGAAGGTCGAGATTCCCCCATACCCCTCTCAACTAGCCAGCGCTGACTTGTGCCTTGTAGGTGGTGAACAGGCTTTGGGGAGACAGGAGATGAGTTACTCTCCACAGAATTACCAGCCTCTGACCTGCTTTTTCATCCAACATGCTCACACTCAATCCATATTGACTAGAGTTCAGGAGAATGAGGGGGGATCTCATAGAAACCTATAAAATTCTAACAGGTCTAGACAGAGTAGATGCAGGAAGGATGTTCCCGATGGTGGGGGAGTCCAGAACCAAGAGTCACAGTCTGAGGATATGGGGTAGACAATTTAGGACTGAGATGAGGAGAAATTTCTTCACTCAGGGAGTGATGAGCCTGTGGAATTCGCTACCACAGAAAGTAGTTGAGACCAAAACATTGTATGTTTTCAAGAAGGAGTTAGATATAGCTCTTGGGGAGAAAGAGATCAAAGGACATGTGGAGAAAGTGGGAGCAGGCTATTGAGCTGGATGATCAGCCATGATCATAATGAATGGTGCAGCAGGCTCGAAGGGCCGAATGCCTACTCCTGCTCCTATTTTCTATATTTCCTCTGAGGTGGCCTGGGATCTGGGCCTTTCTCCTGTGGAGGATGCTGGCATCCCTTCCTGCTGGTACCTGGAATGGAGAAAAGAGAGAATGAGTGACTGCCTAAGCTGGCTCAGACATTACACCCATCACTCGCACTCATTTTCCGAAGTTCTCTGTATAATGGATGCTTCCTCATTGGGTTACTGGGAGAGGCCAACCTCTCCATCAACATAGGCACAGCATGCGTCTTCCCCTGCCAGCTCTGCAGCCTGCTGCTCAAACTGTGTGAGGTTTCTCAGGTCCTGGATTCCACCTCCCATCTTCTCTCTCTCTCCCTCCTGTTTTGGGTTATCTTCTCCTGCATAAAGACAGATGGATTGAGTGTGAGCATGTTGGATGAAAAAGCAGGTCAGAGGCTGGTAATTCTGTGGAAAGTAACCCACCTCCTGACTCCCCAAAGCCTGTCCATCATCTACATGGCACAAGTCAGGACTGTGGTGGAATACTCTCCACTTGCCTGGATGAATGCAACTTGTCATGAAGCTCTCAATGTATATAATATTATTGGAAAATATCTTTCTTTTAAAATAGAGGTTTAGTCTGTGTGTGTGTCTTAATTGGATTAAAGACAGCTAGCCTGGGTGCTTTGATGTGTACAAGTTTTGATATCTAAGAGAGACATCATGCATTTTCATTTTTTGAATAGAACATTCAAGAAGTAGGGTGAAAACTGATGCCTATCTAGCAGCTACCAAGCAATATGTTCATATTACTAATAAAATTGGTATCATGAAAGGGGTTTTATTGTTAGAGAGGTTTAGTTCAGAGGTTCTTGATACAATGGACAGGATTTTCCCATCGGTGATTTAGGGGCGGGGCCCACTCGCCAATGGGAAAATGACGCGGGATGACGTTGGGAGAAATCCCCGATGTCATCCCGGTCGTTTTAAATATTGAGGAAGGCGGGCGGACAGCGAAATCAGCTGTGTGCCTGCCGACCTGTCAATGGCCAATTTAGGCCATTGACAGGATAATTAAGCTTTTTAAATGCCCTGCCCATTCAACCTTAAGGCTGGTGGGCAGGCCAGGAGCCCCAGTGGGCTTCTGATAATACATGAAACCTCATCCACTGGTGGGATAAGGTTTCATGCCCGTTTTTAAAAATCTCAATAAAGTTTATGTGCTTCTTACTAACATGTCCCATCTCATGTGACATTGTCACATGAGGGGGACATGTTAATAATTTTAATATTTTTTCTATTTTTAAATATTTTTATACTGTCAGTAATCTCCCTGAGACAGCACTTAATCTCAGGGAGCAATGCGCTCTTTCGCGCGCATACGTGAAAGAGCGCACTTTGACAGATGGAGAAGCATAGTGCTTCCTGTCGGGCAGGCCGCTAGGCAGGCTTTAATTGGACCGCCCACTCAGAATGGCAGTGGGCCCCATTTCGGTGGGGGAGTTCAGCTGCCCGCCCACCGCCGAGCCGGTGGGGCCAGCCCGCCCATCAAGGTAAAAATTCTGGCCAATGAGAATTAGCATTCAATGGGGCTGGTAGGTTTAACTTCAGCAGTTTTGGGTGTGCAGAGCAGAGGCAATGCGAGATCAAAAGACAGCTTTAAACCTCCAACTGGCTCCACAAGGAACCAAAGTGAAAAGAACCTTATTTTGAATTCACAAGGTGAAAATGCTGTGCCTGGTGTCTGGTTAAGCCTATGGGTTGCTGTTGCATTAATGGAGATCAGTTTGGGAATTTGTTAAAAATTATGATAGTAGTAATTTGTAACCATGCATACATATATTTTAACCTGTGTAAATTAATAAATTGTTTCATTTAATTTAATGTAAAACCTTGAGAACTGTGGTCTGATTCCTGAGTTTAGAGTCGCATCTCAAACATAACACTTAAAATTATAGGTTATGACAGTTGTTTAAAGTTTCCCTCTGGGGTTTTTAAATAACCACTTGACCAACTGTTCCAGCCATAACAAGCTCCAACAATAATGAAGAAGCTGGACAAAGCACCCCGCTTGACTGGTACCCCATCCACCACCTTCAACATTCACTCCCTCCACCACCGACGTACAGTGGCAGCAGTGTGTACCATCCACAAGATGCACTGCAGCAACTCACCAAGACTCCTTTGATAGCACTTCCCAAACCTGCAACATCTACCACCTAAAAAGACAAGGGCACCACCACCACCTGCAAGTTCTCCTCCAAGCTACGCACCATCCTGACCTGGAATTGCATTGCTTTCTCTTCTCTATCGCTGGATCGAAATCCAGGAACTCCCTTCCTAACGGCACCACACCACATGGACTGTAGCGACTCAAGAAGGCAGCTCACCACCATGACCTCCACATGGGTAATTAGGGATGGACAGCAGAAATGCTGGCCTAGCAAGCGACGCCCACATCCCATGAAAGAATTAAAAATAAAATCAGTGCTGATGTCAGTTTGCGGTGAGGAGAAGCTTGACTTACCCTGGTGGAGTGGATTAGATCATTCATTCATCTCCTACACTGCAGGACGGTCCTCCTTTGGACCCCACAGCAGCTGATCACCCTGGCGATCTCCTCCCAGGCTGCCATGGTCAGAGGGGAGGGCCTCCTGCTGCCATCTCTTGGAAAGAGGATGCCCTGCCTTTCCTCAACACCTGAAGGAGACTCTCCAGGGAGACATTGCTGAACCATGGGGCCGGAGGTTGCTACATTCTCTTCAACCTTCCTTCCCGGAATCCAAAGGTCCTGGCACAGCGAAGGAACTGTTGTCCAGGTGCCATTTAAATAGGGCATGTGGACATGACGACAAGGCAGGCAACTTCCTGCCAACCCCACCGTTAGGTCCGACGTGATCCTCATGGCTGCATAATTAATGAGCTGAAAGGCGCAAGATTGCACGTGCTCACCCGTCCCGCTCTTCAGCGGAACTCACTCCGACCTCCGCTCCCACCACCAAGTTTAGTCCCTGGTACAGAAAATTCCAGCCCAGTCTTTCAGCCTCCTTCCTCTCCTAATGTGCAATAACTCTGCAAGACTCATTCTCTTAGGCAATCCCTCACTCTAGTGCCAAGCCTTCAGCATATAATTTAACTCAAGCTATACTACTGTGAATAAAGTAAAGGAAAATCAAAGAATTACCATGGAGGTTGTTCCAGCCTCCTGTCATAATTACAGTGCAAGAACAGCTGAATCCCTGTACAAATAGCATGAATAGCCATTTATTTCATTTCTCTGGGGCCTATCTAAGCTACAATGGAACTCCTGTGGTGGTTTGCTGCCTTACTACTTATTTGTAAGCAAACTTGTGGCATGTAATCCACCGATAGTGCTAGTGTTAAAGAGACTAAACACAATTTTTTGGGTTTTCTGTCTAAACTCTCTCTGCACAAATTTCGATAATGTATGTTGCAATTCTCTGCCTTAACGTTGGTGTGAAAATTCAAGAGAAGCAGCATAAACAGTCTTTACATTACTTCTCAAGGGTTTCTGTGGATCTTTTGTCAAATTTGACCGTAGAAGGTCAGGAGAACTCTTATGAAAATTCGATCCGGTATGCAAACATTTTGATCTTGCTGTGTACCACATTGAAAAAAGACTCGCCATGTAGATCCATTTCAAGCTGCCATTGTTGAACTAACTTTCTTCACACACCCTCCATTAGAAACAGAGAGGTCAGTCTGCTAACCATTGTATTCTGCAGTGCTTCTCTTGATTGCCATGACTTCAGTAGAAGACCCATGGAAAATTCTGAGATGGCATGTACATTCTCTGGCATTTTAAAGAATCTTCCATCACAAAGTTATAGTGGACGCTAGTTAAAACCCCTGTCAAAATTTATTGCTGCATCTATATATATATTTGTACCAGCATTTTGGACCATTGGCATTGGGTGACCATTACAGCCACTTTGGCATCCATTTTGACCGAAAGTCCAGTTTGCCCAGCGATATTATAAATTTTGTTAACAAATCTTACAAGTAAAAGGTGGAATCATTTGGCAATTTTTCTGCTATGTTAATTGGCTTTGAGTTTATTGGGAAAACAATATATAGAAAACATAACATTTCCTCAGCTATAAATTTGTTATTTTTAATCACTAATCATTTTGAAGATAAGCCAAACTTTTCTTTGTCTCTGCCATCCATTTAATTAAATGTTCTATTAAGTTATCTATAAAAGCATTGTTTGATTACCTATCTGGTTTCAGTTATGATAGTGATTTGCCTTTGTTATAGTTAGAGAAAACAAAGTTATCTTTGACAAAATGGACCACATTAAGGGCAGAATCTTCTGGCTGGCGTGCGGGTGGTGGAGCCCGCACCCAATGCCAATGGTCCGAATGCTCCTCAGTCCTGGGCCTCAATTAAATACCATCTGCAACTGTGAACACCAAATGGGTAACCGATTGCAGCTCTCTGGCTGGGCAGAGTGCAATATCAAAACAAAAACAGAATTACCTGGAAAAACTCAGCAGGTCTGGCAGCATCGGCGGAGAAGAAAAGAGTTGACGTTTCGAGTCCTCATGACCCGCCTGGCTCCTTTGCTGAACCAGTCTACAGGTTTGGTCTGGGATTGAGAGAATGCGACCCCAAGGGAGGGCTGGCAGAGGTCCGAATAGTATTGGGTGAGCCCAGGAGGAGCACTCCCCACCAGCTGCAGCTCTCAGGTAAATCCCCAAAGGGAGGTGGAATCCCTAGTTTATATATTTAAGGGTTGAAGGCATGATTTGGGCATCCACCTAGAATGCGTAAATGAAAACCCATAAATTTAATGGTGGAATGAATACCTGCACAGATTGTGCAATGTTGGTATATTTTGTGCCTATTTTGCATCTGGAAAGCAGGCGTGGCGGAGCCAGCATGCCAGCGCTTAATGTGTCGTACGCTGACATCGTGCAAGCGTCCCAACGTCAGCGTGCGGCATCGTGATATTTTGGTCAGCGGGTGTGCTATGCAGCGGAACCGTGCCTGCCATTAATTAAAGGCCTCATTAAGGCCCTTAACTTGCCAATCGCCGACAATTTTCAGGGGCCTGAGCAAACTTCGGCTCAGCGCACGGACCCAACGTGCAGGATGGTAGGTGATTTTTGTACAAACCTTCATCCAGTGGTGGGATGAGGTTTGATAGCGGTTTTAAAAACGTTTAATAAAATTTTTGTTTATTTCATTAACATGTCCCAACTCATGTGACATTTCCGCATGAGGGGGACATGTTAATGAATTTTTTATTGTTCTGTTTTTTATATTTGCCTGCCTTTCAGCGATCTCCCTGAGGCAGCACTTTGCCTCAGGGAGATTTGCGCTCTTTCACGCGCTTGCATGAAAGAGCGCACTCTGACAGTTGGGGAATTCCCCCCGTCCCACACAGGAAGCGCATAGCTGGGCGGGCCAATGGCGGCGGGGCCTGTTTCTGTGGCGGAAATTGGCTGCCCGCCCGCCGCTGAGCCGGTGGGGCCCACCCGCCCTGCAACGGCAAAATTCTGCCCAATGTGACTGCACAAACGTACAGCACATTGGGCCCTTGCAACTGGTATAAAGTGGAAAGAGTCATGTGCTCCATCTGAGCCAGATCTGAATCCTTGTCCCAAAGGTAAAAGACAAATTTCACTTAGCTACCACGTTCCATTTTTAATTTTTAATTGATTACTTAAAAAATTAATATCAAATGCTCACTTAAATATTTCTTGTTCATGTTCACTGATGATCATGTTACTGTCATTGTGCATTTAGTGTATTCGTCAGAGAGATTAAAAACACATGCAAAGGCTTTGGATACCTGTAATCAACTTAGCTATTTTTACCATGTCAAATTGCTGAAGTGCAATACAAGGATCCAGGCAGATGAAAGATTTCTGGTCTCAGCCAGAATGTGGTAGGCAACTGAGTGATTTTCACTCTAAAAAAGAGAATGAAGTGAAATGAATCATACATTATAGTAATAATGGAGCAGATTAGAATCATGGATGCAAGACTATGATTTACTCACACTGAATTACTTCAATAGATAGTGAGACAATTTCCAAATAGTTGGATGTCTCAAGAAACAGAGATTAACAGCAAACTGACAAGCTCTAATGTATTAAAGTGCAACAGAAAAATCAGTTTGCTGAGGCCTCAGCTGAGCAATAGCCTCAAAATTGCATGCGCAATTTATCTGATTTTATTCCGCATTCAAGTACAATGTTGTTGTTATATCTTGTTAAATATAAAATAAATTATGATTTATTCAGTTATGATTCCAGAACTCTGCAAACACATATTTATCTGCAAGTGATATTAAATTCCTCTTGGGTAGCATTGCAAAACAGGTGATAATGCATCAGCGGGTCGCTTGGCACCCTACTTGATTCTTGTTTCCATTAACTGCAATGAAAAGGCAGTGTAAACAGGCTGTCAATGCATTATCATTTGCTTTGTGCTTCAGCCAAGACAAATTACACCACCCATTGTCTCTCCCCTGCTGTCTTGCAACATCAGACTTTCATCCTTTCTCTCCTGAATAATGAGTTGAACCATTTCAACATCAAATAGATGGAATTTAAAAGAGCCCAGGGGAACAGGGAATAAAGGGGGGGGTGGGAGTGTTGGCCATAGAACCGTACAGGAGGTTCTGTATCAGAAGCCCGATGCTGGGAGGTCTGGGCTGCATTATGCCAACGGTGGGAGGCCTTAAGGCATTGAAGCGATGGGAAGCCAAGTAAGGCAGTTCCAGAGGTACTCATGCTTCAATTGCATGGAACTAAATGGAATATAATGGTCCCTTGTGAATTAAATGTGCAGCACATGGGTGTCATGGGCCATCAGATCCCAGACCATTCATAGGTGGCGATGTCCAGGTGAGGCCACGGTCTCTGAGGGGAAAGTCACCCATTGTGGGGCTGCCTTCAATTTTTAAAAATGTACTCTTTCATGAGATGTGGGCATCGCTGGCAAGGCCAGCATTTGTTGCCCATCTGACTTTGAACTGATTGACTTGCTGGGCCATTTCAGAGGGCAATTGAGATTCAACCACATTGCTGTGGGTTTGGAGTCACATCTCGGCCAGACCAGGTAAGGGTAGCAGATTTCCTTCCTAAAAGGACAATAGTGAACCTGATGGGGTTTTATGATAATCAACAATAGTTTCATAGTCACCATTACTGGGACTAGTTTGTATATCTCAGATTATTTTTTAATTCAATTTAAATCCTGACAGCTGTTGTGGTGGGATTTGAACACATGTCACCAGAGCATTAGCCTGGGCTTCATGGATTACTAATCTAGTGATATTAGCACTAGGCTACCATCTCCCTCTTTTACCCAATTACATTGGGAACTGCCAAGAAAAGAGGAGAGGAGGCCAGCGAACTCACCAAGCTGAGAGGCTGTGCAGAGGAGCTGAGGGACAGTTGTTAGGGGTTGTATCCTCTCAGTGAGGCAAGCAGAGGCCCAGTGCCACAGGAGTCAGGTGGATCAGGAAGGCCTGCGACCCACTAGAGGGCATTCCCTGCAAGGGCAGCAACCAGTAAAAGGGGATTGAAGCAGACATGGAACGCTTCCACCCAGTCCTCTTGGGTCCCCGAGAAGAGGAGAAGCTGGACAGAGGGAAAGGGGGATAAGGTGCCAGAAGCACCAAAAGCAGAGCAGCAGCAAGAAGAGGTGCAGCCTGTGACTGCAGAAGTAAAACTTGGGAAATGACTTGTACTGGGCCAAACTGGTCTTGTACACCTTAAAATGAAAGTCCAGTTCAGACCAGTACCAGTCATTTCCTAAGTTTTACTATTTTTCTCCTTGAACACCAGGAGGCAGAGTAGGAGGAATGAGACCGACGAAAGATCATGTCATGACCCAGAGTTATTGGGATTCACATGAACTACCTTTAGATGTCAGAGTGGTAGTGCCAATAAAGACTGCATCTGTCAAGGGTGTCTCTCACTGACCTGTGCACAATGCTCCAGGATCAGCTGCGACAATGGGGCTGGGTGGGCACTTGGTCCTAGTGATGCTGAAAGTCATCACAGCGTTGAACTTCTACACGTCCAACTCCTTCTAGGGATCCACTGGGGACATGTGGGGAATATCCCAGGCAGCTGCTCGCTGCTGCATTAGTGGTAATGTCACTAAACTAGTAATCCAGAGGCCTGGAGACATGGATTCAAATCCCACCACAGAAGCTGTTGGAATTTGAATTCAGTTAATAAATCTGGAATTGAAAGCTAGTCTCAGCAATGGTGACAACAATCATCGATTTTTGTAAAAACCCATCTGGTTCACTAATGCCCCATTTAGGGAAGGAAATCTGTCATCCTTGTCTGGTCTGGCCTTCATGTGATGCCAAACTCAAATGTTCAACTCAAGGGCAATTAGGGATGGGCAGCGACGCCCACATCCCATGAGAGAATAAAGATTAAAAAATGCCTGGCTGCCATTTAAAAATGACACCTGCACCTAACACCAGGATTGGCTCCTTCCTGCTGATTCGCCAGATCCCATGCCTCCAAGTTGGTAATTGGCCAGCCACTATATAATTGTATTCAGCCAGCCATTTCCACCCCAAAGGCAATACTGCTCATTTTCAGAACCCACGCCGCTGACATTAAATTATACCCTATATATATCTGTAAATAAGAATGATACTATGTGTATAATATGATACGATAGTTTAATTTGTTCACATTAGAAGGCATTGAAACCTGGGGCAGGATCCTTCGCTCGATGAGTGGGCGTGCATCCTACACGCCAGAGCGTGAAATAAAGCACGTTGATGTCGGCCGAGAGTGCCGATGCCAATGCGCACTCTCGTGATAGTTAGATCGACGGGTGCGCACTAGAGTTGGCAGCACGCCCGCCGACAATTAAAAGGCCTATTAAGGCCATTAAGTTAACAATTGTGATGAATTTTTCCCTGTCTGTTCAACCTAACAGTTGACGGTAGGCGAAAACGCCAAGCAGCCTTTGCCCTTTTTAGGAAACTTCATCCACGGGAGGGATGAGGTTTCCTAAAGCAAATAAAAATAAGATAAAAATTTTACACTTGAACTAAAAACATGTCCCTGCTCATTTGACAGAGCCACATGAGGGGTCATGTTTTATGACATTTTTGTTTTCTTCACAGGGAGAATTTTCTGCATGTCGGGTGGGCCGGTCAGGAGCGGGCACGGGTGGGTGTGGACGGGTGCGGAGCCGATCATCGCACGCGATCGGCTCCGTGGTGCCATTTTACGTGGGTGGGCAAATTAAGGCCCGTCCAGCGTGACGCACAGCGTTCAGTGCTACTTATGTGGGCGGGGGGGAGGAGGGAGAGTTGGACCTGCAATCTCCCGGGCGCAGAAATCTCCCTGTGGCACAGAGCTGCCTCAGGAGATTAAGGACATAATAAAAGTTTATAAATAATAAAGTTAAAAATTATTTAGACATGTCCCTTCATGTGACAGTGTCACATGAGCTGGGACATGTTAGTGAATTGTGCAAGAATTAATTAATAATTTTATAAAACCTTCAGGAAACCTCATCTCGCCCGTGGATGAAGTTTCCTGAAAAATGCGAAGGCTGCTTGAGCTCTTCGCTTGCCCGGCAACCTTAAGGTTGGATGGGCAGCGCTGCTAATTATCTACATTACTTCCCTCATGGCCTTAATAGGCCTTTGACAGTTCGGCGGGTGCCAGCTGAATGAAAGATCTAAATTCATGTGCGATGATGTCGGAACGCAAGCCGGATGTCATCTCGTGTCATTTTATGCATCGGAGTGTGGGGCCCACCCCCGCAGGCCAACATCAAAATTCTGCTTCATTAGTTTTTCTAAACAGCGCTTCATCTCCCTAAGGTAGCTCTGTGCCTCAGAGATTGAAGCGCTCTTATGCGCGCATGCGCAATGTTCGCGCTAGGCCCGCTTGCCCTACTCCTCCCTCCCGCACACGCAGCATTCAGTGCTGCTGCTCGTGTTCCACGCTGGGCGGGCCTTAATTGGCCTGCCCGTGTAAAATCACGGTGTGGTGCCGATCGCGGGCGGCTGTCAGTTTCCTGTCCACCCTGCCCGCCCCTGCTGAGCACCCCAGCCAAGGGCAAAATTCTGCCCAATTCTGGGTATTGCAGTGAATTTTCGGATCAATTTAAGATCAAGTGACCAGTCTGTTCTCCAGCTGAATGGTTCAGATAGTTTTTTCCTGCTAAATATATTATTATATCAGTTCTGCAAAAATCATCTTGATAAGGTTAGCCTGGGTGCATTACAGCTCACCTGGCAACTTATACCTGTATGTTATAATTTATTTTCCCAACTGATTTAGCATGGCTTGCAGTCCCAGTACTCCCTGTCACTCATACCTATGATGGTTGTGATAATTTGTGATTGCAAAATATTCTTCAGCAATGTGGGGCAAAAAATGGAAAATTGTTTTATTCCTTTCTACAATGTTGTCTTCTGTTAATTGACCACAGACTGAGACTGAACAGTAGATAAATTAAATGCTATGTCTGGTACTAGGCCACATAAAACTGAAAGGCACCCAAGTTAGATCATAGATTCCCGTTAAGCAAGGTACCGCAAGTGGCTTTGGTGTTACCGTGCAAGAGAGGAAGAGAAATCATCCAGTCGTCCTGCCCCTGATTGTAATCTGACTTATCACTGCTTGAAGCAGGAGGCAGTGAATTAGAAGCATTAAATCTTAGAATCAAGGAATGATAAAGCACAGAAAGAGGCCATTTAGCCCATCATGCCAGTGCTGACTCTTTGGTAGAGGTATCCAATTAAGCTCTCTCTCCTGCTCTTTCCCTGTAGCTCCATAGCTTATTTTCCGAACCATTATTTATCTAATTCTCTTTTAACAGTTATTTTTAAATCTGCTTCAATCACATTCTCTGACATTGCATTGCATTCCAGGTCACAGCAGCTTGCTAAGTTTCCACATGTCCCCTCTGATTCTTTTGTCTATCCTCTCAAATCTGTGTCTTCCACTTATGAACTCTCCTGTCACTGAAAACAGTTTGGGCTTGAAACTTATTTGCTCAGCGCCACTTTTAGTGATGTTAAAGGCCTAACCACTGTTTTACAGCATGAAAGGCACCGCTGGTTTCTTCTCATGTGCCCTGTGTGGCTTAACGGAGCTGGAGTGGTACACTTGGCTGCATCCGTGTGTGTGCCCGCAAAAGCTGAAAGTGAGAGGTCATAATGGACGTCGTCAAGCTGATGCAATGCAGCATATCAAACCTCATCAATGAATGCATAGGCAATGTCTTCCTTATTTTCTCCTGAAACAACAACTGTAATGAAGTAAGTTGGGCACTCTTCAGGTGCTACTTAAAGGGCCACTCAACGGATTACAGGTGAGATGCTTTTGACTTATGTATGATGAGGCAATATTGGTGGAAGGACTGTGGTGAGTTGCTCGAGGAATTTGGAGGCTTTTTCCTGACCATGGGAAGGCATAAAATTACATTGTATAGTTATATGGCCATAGCTGCAGTGCCACTTGCTCTGTAACATGAGCAAGAAAGGCAGGGGAGGACACTGAGAGGGTCTGGTGAATATCTAGTAATTTTAGTTCGTAATTCATATGTTTTAGAATACAGGCATAGTACCTCAGATCCAAAAACTGGCTGTGTCAGAAAGCCACACATTTTTTTAAACAGGCTGTGGAAGAATTTTAAGCCTGTTTAATGACTGAAAAAAAAAACCTTCCTAGCTTGCTCTGGGAGTTGCTGCACCAGTGCGTTGGTGTGCTGAGTAGTTATCTGCTTCACATGCCTGATGTTCCCAATGCTCTGAGTGGTCAGAATGACCCTTGATGCCCCCAACCCAGCTCAGAAAAGTTCGGGGAGCTGCACTGCTCTGCACAATTTCCATTTTGAATGTTTCTCTAGTGCTCCAATGACCTAAAGTGAACGTAGTTTTTAAGTTTATCACTTTAACTTTACCAAAGCACTATCCGGCTTCAGTGTGGCTGCCTTAGACTTAGACTTTATCACTCTCAATCTTTATTTAAGTTACACTATAGGTACTATGAATGCCTCAGGACGTTTTTTCAAAAAACCGTCAAGGTATGAAATCCAGCACAGAATCGATCTGAGGCTTCTAGTTTTGAGACACTTCACCTTCATTACTTTTAGTTTTAGGAATTAAAGGATTAAATGTAAGATAAATGGAAAAGCCTGGTTAAGAAACTGATAAATAACCCTAATGTAAAGACAAATCAAACAAACCTAGGTTTTAACCTGTGTTTATCTTAGAAGGTCAGAGTTGATAGTGAAAAAAAACTTAAATGATGGATGATCTATCTCTGTACCTCATAATAGAACCAGAAAGTCAAGAGAGAGGGAAATTATATCCATTAGAAAAATGTAATTTATTTAGGTAACATGATCAAAGAGTTGTGTTGAAGGTAAAATAATTTATATATATTTCTGTTTGAGGCCATGTCAAGCATGCCACATTGTCATGGAGATGGGCTGTGGGAATTAAAAGGTCCTTTTATTTAAGCTATCTGTGTGTTTGGTCAGAAAGCAGACAGTTGTAGCTTTGCTTTGGTGTAGACTGCATCTCACTGGATTGTGAGAGCCAACAGGAGATGATTGTTAGTCAGGCCTATACTTTAAGCAGAGAAAATATGAACTTTATCATTCACCATGTGGAGTGTGGGTGGGGCTCAATCTCAGTCTGGATTTTGTGAAGGATAAAGCAGCTGAAAGATTTACCTAGTTTGCACCTAGGGTAAGAAATCTATAGTGGTCCTCACAGAGTCCTGGATGGGGACCGAGCTGGGAAACTTGGTGCCCAGAACATCTCCCACACCGGCACTGACCAGCTGAGGTCAATACCGATTTGAGAGCTTGCAGGTCTGAATGCATCCCCAGGAAACCCTGACTGTTATACTGGAGGAGCTTCTCCACGAGAGTCACCACTCTCTCCACGGAGGAAGCATGGTTCTCGGCCATGAGGCTCATTGCATTGGCAATGGTCCAGGTGAACTCCTCCACCATGGAGACCAAGCCAAGCATAGCCTCATGTATCTCCGCCAGATCTTCCCGCACACCTTGCTGGAATTCCAGCATTTGCTGCCTCACGGATGACTCCAGAGGCCCATCATCAGCCACCAACTGAGCATGTGCCTGATCCCCTGCAGTCCTCCGACTGCTGGTGCCATGGGCACTCTCTGTCTCTGCCAGCTCCTCCAGCGACTGTGAAGTGCCCTCACCGCTGTGCCCTGGGACACTAGCCGGTGATCTAATTTCCACCGAGGTGCTAGTATCTGCGCTGGTGCCTGCCTGGCAGAAATGGTGTGACACTGGTGCGTCAGAGACTTCAGGACCCTCAGGTGTGAGAGGGGGTCCCTGCTGCTCCTCCTCCCGGCCCTGCTCCACTGATGCTGACAGGAAGAACAAGGACATTGGATAAGTTAACGTGGAGACAATGTCAATGTGCATCCCTGTCCCCCGGATCATTATGCGCTCATCCTTCCATGGTCAAGCCATGTTGCAAACTTCAATCACTGAACATTCAGCACTGCCATAGCTGCTGGGACACTAATGGTGACCTCAGTGCTGGGCAAACATACCCGCCCGTGGCACTCCAGCCTCACCGATACTGGTGGACCTGAGCACATGGCACCTCTCCAGATCGAGGGCCTCCTGCTTAAACCTGCTAATGATGGCCAACTGGGCCGGCCCTCAGCCAGTCCTCAACCGCTCAGCAGCATTATGGGTATTCTCCGCCTGAAAAGGAGAGAAGAGCATTGATTAGTGCAACTTGTACCTGGAATCTCTTCGTGGATGGCCCACCCCAACCAGAGTGGAACATTGCAGGGCTCCAGTACCTCCTCACCCTGCAGCTGCCGCACACTCACGAAAAGATGCCAGGCCTGTCCCTTCACCTTGGCCAAATGCAACCTACATCACATTTGGCACCACATGGTCCAATCGTGTAAAGAGAGGAGGCGCAAGCACGTGGAGCACAGAGGGCAGCAGATGGTTCGGTGCCCTGCAACCTTGAAGCTCCCCTCCCAGCATGTCATCACCCTGACTTTGACATGTTCTGGAGTTCCAGCACTGCGCCCTGGTGCAGATCCTCCAGGTTGCCCCCAAAACAGTAATGTGGGTATCACTGTATCACATGCTGTGGGTGCAGAACCCATCTCATCACCCCCCTCTCAGGGTGACCTCAGCATGGGCAATATCTGCTGGCCCACCCAGCGAAGGACACATGATGTGAATGATTCAATGCAGTCACTACACTCAGAGTTTGGGTGGGGGGCAGCCAGGGGGGAAAGCCTACCTGCTGGATTAAGTGACCAGTGCCAGCATGGTACTCACCCTTCCCGAGAGCAAGAGGTCATTGAAACGCTTGCGGCACTGGATCCACGTGCGTCGCACCACATCGTGGGAGCTCACTATCTCCGCCACCTCCTCCCAGGCACATTTGATCATGTCGGGGGGGGGCCTCCTCCACCCGTCCCTGGGAACAAGGACCTCCTGCCGTGCTGCCACCCCCTCAAGGAGGGCAGCAAGGCAATCGTCTGAGAAACAAGGGGCACAGAGCCCCCCTGCCCTACCCTCCTGCCTGGTCTGCTCCCCAGCAGCGCTCTGGGGAGCCCTTCCAGTAGCCATGTTTGACAACCTTTGCAAGGCGGCAGGAGCTCTTTTAAACAGGCCACCGGGTCACCATTGGACCCGGCAGTCATAGCAGTCCCGCTGCCGCCCGTCCACTCCCGCTGACCTCGGGAGCCGTGTTTCACGCTGGGCGGGCCTTTATTTGCCCGCCCACGTAAAATGGCAGCGCGGACCCAATCATGGGCGGCAATCAGGTCTACGCCCGCTCCCACATGGCCCGCCCAACAGACAGAAAGTTCTGCCCACTGTGACTTTTACTGTATTTATTGAAAAGCAAAGTGGTCTTGACAATTGCTAAGACTTTTCTGGGGAAGAAAGTTTTATCCCTTGGTATTTTGCAACAATTAACAAAGCTGAGGCTAATCGCATTAGCAGGAGAGTTGAAGTTAGAGAAGGAAACAGGGGCTATAAAAGCAAAGATATTTGATGCAATAGCACAGCATTTGGGATTGAAAGAATAAAAAGCTAATCCAGGTAGCAATCCAGTTGATTTGGCTAGAATTCAGTTCCAGATGAAGCAACATGAAATGGAAAAAAGTAATGGAACCGCTCGAATTAGAAAAAGAAAGATAAATTAAAATACTCAAACTTGAAAGAGAGGAAAAAGAGGAAGAAAGAGGAATGCAAAAGCTACCAGAAAGAGAAGTTAGTAAGGGATGAAAAAAAAGAGACAGAGTGATTCAAAGAGAGGAGGAAGACAGATGGTATGAACTGGACAGAGAAAGGCTTTGATTACATAATGAAAGAGGAGCTAATAGTTCAGATGGTAAGTTGAGTCCCACACAACGTTTTGATTTGGCTAAGAATATTTGCTTCATGCCTGAATTTAGTGAGGAAGATAGAAGTGAGTCATAAAGACCAACTTCGCTGTCATAAAGTTATGCCGTGTGTTCCCCATTCTTAACTAAGTGTACTTTGTAGGTCTGTATAATCTCAGTGTAATCCTAATGTTATAAGTTCATTTGTGACTTCAATAAACCCAGTTTTTGTTTCTTGCACCAAAACCGGGCACCGAAATCGGAAGCTCGCCCACCACTTTGAAAAAGCTGTTGAGCTTGTTAAAGACCCAATGGACTGCACATTTTCTTGCCCATTCCATTTCTTGGTAGTCAGACAAGTAAAAGTTTGGGAGTGATTTATGCCAGGTATGAGGAAACGGGCAGATGGTAAGGCTTGCAAACAGGACCATGGCTGTATGTAACAGCAGAGTCTGCTGGTGAAGGTGGCAGTGCTTGAATGTTATTAGAATTTATTTATTTACTGTTTGGAGGCTGCCATCGCAAATAATGAGAGTGAGAGGGCAGGGGGACTTCAAATTGGTGGCTGTGGCTGACTTCTGGTTCATGGCATAGCTCTCTCCTGCCTGACGTCCCAGCCTAGATGCCCAATTGGGTGCGGAGCCGCCTTCCCAATGCAAATTGGCCTCAGGGTGACTGCTAGTTGGCTGCCCGATGCTTGTCCTGAGATTGCGGGGGAGGGACCGGGTGGACCACACACTTCCCGTTCCGCCTTCATCACTCCACCGGCACTTTAAAATCCATCCCCATGTGTCCACTGCCCTCGTCCTTCTCGGTGGTACAAGTTGTGGCTTTAGCAGGTGATGTCGAAGGAGGCTTGGTGAGTTGCTGTAATGCATATTTTACATACATTGGTCATAAGATTATAAGAAACAGGATCAGGAGTAGGCCACTCAGCCCATCAAGCCTGCTCCGCCATTCAGTAAGGTCATGGCTGACATGATTGTGGCCTTAACTCCGCTTTCCTGCCCATCCCCTATAACCCTTGACTCCCTTGTCAATCCAACATCTGTCTAACTCAGTCTTCAATATATTCCATGACCCAGCCTCCACTGCTCGCTGGCAAAGAGAATTCCAAAGATTAATAATCCTCTGAGAGAAGAAATTTCTCCTCAGCTCTGCCTTATATGGGCTACTCTTTATTTTGAAACTGTGTCCCTCTAGTTCTGGATTCCCCTGTAAGAGGAAACATCCTCTCAGCATGTACTCTGTCAAACCCCCTCCTAATATTATATGTTTCAATAAGATCACCTCTTATTCTTCTAAACTGAAATGAGTATAGACCCAAACTGCTCAACCTTTCCTCATGATGCAACCCCTTCATCCCAGGAATTAGCCTAGTGAACCTTCTCTGAACTTCTTCCAATGCAAGTACATCCCAATTTAAGTAAGGAAGCCAAGGGCTGGATTTTCCGACCCCGCTCGCTGCTGGGATCGCCCAGTCCTGCCAAAAGTCAATGGACCTTTGGCTGGGCCTCCAAATTTCCCACGATGGGTCCCACCATGATGGGGCATGAAATTCCCAGGCCAAAACTGTACATAGCACTCCAGGTGCGGTCTCACCAATGCCCTGTACAGTTGTAGCAAGACTACTTCTATACTCCACCCCACCCTTGCAATAAAAGCCAACATTCCATTTGCCTTCCTAATAATTGCATGCTGACTTTATTCAGTTCATGTAAAAGGACACTCAGATCCCTCTGTACTGCAGCATTCTGCAGTCTCTCTCCATTTAAATAATATTGTTTTTTATTTTTCCTGCCAAAATGGACAACCTTAAATTTTCCCAGGTTATACTCCATCTGCCATTTTTTTTGCCCACTCACATAACCTGTCTATATTCCTATTTGTATCTTTCTCATAACTTGGTTTCCTACCTATCTTTTTGTAACATTAGCAAACTTGGCTATGATACAGTCAGTCCCTTAATCCAATTCTAAATATAGGTCATAAACATTTGAGTCCTCAGCACTGATCTCTGCAGCACTCGACTAGTTGCAGTTTGTCAACCTGAAAATGACCCATTTATCCTGACTCTTTGTTTCCTTTGTCCAATCCTTTGTAATATAGCACCCCAACACCATGAGCTCTTATCTTGTCTTATGCAAGCGTGAGGGGAAAAAGAGAGATCGAAAGCAATGAAAAGTTAAAGCAGCGCGAGAAGGGAGAGAGAGAAAGTGAGAGTAGCGAGAGCGTAAAAGGGCGCGAGAGGGGAGAGAGAGAGCGAGAGCGGTGAGAACTTTAAATGGAGCGAGAGTAGAGAGAAAGAGAGTGAGAGTGGTGGTGCGAGGGGGGAAAGGAAAAGAGTAAGAGAGCAGCTAGCTGTGGACCAACCAAGTTCTGAAAAGAATCAAAGTCTGACATCACAGAGAAACAGGTAAGTGATTGGTTGGTGGGTATTTTGCTTTTATTGTTTGTTTTTCTTTGAAAATTGTGTAATTTATTAGTAATTGTAAGGTTTTAATGGTATTAGTAAACTTTACTAGCAATAGTAAAACTTATTGGGAGTAGGGTATATTAATTATAAATTTATTTACAAAATAAATTAACACATAATAAAGATGGCAGGGCAGATGATGTTTTGTGGGAGATGATGTGGGAGCTTCTGGATCCTGGTGTGATCCGGGGCAAACACGCCTGTAATAAGCGTCTGTAAGGTAATAAGTGGGCTGGAGGAGCTTCGGCTCAGAGCTATTGAGCTGGAGGCTGAGCTGCAGGCACTGCGATGCATCAGGGAGGGGGAATGTTACCTGGGTACTTTATTCCAGGAGGTGATCACACCCCTTAGAATAGGGTCTTCTGACTTGGTTAGTAGTCAGGTGGGACAGCAGGGTGTGACTGCAGTAAGGGTACCAAGAAGGTAGAAGTGGAGGAGCTTCAGACCTTGCAACTGTCTAACAGGTTTGAGGTTCTTGCAGCCTGTAAGGATGAAAGCGAGAGTTGCAAGGCGGTTGAGCAAATTGATCAGGGAACCATGGTACAGGGAGCCATTCAAGCAGAGGACAGTTAATAGGGATATAGTGGTAGTAGGGGACAATATAGTCAGAAGGATAGACATACTTCTCTGCAGCTGAGACCGTGCGTCCAGATGGCTGTGTTGCCTGCCCAGTGCCGGGGTTCAGAAAATTTGCTCAGGGTTAGAAAGGAACTTGCAGTGGGAGGTGGAGGATCCAGCGGTCATGATCCACGTTGGTACCAGTGACATAGATAGGCCTAGGGAAGAGGTTCTGCTTAGGGATTATGAGCAGCTAGGGACAAATTTAAAAAGGAGAACTTCAAAGGTCATAATCTTGGATCATTGCCTGAGCCATGAGCAAATTGGTATAGGGTTAATAAGATTAGAGCGATAAATGAATAGATCAAAGATTGGTGTGGGAGAAATGGGTTTTGATTCATGGGGTACAGGCACCAGTATGGGGGAAAGTGGGAGCTGTACCTGAACGGTGCTAGGAGCAGTGTTCTGGTGAGTCATATAACTAAGGTGGGTACAGGGTGCTTTAAACTAACTAGTGGGAGAAAGGAACATGCAAGTGGAGATGTGGTAAATCAAAGGGGAACAACGACATAATACAGCAGAGTAGTGATTTGTGTAATGATAAGCAGAGTGTGGCAGGAACGGACAGAGAGTACACCATCAGGTTAGGCCAGAGAGTGCAAAAATGGTAGAAAAAAACAGAGCTAAAGGCTCTGTATCTGAATGCGTGCAGACACTCGTAACAGAACGGATGAATTGTTAGCACAGATAGAAATAAATATATATGGTCTGATAGCAATTACAGAGACATGGGTGGGGATTTTCGCTGCCCGCTTGCGTCGGGTGTGTTTGCTGGCATGAGCGGACAATATGGCATGATCAGTTTCACGACTATGTGAAACCAATTCGCGATCATCCGCTCAGCCCGCCGATGGTGGGCCGTATTCTCTGCCACTGGATGTCGTAAAATTCATTGTAATACATCAGCATGTCATTATCAGGCCTGCCCGTTGGAATTGTTCCCCCAGCTGGATCGTCCACCCATGTCGGCGGGAAAGCACACCAGCGTAGAACACATCTTGACAAGTGTGACATGCAGAAGTCGGGACTTACCCGCCAGGGCTTTGCTCACATCGTGGACATCTGAGGTGCAGAAGATTCTGGAGCCTGACACCAGTGGCACACTGGAGGAGTGCCCATGGCATGCTGGGTGGATTCTCATGGCTGTGCTGCAAAGCAGCTGACGGAAGTTGGATAGTCATCGTTGATGCCCACAAGCAGTGATAGTCAAGGGGGTGGGAGCGGAAAGGCTAGGATCGGCTGGGAGAGGAGGAGATGTCGGGTGGGGTGAGGTTGGGATGGGAGGATGAAAGTGTCAGGATGGGGGGAGATGGAGAATGGAGGGAGGAGGGAAGTAATGAGGGAGAAGACCTCAACTGGGATGAGAGGTGTAAGGGGGGTGGAAGGTGCAAGGGAAGGAGTGCACAGAGGGAGTCCAGCAGGAGGAAGGGGCGCAGAAGGGGAGAGAGTGTTCCGGGAGGAAGGTGTGCAGAGCAGGGAGGGTGTCCGGGAGGAGGAAGGGGTGCAAAGAGAGGAGGGAGTAAGGGTTGAGGGAGGAGTAAGAGTGGAGGAGAGACAGGAAAAGGGATAGGAGTAAGGCTGCAGGAAGAAGTGAGGCTGGAGGAGGAGGTAAGGCTGGAGGATGGATTTAGGAGGGGGGAGGAACTATGGGTGGCTGAAGAGGCAAGGATGGAGGAAGGAGTCAGGAAAGGGGAGGGACTAAGTGTAGGGGGAGCCCGGGGCAGGGGGGCGGTGGAAGGACTAGTGGGGAGAAGGGGTTCCGGGCGAGAAAAGGGTACGAATGGGGGAAGGGATGTTAAGGGGAGAAGGAGTTCCAGGTGGGAAGGGGTGCAGAGGAGAGAAGGGGAGAAGGGGTTTGGAGGGGGAAGGGGTTACCTGGGGGAAAGGGGCGTGGAGGGGAGAAGGGGTTCCAGGGGATGAAGATGTTCTGGGGGGTGGGGAAGGGGTGCAGAGAAGGGGATAGGCAGGTGAATGTGCACAGGAGGGGTCGGATAGTTCCATGTCTGCCTTCTGGGGAGTGAACTGAGGGTGGGTCTGGAGGAAGGAATGACCAAGGGCAGAGTGAGGTGGTAGGGTGAGAGGGTGAAGTTTCAATGTTAGCGATAGGAGGGACGGCAAGGGTGGTTGGTGGGGACCTGGAGGCGGACATGGAGCCTGGTTTTGGGAAGAATGGGGTTGGGAAGGTGAATGTGGATGGGGGTGGGATCTTCAGGAAGGAAGCATGTTCACTTGGACATCCTGAAGGAAAAGGGTTGTGGCTGGTAGGTAACGGAGGAGAGGTGTAAGGTGATGCCGGAGGGTATCAACTGTGAGGGGGGAGAGGAAATGGATGACCGGGGGAGGATAAAGGAGAGAGAGCAAAAGTGAAACCGAATTAGCACCATGCTGTCCAAATCGAATGTGAAATGAGACTCGTGGTGGGTGAGACCATGTGCTGCATGGGAATGTGACCAGTGGGTGGACAGAGATGCAGGTCAGCTCAGATGGACAACTGAAAGCAAACCCCAGCAGGCAGCATTGAAAATGCTCAGGACATTGAGATGAGTGTGAAAGGTGAAGGATCCGCGGGCATGGGAGAGTGTTTGCACGAGGCTCCGACAGGCCCTACCACACATACACTTTTCCCTCCAGAATCACTCATGGGCCGGCTGCTCCTCCTGCAGTGACAGGTCTTCCGGGCTGCTTATTTCCACCTCTTCACTGGAGGAGGAGTCCTCTTGGCCGCAGGTGAGGACATGCATGGAGCTGAGGGACTGGCTGGGCTGAGGGTGTTGGTCCTTTGGCAGAGCTCCCTGTGAACCAAAGTAGAGATAAGTAGTGCATGGCAGCAGAGTCAAAGGTAGGAGAGAGAGCGCTGAGAGAGGGATGATGTGGTGCAGGATCCTCAGATGGGTGATTGCTGCCGACCTCACCGTGACCGCAGGCAGAGTCCACATCCTCACTAGTCAACATAATGGCACGCTCCTCAAAGTGTTTGAGGGACCTAATGTGGGCCATTCCATTCCCGGCCTGAGACCTCCCCCTGCTAATATGAACCGGCTTCTCCTGCATGGAAACAGATGGAGAGACTGTGAGCAGGACACATGGCACTGCATGGAATGTTTGTGTGGTGAGCGGAGCCATGGACGGATGAGGATGCAAGTTCGGGAGGATATGAGCTTGATGGAGATGTGAGGGTGTGTGTGAGAGTTAGTGGTGTTGTCCCTTGAGGTGTGAGATCCCTGTGAATGTGTGAGTTGAGAGTGATGGGAAGAGTGAGTTAACCTGGTGGAACAGATGAGGCCATTCATCCCGTAGTGGCACTGGGTGGCTGTCCTCTGTTGCAAGGCATTGGCGCTGACCACCACATCCCAAGCCTACTTGGTAATGCTGCTATCCATCCTGCGACAAGAGTATGGGTCCAGGGCATCGCGACAGGTCTCCATGGCATCCAAAAGGCATTCCAGTGACATGTCATTAAAACTGGGGGCTGCAGTCTTTTTGCCTTTTGTGGACTTTTTCCCTGTAGCAATTGAGGGCTAGAAACACTGTGCACGCATCTGGACTTTAAATATGGTGGCCAGCGTGATGAAGCAGTGAGGTGATGGCAAATGAGAGCCCGCTTGCCAGGGGAATGCATAAATAACGTGGCAGAATTGTGACGATACAGTGTGAAAACCTGCCTTCGCTGCCGACGGGTAAAACGCCGCTTTAGCCACCCGCTGCCGCACTTAGTGCAAATCTGGGACAATTGTGCCCTTGGTTGCAGGGTGACCAAAGCTGGGACCTAAGTATTGAAGGGTATTTGACATTTCAAAAAGATAGGAAGCTAGGAAAAGATGGTGGGGAAGCTCTGTTTAGTAAGGATGTGATTAGTACGTAGTGAGAGATGATCATGGCTCAAAAGATCAAGATGTAGAATCAACTTAGGTAGAGTTAAGAAATAGTAAAGATGAGAGGTCACTTGCGGGAGTAGTTTTTACCTCCCACCCTCCCCTAACAGTAGTTACATGGTAGGACAAGTATGCAGGAAGAAATCAGTGGAGTGTGTAGGAAAGGTGCTATACAGCCTGCCAACCACTAAACGGCTGCGGGGCAAGCTGCCAGAGTGGGGGTGGGCTCATCCTGTCACTTAGGGCTGAGTATAAGATTCCACCCTAAGTCTCTAAATGAAATAGAGAAGCAGAGGGATCTAGGAGGTAAAGATGCACAAGTCACTAAATGTAGAGACACAGATTAATAAGGCTATAAACAAAACAAAGAAAATACTGTGGTTAATTTCTAGAGTGATCGAATTGAAAAGTGGACAAGTTATGTTAAACTTGTATGGAACGTTGGGAAGACCGCCCTTGAAGCACTATGAGCGGTTTGCTCGCCAAATTATCAAAATTTATTTAAAAATATAGAGACAATGGGAAAAGTGCAAAAGAGACTTACAAGAATTATGCCAGAACTGAGAGGTTATAGCTATCAGGAAAATTTGAACAGACTTTGGTTCTTACTGAGAAGTGATTTAATGGAGTTAGGGTAGGAACAGGGCAGACTTAGAGAAGATGCTTGTACTTCTGGAATTTGGGTCTATAAATATAAGACAGCCATTAAAAAATTTAATAGGGAATTCAGGAGAAACTAAAATGTGGAGATCATTACCACAAGTAGTAGCTGAGACAAATAACATAGGGTTTTTTTTATTCATTCATGGGATGTGGGCGTCACCAGTCAGGCCAGCATTTATTACCCATCCCTAGTTGCCCCCTAGTTCAAGGACATTTAAAAGTCAACCACATTGACTCCTGACCCACAGCACGTGTAGGCCAGAGCAGGTAAGGACAGCAGATTTCCTTCCCTAAAGGTCATTAGTGACCCAAGTGGGTTTTAATGACAATCAACAATGATTTCATGGTCACCATAGACTTTTAATTCCATATTTTTATTGAATTCAGATTCCACCAGGTTCAAACCCAGGTCCCCAGAGCATTACCCTTGGGTTTCTGGATTATTAGCCCAGTGCCAATACCACTATGCCATCACCTGGTGCATGTAAGAGGTAGCTAGATAAACATATGAGTGGGAAAAAGAGTAAAAGGTTATACTGATGGGGTTAGGCATCAAGGGGTAGCTGAATGTTCATATAGCGCAGAAAATCTGGCACAGAGCAGTTCAGCCAAATAGCCCATTTCTGCTCTGCAATTCTATGTAAGATGTATACTGATATTTACCATGGTAAAGACTGATCACTATTTCCATTATCAAAATTTTAAATTTCAAAAGCTTTAATGGGATGTTTGCGTAGGCTGCAGACATAGTCCTTTTGTGCCCAGTTATTGCCAACATCCCTATTAGTTTACACATTCAGGTTGAAAATTGTCTTGCTGATGTCCTGGAGTAAACTGATGGATTACTCTACAACGTCAGTCATTTAACTGGAATGTGAATGAGGCTTTAGAGTCCAGAAAGGCATTCTGAAGCTCGCTTGGCAACTCATAAAACTGTTGCCTGTTTCAAAGCCCCTGAGAGTAGTACAGTGCATGGTCGGAGTGTTTCACCACGTAAAATCCATATTGAAAGAATTATTTGTTTTTATTAAAATATACAATGATTTATTAAGCCATTTGTTCATCTGGTGTAGCAAAAATAAAATTGGAAGATTAATATTTTGGCAAATCATCCTGAAACAGATGTGAATTGTTATAAAAAAATGAGTAGCAGACGTTACAATTAAACCAAAATGCAACAAAATAAATCCAAATGGCTATCTCATGCAAATTTCATACAAACCTTATATTATGTGGCATTCTTTCCAGACCTACTGCTGTAAAGAAAGGAACAGCTGAGGTAAAAAAAAAACAACGTAGAAGCAGTCACAGCATGTCCAGTTGAATGGAATAGAAGATAAATAGTCTCACATTGCCCAACAAATGTTATGGGTGGATTCATAAGTATGCAAAAGTATAGGCTACAGCAGCAGCCAGCAGCATATAAATAGATACATGTGGAGCTAACTTTATATTTACTGGTTTACTTGTTTACAGATATGTAGAATGGAAAGATCAAGACCTGGGACAATGGAAGAAAATAATTTTGGCAGTGAATTCATTTCGATAGCAACAAGGAGGAGACCGTCTGCTTCCAAGATTGAAAATCAACAAACTGAATAGCTGCTTAATTTATCTTAGTCTGTCACCAACTTGTATCCACTTTAAAAAAACAGTCACTGTTAATGATGGGTTTCAGAACTGTAATAACTTGCTTGTTTCTTAGCAAGCACATATGAACATTTTCCCTGCTTACGAGCAGATCGTGGCATGTTTGTAATGTCCCTCTTAAATTGAGGAGAGGGAAATGACAACTGGTCAAAACACTCTGAACCTAATAATGATGATAACTTTAAACACATTAGTAGCCATAGAGACCAAATGAAACCAACTATTTAGGTGGCATCTAGTTATGGGCAATCACTGAAATCAAGATCATACAGCTTGACATTTGAATTTAGTTTGTCTTTGTCCCTTTGTAACTTTCTGACTTATTTGAGAACATAAGGACTTAAAAAATAGGAACAAGAGCAGGCCATGTGGCCCCCTGAGCCTCATCTACTGTTCAATGAGATTATGACTCATCTTTGTCCTCAATTCCACTTTCCTGTTTTACCATATATCTCTTCATCCCTTTATCAATCTCAGCCTTGAATATATTCAATGATTGAGCATCCACAATCCTCTGATGTAGAGAATTCCAGCCCTCTGAGTCAAGAGATCTTTTCCGATCTCAGGCCTAAGTGGCTGTTCCCTTTACCCTGAGGCTATGCCCCAAATCCTACACTCTCCAGCCAGAAGAAACATCCTCTCAGCATCTACCCTGTCAATCCTCTCAGAGAGTGGAATCGCCCCAGCTTTGCACTAAGTGTGGTAGCGGGTGCGACATAGATCGTTTTACCTGCTGGCTGCAATGGCGGCTTTTCAAGCTGTATCGTCCCAATCCCACTTCATTAATCATGAATACCAGGAAAGATGCTGTTTCGCTGGCAGGCGGCCTCCAATTTGCCTGCCATGCCATCCTCGCTGCTTCCTCATGCCGTGCGCCATATTTAAACAGCAGCCGCATGCACACCTCTCAGACTTTCCAGCCCAGGACTGCTGCATGGAATACAAGGTTTGAAAGACAAGAACCCCCCCCCCCCACCCTGAGTCAGTGACGCATCCCTGGGAAACCTTCTGGACACTATTGGAGCACACCACGATGTCCCCTACCCCCGCTCTGGCTGCAGGAGGCCCACCAGTGTCACCACCCCTTGAGAGAAGGTGGCAGTGGTGGTCAATGCCAACACTTCACAGAAGAGGTTGGCCATCCAGTGCAGAAAGAGGATGAATGATCTCATCCGTGCTGCCAGGGTAAGGCAACCATCTCATCACTCTAAACTCACACAGTCACAAGCCCATCACACATTCACTGGCATCTCACTCACTGCCAGCTCAAGGGACATCACCACTCACTCTCTCACACACATACCCTCACATCTTCATCTGGCCTCATCGCCTCTGGAGACTGCCTCCTCAGCCCTCACCCTCTTGAGGCCACTTGCACAGATCAACATGTGCCCCCCACACACCCTGGGATACCCTCCTTCCCCAGTACAGCTCTTGTCCTGAAGCCTCTTCCCTTGCCTGAGTCAGTTCTCCCCCTTCCCCAAGCAAGCCCTAGCCCTGCAGCCATTGAAAAGCCACCCCCGCCTTATGGCTGGTCTAGTAAGTAGAGATCAGCCTGTGAGCCCTGCCAAACACGATGTGGTGCTGCCTGCGAAGCCTGGCGCTGATGACCCCAAGTGCTGCCCGAAGCAAGGTTGGCAAACAAACCTCGAAGTCCTGAGCGAAGTGCAGCCCACCATGTGCACGTTGCTTTTATTCAGCTGTGAAACACATGCCAATGTGCCCGGATGATCCAGTGTGGGGCGGGGGAGGGGGTATGATTCTCGCGAGAAGGGTCTATAACAACAGGCAGATGTATTAACATGAAGTTCCCGACATCTGGCTACAGGAAAGGCGGCGCACCATTGATGGTCGCAAACTGGTTTTATGACGTCGTGAAACCAATTTTTGGCTTTCCTGCCATATTGTCTGCTCATGCCCGCTGTGACACCCTATGCCAACAGGCACGGAAAGTTCCAGAATCTTCTATGTTTCAATAAGATGATCTCTCATTCCACTAAATTCCGTAGAGTATAGGCCCAATACCACTCAATCTCTTATTGGAAACTCCTTTCAGCCCAGGAATTAATCCGGTGAAGCCTTGTTGAACAACCCCAAGGCTAGACTATCCTTCCATGTACCTGGAGACCAAAACTGTACACAGTGCTCCAGGTGTGGCCTCACCAAAGCCCTGTATATTTGCAGCAAGTCTTCTTTATTCTTCCACTCCCTCTCCACGCTGCGCCACCCCCTTGCAATAGAGGCCTATATACAACTTGCCTTCTGAATTGCTTGCTGCACCTGCATGATAACTTTTTGTGTTCCTTTTACCAGGGCTCCAAACATTTAACAGTTTCTCACCATTTAAAAAATCATGGCCCAAAACTCCCAGTCTCCAGATTGTCCGAAGGTGTGTGTCAGAGACCTGCACAAGTCTTGGCACCCGGACCTACCTGGGGATTGCCAAAGAAGGTTATACTTCCTATGGGCTGATTCCCTGCTGCACGAAGCTCTCCATGAATGTCTCCAGCCCTGAGCTAGAGTCGGAAACTTGGGACAGATCCGTGCAACATATCTTGATAGTTACTGAGGAAGTGTTTGACAGATTAAAACCTGGTCTAATACCTGGATAACTCCACAACTGACCACCCCCCATCAATCGCTTCCCAACCCCTCACTTAACCTTGCAATCCCCCGATCAACCGACTATCACCTAACTCGACCCGACTAACCCCTGGCCACCTGACTACAGCCCCTGCCCAACTACCCACTCATTCACCTACCCACCTCACCCGCCTACCCACCTACTTCACCTCACCAACCTAACCACTCACCCACTTCACCCACCTATCCATCTACCCACTCACCCACCTACCCACGCATCTACCTACCCACATCACAACTTACCCACCTCACCACAACTTACCCACCTCACCACCTACCCACCTCACCCACCTATCCACTCACCCAATCACCCACCTACCCACCTACATATCACCTACCTATTCATCCACTTACTCATTCATTCATCTATTCACTAACCTACATTAATTAATTAAAAGGCTGGGCCTTTAAACACTTACCTGAATACAGCAGCTAAGGGGCATGTTGCCTGCACTGATCATCTTTGCTGTTCCCCCTGTGGATTTCTGCGCTGAGGGATTTCTTCAGGATGCTGCACCAAATGTTTGGCCTTTTGAAATGTATCCAGGTAAGTGGGCAATTTTTTGTCTGATCAACATCGGACACAGCGAGCGGAATCGTCCCAAATTAGCACTAAGTGCGGTGGTGGGCGGGTAAAGCGGCATTTTGCCCGCCGGCCACAAGGGCGGCTTTTCACGGCCGTATCACCCAAAACCCACCACATTATTTATCCATTCCTGGAAATCACGCCATTTCCATGGCAGACAGGCTCTCGTTCGCCCCACCCGCCATCACCCCGCTACTGCATCACACCGGGCGCCATATTTAAAGTCCTGCTGCAAGCACACATCTCATTGCTTCCAGACCACCATTGCTGCACGGGAGACATGGCCTAGAAAGGCAAGAAGCCTGCAGCCCCCAGGGAGATTAAGGTGAAGGAACCCTTAGGAGGAAGTGACCATAATATGATAGAATTTACCCTGCAATTTGAGAGGAAAAAGCTGGAATCAGATGTAACGGTATTATAGTTGAATAAAGGCAACTACAGAAGCATGAGGGAGGAGCTGGCCAGAATTGACTGGGAGATGAGTCTAGCAGGAAAGACAGTGGAACAGCAATGGCAGGAGTTTCTGGGAGTAATTTGGGAGACACAGCAAAAATTCATCCCTAGGAAGAAGAAGCATACTAAAGGGAGGACGAGGCAACCATGGTTGACAAGGGAAGTCAGGGACAGCATAAAAGCTAAAGAGAAAGCATACAATGTGGCGAAGAGCAGTGGGAAACCAAGGGATTGGGAAGCCTACAAAGACCAACAGAGGACAACTAAAAAAGAAATAAGGAGGGAGAAGATTAAATATGAGGGTAAACTAGCCAGTATTATAAAAGAAGATTGCAAGAGGTTTTTAGATATATAAAGGGTAAGAGAGAGGCAAAAGTGGACGTTGGGCCGCTGGAAAATGACGCTGGAGAAGTAGTAATGGGGAACAAAGAAATGGCGGAGGAACTGAATAGGTACTTTGCGTCAGTCTTCACAGTGGAAGACACGAGTGACATCCCCAAAGTTCAAGAGAGTTGGGGGGGCAGAGGTGAGTATGGTGGCCATTACCATGGAGAAGGTGCTAGGAAAACTGAAAGGTCTGAAGGTGGATAAATCACCTGGACCAGATGGATTACACCCCAGAGTTCTGAAAGGGATAGCTGAAGAGATAGTGGAGGCGTTAGTGGTGAGTCAGGGAGGGTCCCAGAGGACTGGAAAATCGCTAATGTAACCCCCCTGTTTAAGAAGGGAGTGAGGCAAAAGACGGGAAATTACAGGCCGATTAGCCTGACCTCAGTCGTTGGTAAGATTTTAGAGTCCATTATTAAGGATGAAATTTCAGAATACTTTGAAGTGTATGGTAAAATAGGGCAAAGTCAGCATGGTTTCATCAAGGGGAGGTCATGCCTGACAAATCTTTTAGAATTCTTTGAGGAGGTAATGAGCAGGTTAGACAAAGGAGAGCCAATGGATGTTATCTACTTGGACTTCCAGAAGGCCTTTGACAAGTTGCCGCACAGGAGGCTGCTCAGTAAGATAAGAGCCCATGGTGTTAGAGGCAAGGTACTAGCATGGATAGAAGATTGGCTGTCTGGCAGGAGGCAGAGAGTGGGGATAAGGGGGTCCTTCTCAGGATGGCGGCTGGTGACTAGTGGAGTTCCGCAGGGGTCAGTGTTGGGACCACAACTTTTCACTTTATACATTAATGATCTAGATGAAGGAACTGAAGGCATCCTGGCTAAGTTTGCAGATGATATAAAGATAGGTGGAGGGACAGGTAGTATTGAGGAGGCGGGGAGGCTGCAGAAGGATTTGGACAGGTTAGGAGAATGGGCAATGAAGTGGCAGATGGAATACAACGTGGGGAAGTGTGAGGTCATGCATTTTGGTAGGAAGAATAGAGACATAGACTATTTTCTAAATGGGGAGAGAATTCAGAAATCTGGAATGCAAAGGGACTTGGGAGTCCTAGACAGGATTCTCTTAAGGTTAACTTGAAGGTTGAGTCGGTAGTTAGGAGGGCAAATGCAATGTTGGCATTTATTTCGAGAGGACTAGAATATAAAAGCAGGGATGTGCTGCTGAGGCTTTATAAGGCTCTGGTCAGACCACATTTAGAATATTGTGAGCAATTTTGGGCCCTGTATCTCAGGAAGGATGTGTTGGCCCTGGAGAGGGTCCAGAGGCGGTTCACGAGAATGATCCCAGGAATGAAAGGCTTAACATATGAGGAATGTTTGAGGACTCTGGGTCTATACTCAATGGAGTTTAGAAGGATGAGGGGGGATCTGATTGAAACTTACAGAATACTGAAAGGCCTCGATAGAGTGGACGTGGGGAAGATGTTTCCAGTAGTAGGAGAGACTAGGACCCGAGGGCACGGCCTCAGAGTAAAGGGAAGACCTTTTAGAACAGAGATGAGGAGAAACTTCTTTAGCCAGAGAGTGGTGATTCTATAGAATTCATTTCCACAGAAGGCTGTGGAGGCCAGGTCATTGAGTGTATTTAAGACCGAGATAGATAGGTTCTTGATTGGTAAGGGGATCAAAGGTTACGGGGAGAAGGCGGGAGAATGGGGTTCAGAAACTTATCAGCCATGATTGAATGGCGGAGCAGACTCGATTGGCCGAATGGCCTAATTTCTGCTCCTATGTCTTATGGTCTTATGGTTCAAGCAATGCGTCCCTCAAGCACCTTTTCAATGCCATGCAGGCCCGCTGGGATGTCCTCTACCCCACTCTGGCTGCAGGATGTGTAACAACAGCACTAACCCAGCTTGGGAGGCGGTGACGGCGGTGGTCAGTGCCAAAGCCCTTCAAAAGAGAGCAGCCACTCAGTGCTGCAAGAGGATGAATGATCTCCTCCGTTCCGCCAGGGAAAGTCACTCTTCTCATCACTCTCAACTCACACACTCACAAACCCATCACACATCCACAGGGCCCTCACTCACTGCCAGTTCAAGAGACATCACCATTCACTCTCTCACAAACACCTTCATTGTCCTCATCCCATCCATGGGACCACTCACCACGCACGCAGGCCAGGCATACTTATCATCTGGCCTGGCAGTCATCCTTCTTACACTCTCTCCATCTCTATTCATGCAGGACAAGCTGGCACACAACAAAAGGGAGAGGTCACACACCAGTGGCGGAATGCCAGAAATCAGGTCCTCACGGACTTTGAAAACGGAGCTATCCAGCTGGCCGGCGAGAATCTGGACCGTTCCTGTGCTGACACTGAGGTCGGTGCTGCTCTACCAAGTGAGGATCTAGCAGCGTAACATCCATCAGACAACCGTACTGTGAGTGATGAGTCCAGTTTCACAGGCCACTGCCATGCACTAATTATCTCCCCTTGCTTTCGTAGGCACATCTGAGAAACAGCCAACGGAGTCCACGACTCAGGGCTTCTAATCAAGCCCCGAAGAAATCTGGAGGCACACTCCCTGAAGTCCTGTCACTGCGCTCACCCACACCCTCCACCAGTGCAGAGACGCACACCTCAGTGGGACCTAGCTTTAGAATAGCTGTGGGATCACAATCTGGTGAGCACATCGCACTGTCTGATCCACAGCAGGCGGCGGCAGGGACTTCCCAGGTGTCCAGCACTCGGAGGACTGCTGGAGGCTAGAACATTGCCGAGTCTGAGTCAGAAGACGAGCCTCTAGACTCGGTCATGTCACGGTCACTGGAGCTGCTAAGGCAAGCTCAGGAACATCAGGAAAGGATGTCCGCTGCACTCCTTAGATTGCAAGGCACGATGGAGGAGTCCGTTCACCTTCACTCTGAGGTGATAGCGCCGGCATAGCAACACACCGAGGTCAACACTGGTAGGATGGTGGTGGCCATGGAGACCTTGGTCCAGGACATCACCCCTGCACTGCTGTGCGGGCACAACTCCATTGAAGAGGGGTACGGGGCAGCTTGATGTCATTCCAGCCACCTCTGCTCCTCAAGGAGTCAGCTTGGGGCCCCTGGGCACCCATCGTGAGGAGGATCAGCAGGTGCACACTCCAGGCCCATCCACCCAGGTGACTCTGGGAGCGACCAGCCCATCCAAATCCCATCTTCCTGTGACCTCAGCAGATCCAGCTCCACAAGCCGGGGAGGGTGCCAGTGCCACACAGCAGGACCCCGAAAGCAGGCCGGGGCCCTCCAAGTCTTGGTCATCCAGAGGACGCCAGCCGGGGTCATCACAGACAGGGCGTGACAGTCAGCAGGCTGCCTCCACCTCCACTGTGGATGTCCGGGGAGCACCAACACGTAGCGGCAGGGTTAGAAAAGATAAGGAGAATGAGTTGCACAGCCTGGGCATGGGTTTAATCACTTGTACATAATGTTCATTATTGTCAATAAACTCCCAAGAATGTCGCCCTGCCTATGGCTTCTTGTTCTAATGAGCAACGTTCGTGTCACTCAGATGTGAAACCTTTCTGCACAAGATAAAGGCAGGTGTCTCAGTCCAGGGCCTCTTCCCTGTGCTCTGTGCAGCCTTCAGACCACAGTGATGGTCCGGCCTCACACTCCCTGGAAACATTACTGATGCCTGCACCTTGGCAGCGCTGGTCATTGCTGCCAGAATGTAGTGGGCAGGCGCCACAGAGTTCCATCATTCTCTCTGTGTACTCTTAGCATCTTTCAGGAGGGTTTGGCCTCTCTTCAGCATCTGTGACCAGTGATGCTGTGTGCGGAAGGGGTCAGGTGCTGAAGGAAGTCAAAGGATCAAATGCTTCTAAAATTTCATTACTGCGTCTCTATCATATGACCCTGATCACAGAGCACAAGTGATCTGCCCTTTGGCCAGGCAGGAGTCAGACATTTTCAGAGGCTGTGTGAAGATTTATTGAGTGCCTTCACTGCATGTTGTCATCATTCTCCGGCAATTCAATGACTATTAGGGCCTCCACTGCATCTCCATGACAGGAGCATTATCAAAGAGAGTATTTGCGCTGCCATAAGCCAGACTGGAGTCAAATGTTCACAGATGCAATGTGAGGATCTATGGGGTCACCTCACTGCATGTCATCATCATCCTCCATAAATCGAGCAGCTGTGAGGGCCTCCCGAGCCTGCCTGCATCGTCTGGCCCGTGCGCGAGCCTCATCCCTGTCATTGTTGCCTTTGAGGACCACCTCACATTCATCCCAATCGACGTTCTCCTCATCAGAGGAGACATGCAGCTCCTCCATCTCCTCCTCAGCCAGCTCATCTCCCTGTTGGAGCACCAAGTTGTAAAGGGCGCAGCAGACGACGACGATGTGTGACACCCTCTGTGGACTGTATTGCAGGGCTCCACCAGACCGGTCCAGGCACCGGAACCTCATCTTTATCATCCCAATGGTCTGCTCCACCAAGTTGTGAGCTGTTGCATGAGCCTCATTATAGCATCGCTCTGCTGCAGACTGAGGCCGCCACACGGGTCTCATCATCCACGGCCTATGCCGAGCAGCCCTTGTCCCCGGGGAGCAATCCCTGCAGCTTCTCTGGATCCTGGAAGACGTCAGGGATCTGTGACTGACTGAGGATGGAGGCGTCGTGCACACTCCCTGGAAACCATGTGCACACCTGCAGGACACATTTTTGGTGGTCGCACATTCAGTGAATGGAAGCCCTTGTGGTTGACGTAGTTGACCGTGTGTTGCGATAGAGATATGAGTCCCATTTGAGTGCAGTCGATGGAACCCTGCACTTGTGGGAAACCCAAGATCTGGGCAAGTCTAATCGCTATTGGATCCTGGCTGTCAGGGTCCAGGTGAAATGCACAAAATTATGTGCTCTTGCAAAGGTGGCATCTGTGACCTCATGGATACATTTGTGGGTGGTGGGTTGTGAAATCTCAGAGGTCACCTGTGGAGCCCTGAAAGGAGCCACTGGCGTAGAAATTGAGCACCACAGTCACTTTCACAGCCACTGGCAGTGGATGCCCTCCATGTCCCCATGTCGCCAAATCCTGCAGCAGCTGGCAGATGTGACCAACCAGTTCCCTAGATGTGCGCAGTCTTTGGCGACACTGGCTCTCAGTCATCTGCAGGAACGAAAGGCAGCGTCTATGGACCCTGAGTGTCACGAGGCGCCAGCCTGTGACGGCTCACTGCGGCTCTTGGGCGGCATGTGTGGGAGCCCCAGCTGCCCTTTCTTCCTGAGGTTGCTGATCCTGCCTCTGCGCAGCCAGGGGCCTCAGTCATTCTCTCCTCCGTCGTCTTTGCGCTCTGTAGGTCAACAGGCATACAGCTAGTAGGCTCCATGATTCTGCAGTACTCCTCCTGCAGGATGAAAGTGAGAGACACGTGGTTAGCATGGATGTACTAAGAACCTGTCCTGGTTAAGTGTGACGACCCCTTAATGCTCCCCAGAGATTGATGGCCACCACTTGGATGGCCAGGGATTAGTGCGCTGCAAGGCTGCCCTGTTAGCTTGAACCATGGGGGAGACAGGTCCAAACCGGGATGTTGACATTGCAAGAGGCTATGAGCACCTCCAGCAGTGAAAAGGGGACTGTACACTGTGTGCAGTCATCCAACTGTTCTGCAGTCCACTAAAAGGGTCATGAATTTATTGTCTGTACTGGGGGAGGGGATGTTGCTGGGGAGCATTCTGGAGCACTTGGTGGCACTTTGATGCCTCTGCATTGCAGGAGTGGGCAGATAAGCTAGGAGCCCGACTCCAATCATATCAATGTGGCTGCACCTGAACTGTCTGAGTTGCAGAGGAATGGTCACTAATGCGTGGGCACTTCCCCCGCCCATCCTACCCCCACACCCCGAATACTTATGTGCTATATTCAATGGTAGGTCTGCCCATACCCCCCCCCATCACTACTGGCCTCAATAGCAGGGCTACCCTCTGCCATTAACCACCCCCCATCATGGCCAGTCACCTCAATGACAGGGCAGCCCTTAACCATCCCCGACCCCTCCCCCACCTCCGCCACTGCCACCACCCATAGGGGAGGCGATGGCATAGTAGTATTGTCACTGACTAGTATTCTAGCGACACAGGGCAATGCTTTCCGCCGATGTGGACGGACCATCCAGCGGGTTGGGGGGGGGCTGGCCAGATATTCTGATGTATTTTAATGAGGTCACCGACATCTGATGGCAGGAACCGTGGTCCACCATTGGTGAGCGAATGGTCGCGAACTGGTTTCCTGCTGTCATAAAACCGATTGCGCCATATTGTCCGCTTACGCCACCGATCACGCCCGACGCCAGCAGGCATGGAAAATTCCGTCCAGCGGCTCCACGGCTGATGGAAGATCTGGGTCATTCTGTTTTCTATTCTTCCTGCTAAAGCGAATACCCTTACATTGTCCCCACATTATATTCCATCTATCACTCCCTTCCCCATTCACTTAGCCTGTATATATATTCCTTTGTAGGCCCTGCATAAGTTACTGTGCCTCCAAAGCAAGGCAGCTGACCTTGTTCCACTCTGTTCTGGGGGTTGATATGCAATGACCCCCCCCCGCCCCCACCACATGCCATTAATCCCAAACCTGCAATATTACATCAACACCACACACACACTGGGCTGATTTTTACCTTCCAAAAATTATGGGTTTTGGTTGGGTGGGAAGTAAAAATGTAAAAAATTTCCAACACACCCCCAATTTTCATTGAGCCAGTTTTAACCGCTACCTTAAGCAGAGAGAGCCTCTGATCTGCCCCTAAGAAGCAGGACCCTCATTTTTGTGGCTCAGTTTTTTTTTCTCTATTCCAACTTTATTGCAGCAGCTAGAGGCAGACAAACTCCTGCATGGAACAGACCAGTGCCTTTTCAGCACTGCTTGTGAGCCAGGAGGAGCTGGAGTGCTTCCCCCGACCCACCAAGCAAACCTGTTAACTTCCCCAGCAATTGGAACCTCCCCACTAGCTGTGATCCCATACCTTTCCAATGCCTTCCATGATTTCCTCCCCACCTCCATGTTGTTCATGTGCTTTGACCATCAATTTCCTTGTAAAGGGCAGGGTTTTTCTTGTGGGCATCTGAACCCCACTGTCAGGCTCAAACTTTGGTCAGAAGTTGGCACTGGAGGAGGCCTTCTAGCTTGAAAGCAGCAGCAGGATGCCATGGCAAGTAAGTGAAGGAGCGGGTACCCCAAAAGAAAGTATCCTCTTCCAATTTTTTTAAACTTAAAATAAAAAATGTCCTTTGCAGCCTTGCTGCCATAGACAGGGAAGGAGGGTGCAGCCACTCCACAGGGCTACCCATAGATGGTACTTCACCAGGTATGCAGGGGCGGCCTTTAAGCCTGCCTGGAGTGCTTGCCTTCCCTAGTCTGTGGCAATAGGAGGCCTCCTTCAGACAACTGAACTGCGCTCTGCCACCAGTGGGGATTGGGAGGCCAACTGGAAAATCCCAGTTGCCCTCCAATAACAACCTTAATAAGCCTTTAGCTGGCTTAATAAGACACCTGCCATTTGTGGACAGCTAGCTCTGACACACCAGCCCTCCATCCGACCTCTGGGGGTGGGATGAAGCAGGGAAACTAGCACACAGGCCAGAGGCGCAAAATTCTGTGCCACCTAAATTTAGCCCCTCGGTGGCTAAAAATCAAATCCATGGAAACAGTGCAAACTAGATTGTATTGGATCTTTTCCATTTTCCTGGGAGTTCCGCTGGTCTCCCAGTGAATATTTTGGCTGATGTCTAAAGTTCACACCACCTCTAACAATAGCTCCAATATTACCATATCTGCTGTTCAATGTTGAAGCTGACAGGTTTTTCACATATCCCAAACCAAACAGAAAGCTAATTGTCATAAACTGCAGGACTCGTTGACTTGATATTCAACTTGTTCTGAATTTCCCAACTTATTTTGTAGGCTAATTTTTAAGTCTTGAAGTCTACGAATTCACTAGTCAAATAAACTTGAATTGCATGCCTTCATATACACTTGTTAGTTGATGCTTGCTATCAATAACACAAAGACTGACATAAGAACATAAGTTTATTGCAACAGAAGGCAGAGCACTAAATCTACGTGTGCTCCCACAACCACCTCCAGCTTTCGGCTTACAGTTAACCAGTAGCCCACACTGTACAGTGATCGGTCAGTACTGTCGCATGGTTAGTCCACTTGCATTCTCTTAAAGGTACATGGTACTCCACTTTACCATATCCCTCCCCCTTTACTTAAAAAATTCAGTTGACAAACTTAATAACATGTGAACTATTTACGCTAATGACTATTTAAAAATCAAGTCCCTCAGGAGCTTTTCTCTGATGTGTTGAGCATCACAGTTCAACAACCTTGACTGGTTTTTCCAAGGCCTTCATTTCAGGGGACAGTTGTCCACTAGGTTCCTCAGTGGATGATTTCACCATCTTCCAGGTGCAGTCACATTCACTCCTGCTGCCCCTCCCCTGCAAGCTGAAACAGATAAAGGGCAACAAGCACAAAGCAGCACAGAGAGAAAAATAATTGCTTTTCTTTTCAAGGATTATCAATAATTCCTCTTTTTCTTCCTGCGTGTCCTCTTCTTGTTAGCACTGATCCATAACTCGGTCTTCTGTTTAATTTCGCTATTGGTTGGACTAGACTCAGGTGCGAGCTGAATGTGAGTGAGCTCAATAGTTGGGTTTTCTGACAGCTCTTCTGAGAATTCAGGGCCTTATGCTTTAAAACTTCACGGCTTTTACGCAACTGCTGCTTCAGCTCTTTCAATACTTTCCTATTCTCATTAATAGCTTCCTGGAGAATCTCATATCATTGCCCTTTCTCAGCTAATTCATTCCTTAACTCAGCCAGAGACAGGTTTAACTCTTCCTTTTCTTCTTCATATCTTTTCAGTGGCTGATTGAATTTTGTAGTGCACAAAAGTCCTTTAATAGGCGTTCCTTTTCTTTTCGAAGAGTACTGACTTCAGCTTGAACTCTGTCCCGATGTAACACTTCTTTGGGCTTCTCCCTTTGGGTCATTGCACACTCATTTTTTTCCTGCAATAAGGCTTCTGGTTTCCAATTGGGAACTCAGCAGGCCCTCAAGGTTTATCTCTCCCAGCCAGTCCCTTCCAAGGAGACTCAGTCCCCTGCCTGACGGTACAAATAGGGGTAATTTTGCAGACTGTTCCTCATACTGCACATTGACTTGACATATCCCTTTCGGACTTATTTCTTCACTCATGTATGTTCTCAGTTTAGTATCTGAAACTTCCAATCTTAAAGGATAGATTCCTTTATTCGAGTATCTGAATGAATGTTCTCCAATGATGGACATCACCGCTCCAGTATCAACTTCCATCTTAACCGGTTGTCCATTGACTATAATGACACTTGGATTGGTTCGGTTCTACCCACTTTCAGGTTATATAATGAATGGATGTCTGATTCTGTTTTTTCTGGTTCTTCCACGAGACATATGTCACAATTTCTCCCTTTGTCTTTAAAATACTGCCTCAGCCTATCTCTGCAGTGTCACATTATGTGACCATAGCGGTGGCAGAAAAAGCATTTGACTCGTTTGAATTGTCGATCGCCCACTGGATGCCTGGGTGAGTTTCTCTCATTCATTCAGTGGGTTTTCACTGTGGTACTGCTGTTTTTTACTGATCTGTACATAGGGGGCGTTTCCTGCCTTTCTATGGGGTCCGATGTTTTTGCGCCTTTTGTTGCCGGTCTGTCCTAGCCTGCCAAATGCACAGCACCATTTTGTGCATCACTTACAGCTCCTGAATTTTTAACAGCACTGTCCATGGCTGTGGCTAATTCTAATGCCTTATGAAGTCTAGGTTAGCTTCAGCTAGCAAACGCCTTTGAATAATATCATCTCCAACCCCACATATCAGTCGGTCTCTCAACATATCACTAATGGATGTTCCGAATTCGCAATGTTCAGTTAGTGCCTTTCAAGTGGCAACATAATCTGCTATTATCTCCCCTGGAAGCCTATTCCTTGAATAGAACTTGAAATACTGCATGGTAACTGAGGGAAATAGCTGGAAAAACTCAGCAGGTCTGACAGCATCTGCAGAGAGGAATACAGTTAACGTGTCAAGTCCGTATGACTCTTCATCAGAACTAAGGAAATATAGAAATGCAGTGAAGTATAAGCTGGTTGAGGGGGGTGGGATCTCGCATGGATTGTTCCCTCCAGGACACCCTGGTCCACTTCGCCATCACCCCCTATACCTCAAACCCCTCCCATGGCACCTTCCCATGCAACTGCAGAAGGTGTAACTCCTGCCCCTTTACTTCCCCCCTCCTCACTGTCCAAGGGCCCAAACACTCCTTTGAAGTCAAGCAGCACTTCACTTGCACTTCCCTCAATTTAGTCTACTGCATTCGCTGCTCCCAATGCGGTCTCCTCTACATTGGAGAGACCAAACGCAGACTGGGTGACCACTTTGCGGAACATCTTTGGTCTGTCAACAAGCATGACCCAGACCTCCCTGTCGCTTGCCATTTCAGCACACCACCCTGCTCTCATGCCCACATGTCCGTCCTTGGCTTGCTGCAATGTTCCAGTGAAGCTCAACACAAACTGGAGGAACAGCACCTCATCTTCCGACTAGGCACTTTACAGCCTTCCGGACTTAATATTGAGTTCAACAACTTCAGATCATGAGCTCTCTCCTCCATCCCTACCCTCTTTCCGATCCCCCTTTTTCCAATAATTTATAATTTTTTAAATATATTTTTCTTTTCCCACCTATTTTTAAATTTATTTCGATCTATCATTTTATCTCCACCTTTTAGCCCATTTCAGACCCTTCCCCCCACTCCATCCCCACTAGGGCCATCTGTCACCTGCTTGTCCTGCTTTCTACCCTTAATGTCCCCATTAGCACATTCCTTATATAATATCACCACCGTCAACACCCCTTTGTCCTTTTGTCTATGACATCTTTGGCAATCTCTTCTTTGCCTCCACCTATCACTGACCCTCTATCCAGCTCTACCTATCCCACCCCCTCAACCAGCTTATATTTCACTACATTTCTATATTTCCTTAATTCTGATGAAGAGTCATACGGACTCGAAACGTTAACTGTATTCCTCTCCGCAGATGCTGTCAGACCTGCAGAGTTTTTCCAGCTATTTTTGTTTTTGTTTCAGATTTCCAGCATCCACAGTATTTTGCTTTCATATTATGGTAACTGAGGGCTTTGGTTTCAGGTGGTTTTGTACAATTTTTGTTAACTTGTCGAAAGTCTTTGACTCGGGGGTGTTAGGCGACATGAGGCTATGGATCAGCCTGTATGTTTTGCTCCCGTATGTGGACAAAAGAATCGCCCTCTTCTTTTCCTCCCCCAAAATGTCATTCATGGTAAAAAAGAATGCTGGGCGTTTGACATACTGAAACCAGTCATCTGAAATGGGGTTGAATGGATTGACATGCCCCGAACTGCAGCATCATGAACGACTGCAGAGGGACTGCAATTCTGATGGCTTCCCAGTTAATGACAAATTCAGGTGTTTGGCTTACTGCAGCTTTCTTGACTGCATCGATCAATTCGTGTTTTGCCTTCCGCAGAGGTTCTCTTATAATTTTCTGTCCATAGCCATTTTTCTTGCATGTGCCTCTTTAAAGGTATTGCCGTTTTAAAAACAGTCACCAATTTTTTTAACTCCGTCTCTGCAGCTGTCAACTTTTCTGTGCTGCATTACGTGCTCTTTTTGAATTTTGGCAGGACCCTCGCGATCATGATTCTACAGGGTTTTTTTTTCTCTTTTTTTACCAAACTTAAAATTGCTGCACTGCTTCCTGTCCTGATTGCTGCCTATTTTATAACATGAGCACAGATTCTCTTTCTAATGTTTTGCTCAAGCGTCTTGTGGATTCTCACTCGGGGGTCTTGCAATTTTGCTACTTTAATCCTCGGCGCCAATTTTATGTCTTGAATCTATGAGTTCACTAGCTGAGTAAACTTGAATTCCAACCCTTCATATAAACTTATTAGTTGATGTTCGCTATCAATAATGGAGAGAGACCGACATAAGAACAAACTGTGATTGTTTATTGCAACAGAAGGCAAAGTACTAAATCCACGTGTGCTCCCACAACCACCTCTAGCTCTAGACTTACAGTCAACCAGTAGCCCGTGCTGTACATTGATTGGCCAGTACTGTCACATGGTAAGTCCTCTTGATTTCTCTTAAATGTACATGGCACTCCACTTTACCACACTAATGAGGGCTTCAAATTACCCTGATCCATACTGAAAACATTCCCAAGGGACACTTAGGCTGCGCTCGATTTGTACCATAAGATTTCCCACTAATTCCCCTATTGGCTGCTGCTGTAGGGCTTTCTCACTGAACATTCAGGTTCACCATTCTGCAGTTTCTGTTATTATCTTCTTCTGTTGGAGAGTCATGGAGCTGAATGTTGACAGAGGCGCATTGTATAGGTGGTGAAGGCAAGTTCCTGTCAGGAAATTTAGAAGTTCGGTGTTCGCTGCATGCTGTGGGGTTTTAATTTCACAGCGTAATATGTTTTCTTTTACAGGTTCTCCATCCAGGAGTCAGTCTGATTGACAGGTTTCCAGTTGGGTACGGTGGGCTCCGAGTCAGGCCACAGCTGCAGTTCAATTATTTGCTCCTGTTAGTGAGAGTGTGGTGCTGAGTATGAAGAGGGTGTCCAATACTGACCTGGGGAAGGGAATGTATAGCATAAGGGGGGATGTATTTCTGATCTGGGAGTGCTCGGAGTGCTGTGGGGAACCACTTACCTTCTCCCAAAACCTGTCCTCACCTCCAATCAGCTGCTGAGTTTTCCAAGGCCTGGGAAATCTGGCTGGTCAGGGTTAAATCTGCAAGAAAGGTTAAATCTGAGGCAGCTCTTCTCCTTGCACCACCTCGGTTAAACCTGCAAGTGGACAGGTTGGAGGTGTGTTGGGGTTGGGTTTGAGATTTTCGAAGTGATAACATCTCCCTCAATCCCCACCTGCCCATTTTGTGGCATTAAGATTCAGCTCAAGATTCTGCAGTTGATGGTTCAGCTTCAAACTTTAATTATCAAGGAATTTATAAATCCTTAAAGCCAACCAGAATATCTCCCTCTCTCAGTGCTTCAAAACAACTTGACATAATTTCAGCCTTTCCTTGGGTTGTCATTGGGAGATGGGCCCTGATGGCACAGTTGGTTTGCTTACTAATTAGCTGAACATCACAACTCAGATTCAGTTGTTGGCATATACTGAGCTAACTATTGTCCATGGGTAGAATCAGTGTCACATGAGCTGGGACATGTTTGTGAAGTTGACAAAATGTATGTATTAATTTTATAAAACCTTCAGGAAACCTCATCCCGCCCGTGGATGAGGTTTCCTGGAAAACGTAAGGCTGCTTGGGCTCTTCGCCTGCCCGCCAACTTTAAGGTTGGATGGGCAGCGTTGTTAATAGGGTAAATTGCTTTTTTAATGGCCTCAATAGGCCATTGACAGTTTGGCGAGCACTCAGCCACCTCCGGCATGCGCCTGCTGAACGCAATATCGAAATGATGCGCGATGATGTCGGGATGCACGCCCGACGTCATCTCATGTCATTTTACGCGTTGGCGTGTGGGGCCTGCCCCCACACGCCGATGGCAATATTCTGCCCCATGAGAGTGGCAAAGGCTATGCAAGGATTGACAAAGACATTCCTCTGTCAGTGAAAGTTCTTCCCCTCCAAATAGTTTTTTGTTGACCTTTTTAAATATCTATGTGCGGCCATGCACACACAGTCACTTAAAGAAGTCAACTTGTGCTTAGCATGCATGGGAACTACTGGGTTGCTGTGAGGCCATGCAGCTTAGTGGGATGATGGAGTCTGAGGCCTTTGAGTAGAGAGTTTGCCATCACTCCTGGGGGTGACAGTTACAGCATGGGATGCAGAACGACAGGGAGGTGGAACACAGGCAGCATAGCCAACAGACAGGGAAAGCTGCGCGAAGAGGGAAGAGGAAGAATGTTCTCAATAGAAGGCCATACTCGCCAAGGCTATTCCTACCTCCATCTCAGCTAGGAACAGTGCCTTCAGCAGCTACCCTTCACCAAGAAGTTGATGACTGAACTGCGTCATCTTCTCTAACCAGACCCACAAGCACAGAGCAAGATGAGGATGGCACTGCCAGTAGCTGTGAAGGTCACTGGGGCCCTCAATTTATAGATCTCGGGAGGCTTCCAGGCTCGAGCCGGTGACATTGGCAACACCTCACAGCTCACCGTCCATGACTGCATCAGAGAGGTCACCCGGTCCCCAAGGAGAGGGGACTTCACTGTCTTTCGTCTAACCAGAGGGATGTAGGAGGAGTGAGTGTGTGGCTTTGCCAGGGTAGCAGGATTCCCAATGGTGCAGGTGACCATTGACATCTGCAGGTGCTACATCTCAACCGGGAGATGTGCCAGAACCACAAAGGATTCCATTCACTTACACACGAACATATGAATCAGGAGCAGGAGAAGGCCACTCGGCCCCTCGAGCCTGTTCCATCATTCAATAAGATCACGGCTGATCCGATTGTAACCTCAACTCCACATTACTACCAACCCCCGCTAATCTTTCACCCCCTTGCTTACCAAGAATCTATCTGCCTTAAAAACATTCAAAGACTCTGCTTCCAGCACCCTTTGAGGAAGAGAGTTCCAAAGACTCACAACCCTTTGGGAGAAAACATTTCTCCTCATCCCTGTCTCATATGGGCGACCCCTTATTTTTAAACAGTAACCCCTAGTTCTAGATTCTCCCATCAGAGAAAACATCCTCTCCACATCCACCCTGTCAAGTCCCCTCAGCATCTTATATGTTTCAATCAAGTTGCTTCTTACTCTTCTAAACTCCAGTGGAAAAAAGCCTAACCTGTCCAACCTTTCCTCATTAGATAACCCACTCATTCCAGCTATTAGTTTAGTAAACCTTCTCTGAACTGCTTCCAACACATTTCATCTTTCCTTTAACAAGGAGACTAATACTGTACACAGCACTCCAGATTTGGCCTCATCAATGTCGTGTACAACTGAAGCATAATTTCTCTACTTTTATACTCAATTCCACTCCCAATAAACGATAACATTAAATTAGCTTCCCTAATTATTTGTTGCACCTGCATATTAAGCATTAGCAATTCATGCACTAGGACACCCAGATCCCTCTGCATCTCAGAGCTCTGCAATTTCTCACCATTTAGATAATATGTTTTTTTATTATTCCTGCCAAAATTAACAATTTCACATTCATCCACACTGTCCTCCATTTGACAGATCTGTACACACTCACTTAACCTATCTATATCGCTCTGTAGTTTCCTTATGTCCTCTTCAAAAAGGAGTGTGGATGGAGGAGAGAGTTCATGGTCTGAAGTTGTAGAACTCAATTTTAAGTCCTGAAGGCTGTAAAGTGCCTAATCGGAAGATGCCTCATCATTACAACCTTCCGGACTTAACATTGAGTTCAACAACTTCAGACCATGAACTCGCTCCTCCATCCACACCCCTTTTTGAACCCCTTTTTTCAAATATTTATTTTAAAATTTTTAAATATATATTTTTCCCATGTATTTTTATTATTATTATTATTAAAATTTATTTCCATTTTTTCATTGCTTTACCCTCACCTTTTAGCCTATTTTGATCTTTTTTCCCACACTGTCCCCTCCCCCCACACCACCCCCACAAGGGCCATCTGTCACTTGCTCATCCTGCTTGCTACTCTTCATGTCACCATTAGCACCTCCTTTAGCCAATATCACCACCATCAACACCCCTTTGACCTTTTGTTTATGCCATATTTTGCAATCTCCCCTTTGCCTCCACCTATCACTGGCCTTCTATCGAGCTTCACTTGTCCCACCCCCGTTAAACAGTATGTATTGCACCATATTTTTACTCCTCTTTAGTTCTGCAGAAGAGTCATATGGACTCGAAATGTTAACTCTGTCTTTCCACAGATGCTGTCAGACCTGCTGAGTTTTTCCAGCACTTTATGTTTTTGTTTCAGGTTTTCAGCATCCACAGCGTTTTGCCTTTACCTTCCTAGATACCTTTGTGTTACCAGCAAATTTAGCAACCATACCTTCGCCCTTCATCCAAATCATTTATATAAATTGTAAAATGTTGAGGCCTCAGCACTGATCCCTGTGGCATACCACACATTACATCTTGCCAAACAGAAAATGACCCATTAAGCCTACTCTCTGTTTCCTGTTAGCTACCCAATCTTCTATCCATACCAGTATGTTACCCCCTACACTATATTTTCATATTTTCATATTTTCCTTTGATGTGGTACCTTATCAAATACCTTCTGGAAGTCTAAGTACAGTACATCCACCAGTTCTCCTTTATCCACAGCTCATGTTACCTCTTCAAAGAACTCCAATAAATTGGCTAAACATGATTTTCCTCTCACAAAACCAAGTTGACTCTGCCTGATTATCTTGAATTTTTCTAAGTGCCCTGCTATGACATCTTTAATAATCATCTCTAACATTTTTCTTATGACAGATGTTAAACTAACTGGCCTGTAGTTTTATGTCCCACGGGCGGACGCGCACCCGATCTGATCGGGAGTAAAATAGTAAGCAATAATGTTGGGTGAGCGTCCCGTTGTTTCAGTCGGCAGGCGCACGCGGGAGTCAGCAGCGCACCCACCGATAATTAAGAGGCCTATTAAGGTCATTAAACTAGCAAGTAGTTTGTATTTTTCGCTGCCCGTCCAACCTTACATTTGGTGGGCGGGCGAATAGGCCAGGCAGCCTTTGCATTTTTTAGGAAACCTCATCCATGGACGAGATGATGTTTCCAACAGCAATTTTTTTTTCATGAAAATTTTTAAATATCATTTCTAATATGTCCCTGTTATGTGACTGAGTCACATGTGGGGACATGTTTCCCTTAATTTTAAAATCTTTATTTTTCATTGTAAAATTCTTCAGCTCCCTGAGGTAGCTCTGTGCCTTTAGGGCGTTTTCAGTGCGTGTTCCCCCATGCATCTGCACACTTTAGTTCTTGTGCTCCTTTCGCCCCCACCCTGGCAATGCTGGGGTTCTCAGCACACGTTTCGCACTGGTTGGCAGTTAACTGGCCAGCCAGCATGAAGTCGCAGTCAGGGCCCGGTAGAGGGTGGAGGTCCATTTTGCGGCTGCTCCCAGGCCCGTCCGCCGCCACCCGACGAAGGGAAAATCCTGCCCTTGATTTCTGTCTCCCTCCCTTTTGGAATAAAGGAGTTATATTCGCTATTTTCTCATCTAATGGAACATTCCCCGAATTCAGGGAATCTTGGAAAATTAAAGCCAATGCATCAACTATCTCACTAGTCACTTCTTTTAAGACCTGAGGATGAAGTGCATCTGGGGTGGGGACTTGTTAGCCCACAGCTCCAACAATTTGCTTAGTACCACTTCCCTGGTGATTGTAATTATCTTGAGTTCCTTCCTCACTTCCATTTCCTGGTTTATTTATAAGCTATTTCTGGGATGTTACTTGTATTCTCTATAGTGAAGGTCGATGCAAAATGCCTGTCCAATTCATCTGCCATCTCCTTATTTTTCATTATTTATTCCCAGATTCACTTTCTATAGGACCAACGCTCACTTTGTTAACTCTTTTCTTTTTAACTATCTATAGAAACTCTTATTATCTATCTTTATATTTCTAATTAGCTTTTTCTCGTATTCTAATTTTTCCCTCCTGATCAATCTTTTAGTCATTCTTTGTTATTTTTTATATTCTGCCCAATCTTCTGACCTGCCACCAATCTTTGCATAATTATATGTTTTTTTTGATACTGTCTTTAACTTTTGTAGTTAACCATGGATGGTGGATCCTTCCCTTGGAATTTGTCTTTCTTGCTGGAATGTGTACACTGAAATATCTCTTTAAATGTCTGTCACTGCACCTCTGTTAACCTATACCTTAACCTAATTTGCCAGTTCATTTTAGTTAGCTCTGCTGTCATGCTTGCATAATTGCCCTTATTTAAGTTTAAAGTGCTCTTAAAGTACAGTCGGTGTATGACCATGAACAGAACATCAGGTTGTTGAATGCCCCCTATTCTGGCAGCAGCCAGGATACTTTTATTTTGTGCTAGTCAGCCATTCCCACCATAATTGAGCCACCACGATAAACCAGAGGGTGGCTGCTTCGTGACAAGGACTACTCACTCTACACATGTCTCATGACTCCCGCCTGCTACCTAACTTCATGTGGACAGTGCACGGATAAGGAGAGCCATGCTGCCACCCGGAATGTTCTGGACCAAACCATCAACGTTTATAAAATAATAGCCTGGAGGGAGGGGGGAGCCCTACAACACTTGTTGGGGTGTATATCCAAATTTGTGGTGATCTGCTGCATTCTGCACTGTAACACTTCAACCCTTATGAGGATGTTCTGACTTGAATAGAATAAATAATGATGCTGGCAGAGGTATAGGATTATAAAATTCTCAAACTAATTTTATTGAAACTGATATTTGATGAACAGGTAAATAACATCATGTGGGACCTATCAATGACAACCCAAACCAAAAGTTGATTTCTTTCAAGTCAGTTGTGTCCTCATTTTATAAATGCCCCATAGAAACTGAATCCTCCCAATCCAGTTTGTGTTTTACTTTTTAAAATACAGGATAACTGGCCTCTTTCATCCAGCTTCCTGACATACTTTAAACTATGAGATCAAGGGCTTACACATCCAGCTGCCTGGGTGACACCCACAAAGCTGAATCTCCCACACAGTCCCCAGACTTACTCCTTAATCTCTTTACTTTAACCCACAGAATCACTGGCACTTCTCCCCCAGCTCTCTGCTTTATCTCAACCAGGAAACTAAAAGATTACATGTTGCCTGAACAAAACTCACAATACCCCAATCCCTGTTCACACCTGGAGCACTGATCAGACCCCCAGGGAAAAAGATGTAACTTCTGCCATGATGGCCTCTGTCCAGCTGTATAGCAAGGAAATGTATGCCTTTCTTTTACCCCTCTGTACATACGCTCAAAACTTGTGGCGATCAGGGATTGGTTACTCTCTGCATGGTCAACTCCGTGAGTGGTGAAAGACAATGTCACTACTCATGCACAGAGACCCTACTACTGTTTCAAAGTGCCCTTTTCAAAAGACCCCCAAACATTCCACATGGTTGATAAGTATCACACAGGTGCATCTTCACACTGTTTCAAGCCTTCTTGCTCTCCTGGCCTTAATGATAATCCCATGAAATCAGAAGAAATTTTAAGATTTCCTCAATGAGGAAATCCTGTTAGTGTCTTGAAAATTATAGGTAGTGGTAATATTGGAATGCTTCCTGACCCCTTATAATTACAGCTTCTTAGTCATTTTATTGCCTACATTCTGCCAGTAGGATGCAGCACACAAAACTCTTTGTACTGATTTTCTGTTAACAGTTTGCTTCACAGGTGAATTGATCTACACTATTTTTTCACTTCTTTAACCCTTGTGTTCCCACAATGGTCAAGCTAGCAAATTCAATAGTGGCCAATCTGACTAAATATATATCATGATTTATGTACAATCTCTTAGCATAACAGACATAACTATAGTCATAATATGCAACCACAAATTGATCAGTTACATCATTATTTCAGGCTTCTCAGTTCATATCACCCCCAACCTGGTTATCATGAAGAAACAGCCCTTATTACCATCCCTTTGGCAAGCAGGAGGAGGAGGAAGGAGAGGAGGGGGAGGAGGAAGGGAGAACACATTATCACTTTGGATGGGCTGTCCATGAGAGGCTACATGGTCTTAGGCAACTCTGAAAACATCTCCACAAGCCCTCACCATCCCAGCCCTTTGCTGCAGACCATCACGCCCTAAAATAAGGGACACCATTAAAAAATTCATTCCATAACAACTTTATCCAACAGATCTCCCAAAAGTGTTTACAGAACTGAACTAGTCATCCTTGTGTATTTCCTTAGTGCCTGTCTTGCTGGCACCTTTGCTCATCCTCATGCTCCCACCCCACTGGCTGCAGCATGGCTGGTGAAAGGCTGCTGACTATCTCCGAGGGATACTGGTCTGGCAGAATGCTCGTAGGTAGCTCTGGGTCTTGAGAGCCCGAATTTGGACTGCTCTACTTCAGCATGTGCAGCAACAGCCTGGGCCAGCTGGCTCACAGGAAACACCAATGACACTGGTAGGGTGGCAGTGGTGGGAGAACAAATACCCTCTTCTTGAGAGAGGACAACAGGTTGGTGCTCCATGGAACTTCTGCCACTTCCCCAGGGCAGTGACTCAGGAATGCTAGTACTCTGCTGGAACACTGGTTGTTGGACTGCTGTGAGATCCTAACACTAGCATCTGCAGCCATGATGGTAACAGCCCAAGCTTGTATTACAAGAAGTATGTATTTCATGACCTCAACCTGAGCTTCCGCTGCAGCACTCAAATATTGTGCCCCTTCTGTCTGCGCTGTAATGGAAGCTGAAAATTAGCCACTATTCGCTGCATTGCAACAAGGTCCACCGTGGAGCTGGCCACCATTTCCACACTCCAAACACTGTACGAAGCGCTGTGCCAAGTTGGAGCCAGAATCCTCCATGGTCTTTGCCGATGGCAACAAGCTCTGAGGCAATGCACCAAGCAACTCTGTGTGCATGTCCCTCAGCCTTCTCCTGTCTACCATCCATCTAAGCCCTCACATTTTCTCTACTGCAGAACTGTGATTTTGCCCTCTGCGAAACTGGCATACACACTGTCCTTTCCTCTTGGTCTGGCTACAGCCCACATGTGACTTACCACATGCAGGTCCCACTTCCATACTCCCCTCTAAATTTCTCACAGTGCCAGTATCTGAGCTCTGAGTGTCTTCAGATCAAGTGGCAGTGTTATTCCATCCGTCGTCTGCTCTTGCACGGGCCCTTCACCATGAGGCTGCAGTGGCAGGTTGGGGGGAAGTTCTTCAGAACCTTAAAGCATAACATAATGCTTTAAGGAAGGTCAGGGACGAGGGAAGGAATTTGTGTGGAAAGAAAGGTGTTCATGGTCACACCATCTGCAGTTTACACCTCATGACAGAAAGCAGAATAAGGGTGATGTGGGATTTTAGAAAGTGCATAAGACAGGAATATACCATCATCCTGGATATTCTCGACAATGTCAGTTGCAATAGCCTTAGTCACTGCTATTTCAGTAATTCACAGCAACCCCTCCTCCAAGGGGCTCAGGAGATGTCTGTTTCCTGTTGGCTCTCCGTTCCTGCCTACTATTATGTGCTATCTTGTCCTGATAGAGAAAGGAAAGAGCATGAGTGAGTGTATTGCAATATGTTTGTGTGATGTGCTTGTCACAGATGAAGAGCAGACGGTATGTGGAAGCTGCAAGTTGTGAATGTGAAGCTTGCAGGAGTATTAAGTGTGTGAGGATCAAGTGGAGGGTATGAATGTTCAGCGTGAGTCCTGATTGCTAGATTGCTAATGGATGAGTGATGGGATGTGGTGTGCTGAGCAGTGTGTGGTGGTGTAGCAGGAAGAAGATGGCATTTGAAGATACATTCACTGACTTTGACCACTCGTGTGAGGCCATTGAAACTTTTGCGGCATTGCAACCATATTTGAATTGACCTCTGTTGGCTATCTGCTCCCATTCCTCCTGCAGTGTGTTCTTTAAGGACCTCCTGGTCCCACGTGGAAAAATGACCTCTCTCCTCCATTTCAGCTTCAGGGCTAAAGTCACCAGCACAGAATCAGAGAATCTTGGAACCCATGCTCTGGCCAGCTGCTCTATTGTTACATTTTATTAATTTTCAGAAACACTTTCAGTTCCACCATCTGCTACAGCCAGAGGGCACTTCCTGTTTAGGAGGGGCAGGTTGATGATACACAGTACAGGCTAGCTTTAACTTGTGTTAGCTACACACTCTCCTTCTACTGAGCATGTAGCCAGTCAGCAGTGCATTAATGTTGGGCTGCATGTTGCAATCATGCTGCTAAGCAGGCGGCACAAAGTTTGTCTGCTGACAGCATCATCTTGGTCAGGTCCAGGGTAATTGCACATTGTGATCCCTGTGCCTGGAAACTAATACTATCCAATTTCTAGCCCTCACTGTCAAGGTGCATCATGAACAACGACTACTTGGATGAAGTGCCTGAAATGACTAACAACTATGGAACTGTTCATCAGCAATGCCAGCAGGAAAGAAGGGATAAGGAAGACAAATGGCAAAGAAAATTTGAAAATAAATATTCCTAGACTGACACTGGAAATTTCCTAATAAAACTTATATCATTTGTGTAAACCACCGTACAAACATATGTACTGGAGCAGTTAATTTCCACTGCAAGTTTCCTTAAAATGGCCAATTTTGTTTGGCAGGCCAAGTTGAATAAATAGACAGCTAAGAATACTAGAACAGATGTTCTGAAATCTCCCAATGTTTGAGTATTCCCCCAATGGATACTCTGAGCCTACACTACATCTGACAAACACACAAAACTCTATTTGTTATGAAGAAATATTTGATTCTGGACATTTTCTGTCTGAGTTTTCACATTACTATTAAATGGTAAAGGCCTAGAAATTGAAGCATACCCAAACTGTGGAGCAATCCCAGTGCCCGAATCATTAGGCCTCAAGGGCACCTGACATTGAGTTATCAAGCTGAGCACACCATACAGGCACAACCCCTCCCACCACCACCCCCCCACCCCCCCACAAACACACAATTCTCTGATACAAAGGAATCAAAGATAAGGCTGTTTTAACAACAGTTGGGCCTTGAGGTAAGTCATTAAACAGGTCCAAGAAGGGGGGCAACTTGGGGAAAGCGGAGCTTGGGAAGGGCAGCAAATAGAAATTGGAGAGAAAGGGAAGTAGATGGTGACCAGGAAGGGAAAGTTGTCGGGAAGGGGGTGCAGGAGAGTTGGTGACCAGGTCAAGGATGATTGACTTGGGAGGGCAACAATTGGATAGGGTGGATAATGGTGACCAACGGTGTAGCATTGATTGGAAATGGTGATTAGTGATTTGTGAGGGCAGAAACTGGAGGCATATAATGACTCTCCAAACTCAACTAAGTATTTACTTGTTATTTGTGGCTTGCAGCAGTGCCCTTAAGAACAACCTTTTAGGCCACACAACATGGTTTTCCTGAATGGAGTTGGTGTCATTGCTTCAAGGAAATCAATCTGAAGATGGGTCTTCAAACAGGTGGTATCACTTATTTGTATATGCAGAAGGGTTAAGGCCTGTTTTTTGGCAGGGAAAGCTGAATGCTGCCTTTACCAAATGGCAGTTGATGCATACACTTCCTGCCTGCCATATTGAACTCTTAGCACCAGAGAAAAGGTAAAGTATGGTCAAATTTCTAGGCAAATGTTTAATACAGAAAAAAACAAATTCAGATAAATAGGCACTTAGATCTACATCTTTTGTAATAGATTTAGTAACATAAGTTTTCAACATTCAGTTGAGGTTAAGGAGTAGGAATTGGCATGAGTTGCAACTGTTTCTAGGGCATAACATGAGCACAAAGCATAACAATTTACCATGTGATGGCTTCCACCAAATTTATGCAAGTGTTGACCCTACTGCTAAACTCTTTTTTAGGCATCCTGCCTCTTGAATGTGTAAATTATTCACACCTTAAGGACACCTTTGTCAAATTGTTTAGCTCTTAAGTGGGACAAGCATCAGGTATTCTTTAATGGCCCTTGTGGCTGGCAAGCAAAGGTAAGGCTTTTTTCTCAAAAACACCTTCCTATGGAGCCAGGAAGAGCAGGAATGCTCCCTGGCTCCACAGTTTTTGTAATAGGTTCCATCACTCTTCCCACCCTACACCCACTTTAAAATTAAACACCATATAGGATAGAGTAGAGAGGGTAGACGAACTGGAATAGGGTAAGTTGGATATAATTAGAGTTTTATTTTAAATTGCGCCTTAATTGCTCATTTTGTTCCTGTAGGGTTAGTTATGCCATCCAGGTGATGCAGTGTTATTACTCTAAAATTAATATTTATTTAGGCCAGGATTTTTCATCCCGGCGTTGCCAGGATCTTCTGGTACCGCCGAAAGTCAAAGGGCTTTTGGCTTCCCACCATGTCCCCCATGGCAGGGCTGGAAAATCCAGGGCTTAATGTCACAGCATGTAGGGTGCAAATTTAGAAATTTACCGAGCTAGTGAGATAGTAACGTCCTTAGACCTGTAGCAGCCTAAGGGTTGCCAAAATGTTTTACGATGGTCAACTGATGTAGGTCAATCAATGATAGCATTTAATAAAGCAATTGGTCAACTTCATTACCATTCATTCATGACCTGCATGCAGATGAATTCGGCTAAGCTCTTGCTCAATAATCCTTTTGTCTTTAGATATTACTGAATGAAATAAATATATATACCATGATGGCTAGCAATTTAATGTTTTAATGTTTGGAAGAGATTGATAAGTTTGCTAATGCAGAACTGAAATTCTGTCCATTGACAGAAATAATGATAAAGGGGCTCTTTAAAGTTACATGAGCTTCATTCTAATGAAGCAGTCAGGCACAAGGTTAGCAGATGGCTTTTAAGGTTTTGAACAAGTTGTGAATTATTGCAAGCCAAGGAAATAAAACTGCATAGAAAAAAATGGATGTTGTAGAGGGAAGTTACAAGCTTGTATTTCAGTCAAGGACTTAGATCACATCATAAGTCGTGAATTCAATCCCAAAATTGAATTACAGCATTCAATTCTCTCCATGATCCCTATTAATCACAGAAAATATGTGTTGAGAACTGATAGATTAGAAAAAAACATTGAAGATTATGAGACCTTAAATGAATGATGTTATGTGTGTGTGGGTGATTTATTTTGTTGCTACAACGCGTTTTGTTTTTATCACAAGCCCTGGTGGCTGAGATTTTCAAAAATTGGTTGTGACTGTTCCTCCTTTTTGTCAATTTTAAGACTTTCACAATCTTCCATTTTATCCAGAGAAAGGAAGACTGTCGAACGACAGGTAATATTGTTAGTACTGTCACCCACTGAGATCAGTGTAGAATTGAGCACAGGCAATCCTTACATTACTTATTGTTGACAATGAAAGAGCCTAGAAAATCAAAAGTGGGATGGAGAGTATGAACAACATCAAGGAAGCTAAACACAATGGTGAGAATGTAAGAGGGTTGGACTAGAAGAAAAGACGAAGGGCGGAACTTTCTGTGCCCGCTGGCATCAGACATGTTTGGCAGCATGAGTGGGCAATATGGCGAGGAGGCCAAAAATTGGTTTCACAACATCATGAAACGTCCGCTCTGCCTGTTAATGGCGGGCCGTGTTTCCTGCCATCGGATGTTGGGAAATTTGTTGTAATACATCATTATAAGCCCTGCTCGCCGGAATCATCCCTCCACGCTGAATCATCTGAGCACATTGGCATGCTTGCACACCGATTTGTTTCACACTGAACATAAGTGACATGCACCTGGTGAACTGCACATTGTTCGGGGCTTCGAGGTTTGTTTGCCTATCTTGCTTCGGGCAGCACTCGCAGTCATCAGCGCCAGAGTTCGCAGGCAGCACCACAGTACTTCTCGGGGGACTCACGGGCAGGTCTCTACCTAGCAGACTAGCCATCAGGCGGGGGTGGCTTTTCAATGGCTGCAGGGCTAGGGCTGAACTGTAATGAATGGGGTGAAGTGGCCCCATGCAAGGGAGGGTAGGCTGCAGGGCAAGGGCTGTACTGAGGAAGAGGGGTATCCTAGGGTGTGTGTGGGGGCACAAGTTGATCTGTGCAAGTGGCCTCAAGATGGTGAGGGCTAAGGAGGCAGTCTCCAGAGGAGATGAGGCCAGATGGAATTGTGAGGGTGTGTGTGAGAGAGAGTGAGTGGTGATGTCCCTTGAGCTGGCAGTGAGTGAGATGCCAGTGAATGTGTGATTTGTAAAGAAAATATCATTTTTTTCCCTAACATTACTGTGGGATGCTGAAGTAGGCTTACGGGGACTGTGTGCATGTTTGTGTGTGTCTAGTTTAATTAAACTGCAGACAGTCAAACTGCAAGGTTTGAATCATTAAAACAAATTAAGTGTAAAACAGGCATTTGAAATGCAGATGGGTAAGCTAGGATGAAGTCTCAGTGGATAGAGTGTGAATGGAATTTGCACCTTTAGATAAGCTGAGAGGTTGCTTGATTCGCAGAGGGACACGATAAGATGTTTACAACTGGCAAGTTTAATAAGGCAATGTTATTAAGTTTATAGGCAGGATTTTGCCCCTGGCGGGGATGCTCGGCAGGGGCAGTTGGGAAGCCGACCGCCGCCCGCAATAGGCTCCGCACCGCGATTTCATGCAGGCAGGCCAATTAAGGGCCACCCTGCGTGGATTGCAAGCGGCAGTGCTGATCACTGCCTGTGCGGGTGGGGGGGAGGAGGGAGTTCCGGGCCTAGCGCACAGTTCACTCATGCGCGCGAAAGAGCACTTCAATCTCCCTGAGGCACGGAGCTGCCTCAGGGAGATTGAAGCGCTTTCAAAAAAAATTAATAGAGATAGTAAAAATTTAATAAAGCGTGTCCCCTCATGTGACAGAGCCACATGAGAAGGGACATGTTTTTAATTCCAAAATAAAGCTTTTATTTTATGTTTATTTGCTTTAGGAAATCTCATCCCACCTGTGGATGAGGTTTCCTAAAGAATGTAAAGGCCGCTTTGCCTTTTCACCTGCCTGCCAACCGTAAGGTTGGACGGGCAGCGTAGATTTGAATTTAATTAGCTTGTAAATGGCCTTAATAGGCCTTTTAATTAGTGGCGGGCGTACAGCCGACTCCAGCACGCTCCCGCTGAATGAAATATTGCGCGAGTGCACGATGACATCAGGATGCACGCCTGACATCATTGTGCATAATTTTACGCTCGGGCGTGTCGGGCCTGTGCCCACATGCCGAGTGTAATATTCTGCCCTATTTTTCCCGAAAGTACTGGCCATAATGACAACATGGAAAACTTTATATTCTGGGAAATGTAACTGCCAAAGAAGGTTGAAGCAATGGGATTTATAGATCAAAAGCGAGAAAAAGTATTTAAAGGAAGATGGAAAGCTGTATGGCGAGTGACCGTGTGAGATCTTGGGAAGGTGCACCATGTGGAATAGGCTTGTAGAAAAAGCCTTTAGCCACCCTGGATAAGGTTGCTGTTCCAGTAACCAGGGGCAGGGTTTTTATCTCTTTGGCCAAATATCCACCTGCAGGCGTGAAATGTGCACTCAGGGCCTCAGTGCTGCCGGGGTGGGGGCGGGCAAAACGCGAGCCTCGAAGTCTGCACATGCATGGCGAGCACGCATTGAAAGCTCGCTGAAGGCACAGAGCTGCCTCACGGAGCTGAGGATTTTTAAAATTAAAAATAAAGATTTCAAAAATAATGAAAACATGTCCCCTCATGTGACTCTGTCACATGAGCAGAGACATGTTAAAAATGAGTTTAAAAAAATTTTATTGCTTTTTTATTTACTGTCCGAAATCTCATCCCGCCCGTGGATGAGGTTTCGTTAAAAATGCAAAGGCCGCCTGGCCCATTCGGCCACCTGCCAACCAAATGGTTGGACGGGCAGTGAAAAAAAATCAATTTAATTAATTGATTAAGGACCTTAATATACTATTAATTGTTGGCGGGTGTACTGCCACCTTGCATGCACACCTCCCAAGTGAAATATTGATAGAGTGCGCGATGACATTGGGATGCTCGCCCGATGACATCACGCACTATTTCACTCCCGTTCAGGTCGAGTGCGCGCCTGCCCACGGGGCAAAAATTTCTGCTCCAAGGTTGTGTTAAAAGCCCTCAGAGTACTTTTCTCAAGTGAGAGGGAGAGAGAAGCTGTGAAATAGCTCCCTTTTAGCAACTGTGGGTGCTTGTGATAATATTGCTGGATGTTTGATAGATTAAGAATCTATTTGGGCTGTTACCTGAAAGGGGTATGTAGTTGGGAGTCTAGTTAAGTAGAAATCTTGTGAGAACCTTTATGAAACGAATTGTAAATGTTGTAACCGTTGTCTTGTATATTTAAGTTTTCTTTTGTTTTATTAATAAATGCTTTAATTTAATCTTTAAAGTCTCTAAAGTTGGCAGTGGACTCATTACTTCTGACTTCAGTGCATAAATCTTCTTGTAATAAATACAAATTGCAAAATCATTGTGATAGTATGACCAATTTTCCCTTTGGCATTTGGTCAGCCTGACAAATACCAACTGCCATATTATATCAAAACTGGGGTCTCTTTGCGGGATTTTTAAAATGCCTGGATTGGCTGGAAGTTGGTGAACCTTAAGGCTATGAGTGCGAGTAGAACATTGAACTCAGGAATTGGTGTTGAGGGATTTTAAAGTGGTGAGACTGCAAATATGGCTTTAACAATTGCTAAGACTGGAAGATGTGGAAAAAGTTTCTGACTGGTTTACAAAAGTAACTAAGACTCAGTTAACAGAATTGGTGGATAAATTGCAGTTAGGATTAACCACAGGTGCAAAGAAAGCAGACATAATTGAAGTAATAGCGTAGCAATTGGAAATGGATGAGATGCTAGAGGGACCATATTCTCCAAAGGAAGAGTCACTTGAATTGGCCAAGATTCAGTTGCAAAGTTGAAACAAAAACTTGAATTACAGGTGAGAGAAAAAGAGAGGAAAGGGAAGAAGAAAGAGAAAGAGAGAGGGAGCAAAAGGAAAGGGAACGAGCATTTCAAAGGGAGCAAACAGAAAGGCAGGAGAGAGAAAGAAAACAGGAAAGGGAGTTGGAATTTGAGAAGTTAGCAATGGAGGAATGAGAAAAAGAGAGAGACAGAGAATACCAGCTTAAAAGACTAGACCTTAAAAAAAGAAACCTCAGATGCTGAGAAAGTTTCTGATGTGGAAACAACCACTTTCAACCCAAAACCCAATGTGGAGATGTTTACATTTGTACAGGCTCTTCTAATGTTTGAGGAAAGGGCTGTGGAGGCTACAGAAGATAGCTAAGCAAATGAAATGTCACAAGAAATCTGGACATTGCTTTTACAGTCTAGGTTGGTGGGTAGAGCTCATGAGGTATGTGTATCACTCTGAGAAGAAGTAAAGTTTCCGTGGATTATGATGCAGTAAAAATGGCTATTCTGAGTTCATATGAGTTGGTTCGTGGGTCATACAGGCAGAAATTTAGGAATGTAAGGAAACAGCCTGGACAGACTTGCATTGACTTTGTGAGAGTAAAGCAAAGTAACTGACCAGTGGATATGGGCATTAAAGGTAGAGCCAACATTTGCAGCTCTTAGAGAAGTAACTCTTTTGGAAGAATTTAAAGATTCACTTCCTTCAGTCATTAGAACCCATGTGGAAGAACAGAGGTTAAAATGGCTAGGTAAGCAGCAGAGATAGCTGATGATTATAAGCTAGGCCATAGATCAATTTTTTTTTTCCATCACCCTTATAAAGGATACAAAGTGGGAAGGTGAAAGGAAGGCAGGTAGTCAGGGAAGAGAAGAGGCAGTTAGAAATTCTCAGGAAGTTTCTCCTCAACCAGAAAGGAAGGTGCTGAGGGTAGGAGTGATACTTGAAAACTTAAATGTTTCCATTGTTATAAGGTGGGGCACACAAAGTCAATATGTTAGAGGTTACAGGAAAAACCTATTGCAGCAATTGGAGCACAGAAAAGTTCTGGAAATAAGAGCAGTGTGGGTTCTGAAACCCAGAAGCAAGAAAAACTGGTGGTTTGTGTATAGGTGGAGCAGGAAGAATCAGTGGTAGGTAAAGAAGTGGGAATGAGTTCACAATTTACCCAAGGGAGTTTTGAAGGGAAAGTCTTTCCATGCGTACAGGGTGGAGCAGGCAAAGATGTCAAAATTTTAAGGGACACAGGGGCTAGTCAATGTTATGGGCTAGTGCTATTTGTTTCCCAGAGAGTATACTGCAGGAAAGTATGACAATAAGTGGAATTCATGGAGATGCGATGCCTATTCTATTGTGGAAGGTAAATTTTAAAAATAAAGTTGAACACAGGCAGGGTGATTGTTGGGCTAATGGAAAAATTGTCCATTGCAGGTGTTCAATTTATTCTCAGTAATGATATAGGTGGGTCACAGATGTTTGTGATGCCTACTGTAGTTGAGCAGCCTGTGGAGGTGCATTCAACAGAGATGTTGCAGAGAGAGCATCCTGGATTGTTTCCAAATTGTGTAGTAATGAGATCACAAACTCACAGGTTGAAGTAGGATGAGGGAGAATTTAAAAGACAGGGGAAGGATGCTGACATCCAGTTAGCTGGATCTGTCTTTGAGAAGATTGTTCAGGAAGAGAAGCTGGTAGAGAGTGAGGCTGAAGTGTTTAGCTCAGTGAACTTGGTAGAGTTACAGCAGAAAGATCCACAAATAAAGCAGTAATATCAGACAGCAGAGGCAGAATGTTAGGGTAATGTGTTAATGAGGAAATGGAGACCGTCTCATATTCCAGCAGATGAGAAGTCGGTGGTATTACATCAAATAATAATCCCACCTGGATACAGAAATTAAACATTAAGAGTGGCTCATGAAATTCCAATAACTGGACATTTAGGAATTAGGGAAACTCAGGCGAAAATACAAAAACATTGCTATTGGCCTGGACCGCATAAAGATGCAGTCAAATTACATAGAACTTGTCACACATGTCCGGTGGCAGGAAAAACTCAAGCAGTGATTAAGCCTGCACCTTTAATTGTGATTCCAACATTTGAGGAACCTTTTACCAGGATCCTGGTTGATTGTGCAGGTCCCCTCCCTAAGACCAAAAGTGGACAAGTACTTGCTGACCGTCATAGATGTGTTTTAGATTTCTGGAAGTGATACCTTTATGAATATAAAGAGGATTGTAGACGAGTTCACCAAATTCTTTACAAGATATGGGTTACCAAAAGGAATACAGTCGGATCAAGGTTTAAATTTCATGTCACAGCTGTTTAAGGAAGTAATGAACAGCCTAGGAATAAAACAGTTTAAGTCACCCTGAATCGCAAGATGCTTTAGAGAGATAGTATCAAGCTTTAAAAACTATGATGAGAGCTTATAGTCAAGACTACCCATGGGACTGGGATTGAGGTCTTCCATTCTTGTTATTTGCTATTAGGGATGCCCCTAATGAATCAACAGGATTTGGTCCTTTTGAATTCTATTTAAGTTGATTCAGGAGAAACTAATGGGCCAAAATTCAGAAACCACTCTCACGGATTATGTGACAAAATTCAGAGAAAGATTGAACAGAGCATGTGAGTTAAGATATCACAGCAGGTGATGAAAACAAGTGCGGATCAAAGGGCAATAGCTCGTAGTTTGTTTTTTGCTGGAGAGAAGGTGTTAGTCTTATTGCCAGTGTCATGTGAACTATTCAGGGCAAGGTTTAGTGGGCCTTACAGTATTGAAAAGAGACTAAGTGAAGTAAATTGTTTAATAAATACTCTGGATAGAAGAAAGAAGCAGAGGGTGTGTCATGAAAATATGCTTAAAAAGTACCTTGACAGGGAAGATAACAGAAGGAGGTATTAGTGGTGGTAGATATGGAGAAATAGATAGAAATGAAGGATTTTGAAATTGACTTTCTGCTAACTAAATTGGACAATGAAGGAGTGATTGAAAATTTAAATGTAACACTGAATTACCTCCCAGGCAAGTGTCAAAGTGATTGGAAAAGCTATTGCAGCCACACAAAGCTATTTGTTGGAATAAGCTGGGGAAAACAAATTTAGTTAGCATGATGTAGATGTGTGAGATTCAGTTTCAACAAGACAACATCCTTATAGATTAAATCCAGTAAAATTAGCTCAAGTGCAAAAAGAAATTGAATTCCTGTTTCAAAATGACATCATAGAGTCTGGTTGCAGTAGCTGGAGTTCACCTATTGTGATGGTGCCAAAACCAGATGGATCACAATGACTGTGTGTGGATTATCGAAAAGTAACTGCAGTGACAAAAGCAGATTCATATCCTATTCATGATTGGAAGGTTGTATTGAGAAAGTGGAGCAATCAGAGTTTATCACAAAGATTGACTTGCTGCGAGGATATTGGTAAGTACCGTTAGTTTTGAGATTTGTAGGCATGAGCGAATTTTATCGGAAGTTTGTACCAAATTTTAGCAGTGTGGTTGCTCCATTGACTGAATTACTAAAAAAGAACAAGATATCTCAATGGACACAGGAGTGCCAAAATGCATTTGATAGTTTAAAAATTGTGTTCACTACAACACCAGTTTTGGCAGCACCCAATTTTGCCAAGCAGTTTAAGTTGGCGGTTGATGCAATTGATTTGGGTATTGGTGCTGTGTTGTTACAAGAAGATGAAACAGGAATTGAAAGGCCGTAGGGTATTTTTCATGGAAGCTGAATGTACATCAGAAAAGATACTCAGCCATCGAAAAAGAGACTCTAGGTCTGGTATTAGTGTTGCAGCATTTTGAGGTTTATGTTGCAAGCAATTCTTCAGAAACAATTGTTTGTGCAGATGACATTCCTTTAAAAATTCTGGACAAATTTGGAGACTATAGTGTAAGACTGTTCAGATGGAGTTCATTATTGCAGCCATTTAATTTACCCATCATACCTGTGACTGAGCGAGAAGATTTAATTGCAGGTGCATTGTCGAGAGTTTAAAGTTCAAAGGCATTTGAACATTTGAAAGGTGGACACTGGACTGAAATGACCTCTGTTGATACGGAGGCTTTGTATATATTGTCATGTTAATGCTTGTACCTGATAGTGTAATAGTTTGTGTATATAGATAAACATAGCAAATAATGTGAAAATGAAACAGTCTTTTATAAATGTGACAGTTAATTTTTCCAGAAGGTTGGAGGTGTAAAGGAAGTATCATTTTTTCCCGTAATATTACTGTGGGATACTGAAGCAGGCACATGGGGATTGTGTGTGTGTGTGTGTGTGTGTGTGTGTGCGGTGTGTGTGTGTGTGTATTTCAGACTGCAATATTTGAATCATCAAAAGGGGTTAGGTGTAAAACAGGCATTTGAAATGGAGATGGGTAAGCTAGGATGAAGTCTCAGTAGACACAGTGTGAATGGAATTTGCATCTTTAGATAAGTTGAGAGGTTGTTTGATTCACAAAGGGACATGATGAGATGTTTACAACTGGCAAGATAAATAAGGCAATGTTATTAAGTTTATTTTTCCCAAAAGTGCTGGCCATAATGACAACATGAAAGATTTTATATTCTGGGAGAAGTAAGTTCCAAAGCAAGGGTGAAACAATGGGATTTGCAGTTCGAAAGGGAGAAAATATATTTAAAGAAAGATGGAAAGCTATACAGGAAGTGACCGTGTGAGATCTTGAAAGGTGCACTGTGTAGGACAGGGTTGTGGAAAACCTCGAGCCACCCTTGAGTAGCTTGCTGTTCCAGTAACCAAGATTGTATTAAAAGCCTTTGGAGTTCCATTGTCTAGTGAGGGGTAGAGAGAAGCTATGAAATACCTCCCCTTTAGCAACAGTAGGTGCTTTTGGTAATATTGCTGGATGTTTGATAGATTAAGAATCTATTTGGACTGTTGGCCTGAAAGGGGTGTGTAGTTGGGAGTCTAGATAAGTAGAAACCTTAGGAGACCTGTTATGAAACTAAATGTAACTGTGTAACAGTAGTCTTGTGTATTTAAGTTTTCTTTTCTTTTGTTAATAAATGCTTTAATTTAGTTTTAAAATCTCCAAAGGTGGCAGTGGACTCATTACTTCTGACTTCAGTGCACAAACCTTCTCATAATAAATACAGATTGCAAAATCATGGCGATAGCTTGGCCAAATTTCCCTTTGGGATTTGGTCAGCCTGGCAAATATCATCTGCTATATCATAACACATGGACTTGAATGTATGAGTTTAGAGCAATGAGATGGTTGCTTTACCCTGGTGGCATGGATGAAATCATTCATCCTCTTTCTGCACTGGATGACCAACCTCTTATGTGCAGCATTCTTCTGACCACCACTGCAATCGCTTACCAAGCCAGAGTGGTGAGATTGCTAGTCCTCCTGCAGCCAAAGCGGAGGTAGAGGACATCACAGTGAGCTTCCACAGCATTCAAAAGGCATTCCAGGGAAATATCACTGAATCTGGAGGCTGCAGTCTTCTTGCTTTTCAAGGCCATGTCTTCTGCGCAGCGGTCCTGAGCTGGAAGCACTGAGAGGTCTACAAGCGGCTGTACTTTAAATATGGCATTTGGCAAGGTGTCAACATGGCAGGCAAATATGAGCCCTCCCACCATCAAAACAGCATGATTCCTGGGAGTGCATGATTAATGAGGTGGGATTGGGATGATACAGCTTGAAAAGCCGCCATTGCGGCCGGCGGTTAAAACTTTTTTCCCGCCCACTTAGTGCAAATCTGGGAGGACTCCACCCTAAATGAATGCATGAGAAGGCTAATCAGGAAAAAGATAGCAATGGCTGGAAATAAATTGGACAACCGTCAGCAGGAGGATTAGCGGGAGACTGGAGTGGACACAACATAATTAGGAAATAATTTGAATGTTGGCACAGAAGAAGCAATAAACCACCTAAAACAGATCACTGCTGGGAAGCTCCAAGATAAGTGCTACAATGACAATAAAAAAACACTAATATACATAAACCCTAAATGTACTGAAGATGATATTAAGGTGGGCTATTCCACCATGTTGCTGCCAGAAATGTGGGACAGTACAGAGGAATGATGAAACATTCAGGCAGTTGGCCCAACACCCCCTCCCTTCTACCTGACTAAAATTTCCTCTCCCCATGACTTGTGGCTGTGTGAGAGACCAACCCGCATATAGGACTTCACATGTGCAGAAGCAATCATTTGTTAAATCCATGAAATTGCTTTCACTTTCATGCCTTCCTCTCAATGTGCTATCATGACCATTTCATCTTCAGAGTGATGACATTTGCACTGGAATATTGCACTAAAAATCCCTGAGACCTCATTTACTTTGTTAATGTTCAGTTTGAGCCTTTGGTCAATAGCACTTGCAAGTTATTATTTCCCTAAATCTCCCTAATGGTTGTTATTTCTAGCCTTTCATTAGCTCCTTTGTGATCCTTTCACAATAATGCTGCTTTGTGCCTAGATGAATTTCTCTATCTTTTGTAAGCATTCCATACCATCTTATTTCCAGCTTTTGCCTAGCTTCTGTTCATAGTCATGTTTCTTTGATACCAATACTGTTCTTGGAGCAAATTCTGCTATCATCTAACTCAAAAATCACAGGCTGCTATTCTAGTTGCTCCTGCATAAAAGTTGCACAAAAATGGCATCTCACATTCTAGCTTCCCATTCAAATATATTGTATGGCAGAAGGTTCTTGTACTTGGGTCATAAATACAGATCAACCTGGCCACAAAAAGTTAAGCAAAGTCATTTCATTCTAAATAACTTTTTAATTTTATGGCAGGTCTTAATATTTTTAATATTTGTTCATGGAATGTGGGCTTCGCTGGCTAGGCCAGCATTTATTGCCCATCCCTAATTGCCCTTGAGAAGGTGGTGGTGAGCCGCCTTCTTGAACTGCTGCAGACCATGTGGTGTAGGTACACCCACAGTGCTGTTGGGGAGGGAGTTCCAGGATTTTGACCTAGCGACAGTGAAGGAACTGTGATATATTTTGAAGTCAGGATTGTATGTGGCTGGAAGAGGAACTTGGAGGTGGTGTTCCCATGTATCTGCTGCTCTTGTCTTTCTAGGTGGAAGTGGTCATGGGTTTCGAAGGTGTTTCCTGAGGGGTCTTGATGAGTTCCTGCAGCGCACCTTGTAGATTGTACACACTGCTGCCACTGTGTGTCGGTGGTGGAGGGAGTGAATTATGTAATGGGGTGCCAATCAAGTGGGCTGATTTGTCCTGGATGATGTTGTGCTTCTTGAGTGCTGATGGAGCTGCACTCATCCAGGCAATTACTGCTAGACAACTTCTCTGGCACTGAAATTAACTTTAACAAGCTTTGTGTCTCATTCCTTCATATTTAATTATTGTTGTAGGTTTTAAAAGGGCATGTAAATGAGACATTGCTTTACCATTTTCTTTCTGTCTCTTTCATCTCTTGCTTAATTGAATCTTTCTTTCTAAATCTTTATTCCACTTTATGTACCTTATTTGACATTGAATTAATTATTCTAACTTACACTTTATGGTTCAGGCTCTGTACTGCTTGTTAGCAACTTTTCTATCTGATTGGTTAAGGAGATGGACAGTTGCTTGCCCTGTTCACAGGGGTCCCAATTGCCTTGTAGAGGATGCTACATCATTTGCATGCTCTGCTGACAGAAACATGCAGTGTAAACCCCATGGAAAGTCTACTTTTTAAAATTATTTCACAGGATGAGAGTGTTGCTGGTTCAGATAGCATTTTTATTGTCCATTTTTAATTACCTTTGAGAAGGTAGTGGTGAGCTGCCTTCTTGAACCGCTACAGTCTATGTGGTGTAGGTGCACCCACAGTGCTGTTAGGAAGGGTGTTCCATGGTTTTGACTCAGTGACTGTGAAGGAATGGCAATATAATTCCAATTCAGGATGGTGTGTGCTGCAGAGGGGAGCTTGCAGGTTGTGGTGTCCCCATGCATCTGCTGCGCTTGTCTTTCTAGGTTGCGAGTTAGGAAGGTGCTGTCAAAGGAGACTTGGTAATTTCCTGCAGCACATCTTGTAGATGGTACACACTGCTGCCACTGTGTGATGGTGGTGGAGGGGTGGATGTTGAAGGTGGTGGATGGGATGCCAGTCAAGCAGGCTACTTTTTCCTGGAAGATGTCAAGCTTCTTGAGTGTTGTGGGAGCTGCACTGATCCAGGCAAGTGGAGAGTATTCCATCACACTCCTGACTTTTGCCTTGTAGATGGCGGACAGGCTTTAGGGAGTCAGAAGGTGAATTACTGTCTCCAGAATTCCTAGCCTCTGACCAACTCAAATGTTACATGCCAATAATCTGCCTAATATTGTCCAGGTCTTGCTGCATATGGGCAGGGATTGCTTCAGTGTGCCAATGCAAGTCCAATGAATGACTGGCGCAATTTTATCACTGCTCTAAGCAAAATCCTAATCAATATTTTTGCTGGCTGTGTAAATCTCTAACTCTAAAATATATTCAGAATGCTGTTGTATTAGTATGCATTTTTGCCACTCATCCATCAACCCCCTTTGACCTCTTTTTGAACTTTTATTATCTTTACAATTCCTGTTTAATCACATGGAGTCATTAGAGTCACAGGGATGGATTTTTGCTAATGAGGCAGGATGTTGAGTAGGGAAATTATACTGACCTCACTCGCTGCAGAGTGTCCAGGCCTGCTGAATGTCTAAGATTCAGCCATTTGCAAAACTTTACTTTGTTTACCTTATATAAACCTGTTATAATATTGTACGCCTCTATCAAATCTCCCCTCAATCCCCTTTGCTCCAAGGAGAATGACCCTAACTTCTCTGACGTAATCTTGCAGCTAAATTCTCTCATCCCGGAACCATTCTGGTAAATCTCCTCTGCATCATCTCAAGAACCCTCACAACCATGTTTCATTCTAGGTCTGGCTTTCTTTTATAAAGTTGCTTATTTTGTTTTACAATGCCTCTGTCCTTTTCCTTCAGATACTAATAAGAGTGCAACAGAAATTTATTGAGAAAGATAATGGACTGGATTTAATGAAGCCCAGTGGCAGTACTGCCTGTACTGGAGACTGCCAGCCTATGTTTAACTGGCAGCTCTTGTTGGGCAGGACTTCTTCCACTCGGGTCCTGAATCCCAGGGGAGAACCTGATGATGGATATTTAAGTGCCCGCAGGCACTTAATTCGATAGGGCCTCCCCCGTCGAAGCAAAATGGTTTTCCCACCGCTTCTCCAACCAGTGGGCAGGACCAGTGGGCATGTCAGAAAGACTAAATCCACCCCAACAGTCCCAATATCATGTCAGAAAACCGCTAGAAATGGGAAAATTAAAGTAAATTAGGGGTAGATGGTGGTGTAGTGATAATGTCATTGGACAAGTAATCCAGAGGCCCAGGCTAATGCTCAAGGACATGGGTTCAAATCCCACTGTGGCAACTGGTAGAATTTAAAGTCAATTAACAAATCTGGAATATAAAGCTTGTCTCAGTAATGATGACCATGGCAACTATCATCAATTGTTGTAAAAACCCATGTGCTTCACTAATGTCCTTTAGGGAAGGAAACCTGCCACCCTTACCCAGTCTAGCCTCCATATGACTCCAGCAAAGTGGTTGACTCTTAACTGCCCTCTGAAATGGCCTAGCAAGCTACCCAGTTCGAGGACAATTAGGGATGGACAACAAATGGTGGCCTTGCCAACAATGTCCACATCTCATGAAAGAATAAAGGTAAAAAAAAAGTGTGGAGTGAACAGAGTAAAACTAGAGGATATGTAAACAAAAAAAGCTTACGCAAAATGTAAGTGTTGACATGAACAACAGGAACTTTCTGAGGCAGTCTTCCAATTGGTCACCATTACTTGACCAGAAAATCAGTGGAAAGCCCAGATAAATCCCAGACAAAGGGGTTCTATCGAGCTGCCACTAAGTTTTGGCGAATGATCGGACAACCTTTGAAGAAAGGATGAGAAATGTTTGATACTATTGGAAAGTCAACAGAAGATATCGCAAAATGTAATCTATCACAATGAATATGCATTACCAGGCAGCCAACATATGATTTTTAAAATAAAATTTGGTGTTCTTACTGTTGAAAGTCCAAACAGGCAAGCTTCTGAAGAGAGTCACATATGGAAGCAATTAATGAAAATTGTTTGCTCTGTAAGGGAACACTAATTGGTGTTGGAGTTATGAAGAAAAGAATTAGTAATCAGGTGGAATATTTTGAAAGTAATCAAGAATAAACTTGTAAGTTAAAACTTATGGATCTTTACCAATGTAAGCTAGTACAAGATGTATCGCTATTCTCTGAAGCCATATCTAAGCATGTTCTAACAGCACACTCTACAGATCAGTGAGTAGGCCAATTCAGTAATCATGCCAAAAAATAGAGCTGTACTTCCAAGATTAATTGCAAAACTAAAGAGGAGATCTTATTTTGTGAGTTGCAGTAAGGTCAGTTAATCAGAATTTTGTGTTCTCTGAACATTTTCCTTGACAACGATGATTGCAATAAATGCAGAATCCATAGAGAAGCAGCTTTTAAAGGGCTGTTGTATGGGTTGAGCATAACTGGCTGCTTTGACTGCATTGAAGAACAGATAAGCAAAGTCAGCAACCTAGGCATAATTGCTCTTTAGATGATAATTATTTGGACGAGGGTAGCTTATTTGGGCCTTTAGGGATCATTACTCCTGTGCTTCACAATTTGCAGCAAATTTGGGGAGAGTTAGCTGACAGATTGAATGCTATTTCCTATGGGTAGAAGATGAGGAATAAATGCTCAGCTCTGAAGATGAATGACAAGCAAAAGGGCAGAATTTTAATGTTTTGATCTGCTATCGTCAGGGAGTGCTGGCCAGGTCAGGGACCCAGAAGTTTGAGCAGCAGGTTTCACAGTGACATTTTAACTGAACCACAGCATTAGCATCCACTTCTGGGTTTCACGACCAATTAGAGTGGATGGGTGCAATAATGGCCTGTACCTGATTGTTGAAGCCTTTCTGTTTTAAGGAATCTGTGAGGATCAGAATGGAAACATTCTACAAATGTCATTGCTACAAGCACGGTGTCAGAGTACTGGCAGACTGTTAACATTATACTGTTGCTTGAAAAGGGGGAAAGAGATAGACTGAGTAATTACAGGCCAGTTGGCCTTACCATAGTGATGGGAAAATTGTGGAAAAATTTTGAGGGACAATATTAGAAAGACGTTGATTAATCAAGGGCAGTTTGCATGGATTTGTTAAGAGAAGGTCATGTTTGGATAACTTGATTGAATTATTTGAGGAGGTAATAAGGAGGGTCAATGAGGGTTTGAGGTAGTCTACATAGATTTTAGCAAAATTTTCAACACGGCCCCATGGCAGACTGGTCAGAAATGTAAAAGCCTGTGGGATCCGAGGGAAAATGGAAAGTTGAATCCGGAATAGATAGTGGAGGCATTGGTCAAAATATTCCAGAACTCACTGGACTCTGGGAGGGTCCCAGCAGAATGGAAAACCATTAATGTGATGCCGCTCTTCAAGAAGGGAAGGGGACAAAAAGCGGGAAACTATAGGCCAGTCAGCCTAACATCTGTCATTAGGAAAATGCTAGAATTCATTATTAAGGAAGAATTAGCAGGACATTTAGAAAAGCTTAACACATTCAAACAGAATCAACATGGTTTTGTGAAAGGGAAACCATGTTTGACGAATTTTCTAGAGTCCTTTGAGGATATAAAAAGTAGAGTTGATAAAAGGGAACCAGTAGATGTAGTGTATTTGGATTTCCAGAAGGCATTTGATAAGGTGCCACATAAAAGGTTATTGCACAAGATAGGAGCTCATGGTATTGGGGATAATGTATTAGCATGGATTGAGGATTGGTTAACACACAGAAGACAGAGAGTTGGGATTACTTGGTCTTTTTCAGGTTGTAAAGACGTAACTAGTGGAGTGCCACAAGGATCAGTCCTAGGGCCTCAATTATTTCCTATGTATATTAATGACTTAGAGGAGGGGGCAGAGTGTAATGTATCCAAATTTTCTGACAATACAAAAATAGGTGGGAGGGCATGCTGTGATGAGGACATAAGGAATCTGCAAGGGGCTAGAGACAGGTTGAGTGAGTGGGTAAAAACTTGGCAGATGGAGTTTAATGTAGGAAGGTGTGAGGTCATGCAGTTTGGTAGGAAAAATCAAAAGACAGACTATTATTTAAATGGAGAGAGACTCCAAAAAAGTGCAGCACAGGGGGATCTGGACATTCTTGTGCATGAAATGCAAAAAAGTTAACATGCAGGTGCAGCAAGTAATTAAGAAGGCAATTGCAATTTTGGCCTATGTTGCTAGGGGGTTGGAGCTTAAAAATAGGGAAGTCTTGTTACAACTGTACAGGGTGTTGGTGAGGCCGCACCTGGAGTACTGTGTACGGTTTTGGTTCCGTATTTAAGAAAGGATACAGTGGCATTGGAGGCAGTTCAAAAGAGATTCATTGGGATGAGGGGGCTGACTTATCAAGAATGATTGATTAAACAGGTTAGGCCTTTATTCATTAGAGTTTAGAAGAATGAGCGGTGATCTTACTGAAACGTACAAGATTCTGAGAGGGCTTGAAAGACTGGATGTTGAGAAGATGTTTCCACTAGTGGGGGAATCTTGAACTAGTGGACCTAGTTACAGAATAAGGGTCACTCATTTAAAACTGAGATGCAATTAATTTCTTCCCTCAGAGGGTAGTGAATGCCTGGAATTCTCTACCCCAGAGAGTTGTGGAGGCTAGATCACTGAGAGTATTTAAAGAGGAGGTAGGTAGATTTTTGAAATATCAGGGAGTTGGGGGCTATGAGGAGCTGGAACAAAGGAGAAGTTGAGGCCTAGGGCTGATCAGCCATGATTTTATTGAATGGCGGGGCAGGCTTGAGGGGGCGAATGGCTTATTCCTGCTCCTATTTCTTATGTTCTTATGTAAAATTGGCTCAGTGGCAGGAAGCAAAGAGCAATGGTTGATGGGTACTTTAGTGACTGGAATACTGTTTCCAGTGGAGTTCCACAGGGTTCAGTACTAGCTCCCTTGTTTTTCATGGTTTAAAAAAATGATTTAGACTTAAAAATAGGGAAGGATGATTAAGAAATTTACACATGACACAAAAGTTGCTTGATGGTTGAGAATGAGGAAGAAAGCTGTAGGCTGCAGGAGAGTATCAATGGAGTGGTCAGGTGGGCAGAAAAGTGGCAAATAGAATTTAATCCAGAGAAGTGTGAGGTAATGAATTTGGTGAGGGCAAACAATACCAGGGAATTCAAATTAGCTGGTAGGATACTGAGAATTGTAGAGGAATACAGATCCCTGAATGTACCAGGATGGATAAGTATGGTGGTTAAAAAGACAGTAAGGATACTTTACTTTGTTGGCCGAGGCATAGAATACAAGAGAGGGGTTATGTTAGAACTATATAAACACTGGTTAGGCCACAGCTAGAGTCCTGTGTACAGTTCTGGTAACCACATTACAGGAAGGATGTGATAGTGGGGAGCTGAAGAGAAAATTTTTCATGCATAAGTGGTGGGGTCTGGAAGGGTGGTAGAAAGAGAGACCTCACCATATTTGAAAGGTACTTGGATGTGCACTGGAAGTGCTGTAACCCACAAAACTCTGGGCAAAGAGCTGGAAAGTTGGAATAGGCTGAACAGCTCTTTTTTGGCCAGCACAGACATGATGGGATGAATGGCTCCTTCAGTGTTGTAAATTTCTATGAAGAAACAGCCAGCTATCTGACAGCTGCTGTGCCAAGGAAGACTGAACACTGCCAAAGATGACTGCCCACTCTTCTCATTTACATCCCTGGATATTATGCTGCAGGCTGTGAGGGTTTGGCAGGGTATTCTGTTCCCAATGAAAGAAAGAAACCTGCCTCAGAGACCACGCAGTCGTGGCTGAAAGTGGCAGAGGAGGTATGGTAAAGTGAAGTGCTATGTACGTTTAAGAGAATGTAGCTAGTTGACCATGTGAATATTGACCAATCGCTACACAGCACAGGCTTCTTGGGTAACTGTAAGTCTAGAGCTGGAGGTGATTGAGAAAGCACACATGGTGTTAGTGCTCTGTTCTTAGTTACAATAAACCACCAGTGTTTGTCCAGTTAATCAGTCTCTCTGCCTGTGTTTTTTCAAGCACCAACTAATGTAGTAATATCAAGGGGCAGCTTGCGTTCACCGGACAAAGTGAACCTGATAACCTAAAACATAAAACTGGAGATGAGGATAGACCAGATCAATTGACGGCAATCAAGGAAGTCATGGTAAGCAGCTGTGTTACTTTGCCACTACCTTGAAAGCTGTTTGAAAGCGTAGTCTCCTTAGTCATCGAGTATGCCGCGGTTTGGGCATCTTGAACCATTCAACCCCATTCATTGTACGCCTAGCGTTCTTCTTTACCGCTAACGACATCGCGGGAGAGGACAAGAAGAGGGTGATTATTTTGTTCACATGTGGGAGCAAACCGTATGGGCTAATCCGCAGCTTCATGTCACCTAACACCCTCAATACAAAGACTTTCAACAAGTTAGTAAACATTGCAAAAAACTACCTGAAGCCAAAGCCCTCAGTCACTATGCAGCGCCTGAAATTCAATTCAAGGAATAGACTTCCAGGAGAGACAATCACTGGCTACGTAGTTGCTTTAAAGGAATTAACAGAGTATTGTGAGTTCGGAACTTCAATTAATGACATGTTGAGAGACCAATTGATATGTGGAATTGGGGATGATGCTATTCAAAAGTAATTGCTATCTGAAACTAACCTAGACTTAAGTAAGACATTAGGATTGGCGGCAGCCATGGAGAGCGCTGTTAGAGACTTGAAGGCAATAAAAAATACACAAAATGGCGCTGTCCATCTTGTAGGATGGGAAGGACCAGTAACAAAATGCGCAAAAACGTTGGACTCTGCAGAAAGGTGGGGAACGTCCACTATTTACAGACCATTGAAGAACAACAGTACTACCGTGAAAACCCACGACATTAATGAGAGAAATGCATCCAGGCAGCCTGCAGGTGACCGACAGTTCAGAAATACGTAATGCTTTTACTACCACTGCAATGGTCACATAATAGGGCACTGTCAGATAGGCTGAAGCAGCATTTTAAAAACAAAGGTAGAAATCGCGAAATCTGTCTCGTTGAAGAACCAGAGGAAGCAGAATCTGACATCAATTCATTATACAATCTGAAAGCTGAGCCAATCCAGGTAGTCATTAGAGTGAATGAACAGCCCATCAAGATGGAGGTCGATACTGGGTCATCAATGTCTGTCATAGGAGAACATACATTCAGACACTTGAATAAAGGAGTCCATACTTTAGGTTTGGAAGAATTGGGCACTAAATTAAAAACATATACAGGTGAAGAAATAAGAGTGAAAGGGATATGTCAAGTCCTGGTGCAGAATGGGGATCAGTCTGCAAATTTACCCCTTATAGTAGTAGCTGGGGCAGGCCCCAGTTTAATTGGTCGCAACTGGCTCAAAAAGATTAAATTGCAATGGGCTGACATTTTTCAAATCAGAATGAGATACTTACAGGAATTGTTACAAAAGTATGCTCCCATTTTCAGTGATGAGCTAGGAAGGATTTGTGGGCTACAAGACAAAATCCACGTAGGCCCTAATGCAATCCCCAGATATATCAGAGCCAGACTAAACCAGACCTTATGCTCTGTGGGACAAGGTCGAGACCGAGATAAGCAGGCTGGAAAAGTCGGGTATCTTACAACTGGTGCAATTTTCCAAGTAGGCAGCCAGACTGAGCCCATACTGAAGCTAGTGTCCGCTTATGCGGTGACTATAAGTTAACTGTAAACAAAGTGGCCAAACTTGATAGACACCCGATACCGAAGATTGATGAATTATATTTGAAATTGGCAGGGGGCAGCACATATTCAAAACTCAACGTGAGCCACACCTACCAGCAGGTAGAGTTGGAAGAAAGCTCTAGGGAATTCATAGCCATCGATACACATCGAGGATTGTATCAATATACTCGACTACCCTTTGGGGCCTCATCAGTGTGCGCTATTTTCCAGCATACCATGGGAAATCTGCTTCAGGGACTGCCCCATGTGATTGTTTATCTGGATGATGTCTCAGTCACTGGACGAACTGACGAAGAGCACTTAGCTAATTTGGAGGAGGTGCTGAAATGCTTCTCACAAGTGGGGGTGCGCTTGAGGCGAGAAAGATGTCCTTCCCAATCCAAAGAAGTGGTTTACTTGGGCTATAAGGTCAACGCACTGGGCCTGCATCCTGTGGAAGAAAAGGTTAAGACTATTTGTGAGGCATCTGTACTGAGAAACACTGCAGAACTGAAGGCCTTCTTAGGCATGATAAACTACTATGGGCGATTTCTCCCAAATCTATCAACTGTACTGTCTCTGTTATACGCATTGTTGAAGAAAAACTGTAAATGGGTTTAGCAAGCTCCACACCAGGATGCATTTCTGAAGGTAAAACAATTATTAAGATTGGCCCTGCTGGTCCACTTTGACCCAAAGAAACAATTGATTTTAACTTGCGACGCATCCCCTTATGGAGTAGGGGCGGTCCTTTCACATCGGATGGTGGATGGCTCCGAAAGACCCATTAGTTATACATCTCGCACACTCAATGCTGCAGAGCGACGATATTCTCAAATTGAGAAGGGGGCTTGTCTGTTGTGTTTGGTGTTCAGAAATTCCATCAATACCTCCACGGTGGCCATTTTCACATTATATCCGACAGCTACTGCTGGGATTATTTGGAGAGGATAAGGCAATACCACCCCCCCATCGCACCTGCTAGAATCCAGAGGTGAGCACTGATACTTGCTGCTCACGAATACATTTTTATTCACCGAACGGGAAGCCAGAGCGCACATGCTGACGCGCTGAGCCGCCTCCCCCTGCCAGATAACAACGTGAAGGTTCCAATTCCCCAGAACCATGTCTTAGTACCAAATTCTTTGGATTCCTCCCCTGTCCAGGCTGAACAAATCCATGAGTGGACAAGCCAAAATCCACTTTTATCTCACGTCCAGGAGCAGGTCTTGAATGGATGGTAAGGCGAGCCAAAGTCTGTTGGCATGAAGCCTTATTTCAATCACAGATTTGCGCTCACCTACCAGGATGGCATAGTGCTCACCCTGGCATTAGTAGAATGAAGATGCTCACGCGTAGCTATTTGTGGTGGCCAGGGACGGACACGGACATCAAAACCCTAGTCAAAAGTTGCCTTCAATGCCAGCAGGTACAAAAGCTACCCCCACTTAGCTCCATTGCACCCCTGTAAATGGCCAGATCAGCCATAGGTGCACCTCCACATCGCCTACGTGGAGCCCTTCTTGAGCACCATGTTCCTTTTACTAATAGACACCACTCCAAGTGAATGGATGTCTACAAAATCCGGTCACCCACATCTGCTGCCACCATAGACCATTTGCGACAGAGTTTTCAGCGCACGGGTTACCAGGGGTGCTCGTGTCAGACAACAGGATTGCACTTACCAGCCGGGAGTTCCACAGGTTTATGCCCTCAAGAGAATAACTCATATCAAAACCTTGCCTTACCACCCCGCCTCTAATGGTTTGGTTGAGCGGACAGTCCAAACATTTAAGTCCGGGATGAAAAAGCTGGCCGGGGATTCCATCAGCACCAGATTGCCACGATCACTGTTCGCATACAGGACGTTGCCACACACGACCACCGGTATTGCCCCTGCTGAATTACTAATGAAGAGACGTCTCCACACCCATCTAACACTTTATCAGGCTGAATTTAGTGGGGAAGATGGAGAGAAGCCAAGAGGCCCAGAAGGCTAGACATGATGGCCATAATCATGAAAGAAATTTCACGGTGGGAGACACAGTTCTTGCGAAGAACTTTAGAGATGGATCCAATTGACTATTAGGTGAAGTGAGTGTCGTGACAGGACCTCTCTCCTACAATGTGTTGGAAACCGTCCAAATAATTAGATGGCACTTGGATCATCTCTGGAGAAGAGAGACAGTCCCAGAAGAAGGAATGCTGCCGTCATTTGCATTTGAGTCCACACCGCATGTGGAAGGAATGTCACATAATTTGGAGGTACCGGCGGGGCCTGTTGGACCTGAGAGGGTCAAAGACACAAACTTGCCCACTTCCACCGAAGAGCCTGGTGGACACTTGACCCCTGAGAAGGGGGTTCTCAGAAAAACCAGCCGAGGCTGTTGAGTTACGATGCTCGACATGTCCGAGGAAGCCTCCTGAGAGACTTGACTTATAAATAATTATTCATGTAAATAATTGGGATATTGTGATGCTTGTCGATTATACTTTCAAGTAAAGTGGGGGGGACGCAGTGGGATGTGGTAAAGTGAGTGCTATGTACCTTTATGAGAATGTAGTTAGTTGACCATGTGACTATTGACCAATCGCTACACAGCTCGGGCTTCTTGGGTAACTAAGTCTAGAGCTGGAGGTGACTAGAACTGGAGAAGCACACGTGGGGCAGAATTTTAAGGCCCCTTTTCGGCGGGGATGGGGCTGTAAAATGCGGCGAGACATTATTAACCCCATTGACTTCAACGGGAACGTAAAATCTGGCTGTCGTAAAATTCTGCCCATGGTGTTAGTGCGCTGTTCTTAGTTCAAATAATAGTGTTTGTTCAGTAAATCAGTCTCTTTGCCTAAATTGTTTCCAGCACCAACTAATGTGTTCATATCAAGGGTGCAGCTCGCGTTTGCCAGACAAAGTGAACCTGATAACCAAAAACATACAAGGAGGTGAGCAGCAAGAGTGCGGTATCTTGCTCCTAGAGAAAATGCTGCAAGAAGTTCAATTATTTCATTACAGCAGGAAAGGTGCTAACCACCTTCAGTCTGCCTTTCCCAGCCTTCTCCTGCATGGCACTCCTCAGACTTACAGACATTACATACCCGCTCATTCCTCTCTTTTAAGGGGCCTCTTCACATCTCCAAATGATCAGCTACCGGTGATACTCACCTTCATCTTATTGCAACTCACATCCATCCCTCACAGTGACCTTCTACAAATGTTATTCTTCCATCCATCTTTCCATCAAATTCCATTTCTAGCACTCATAGGGCTGGATTTAATGCAGCTTAACACAAGAGGAAACATGGTAGCCAGGCCCACTGAAGCATGGGGGAGGCTTCATTTCAGTGTCCCGGTGATGGTAAAACCTCTCCTGATTAAGCTGGAGGGTGGAAGGAGCTGACACATGTAAGGTTTTGGGGGTCATGCACAACTTTAAGGCAGGAACAGACTCAGCAGAAAAGATATGTTGTGAATTGACTTTATTGAGACAAAGGGTGGAATTTTCTATTTTGCAGACTAAGTGTGATGGCGGTCGTGATAGTTTGTGAGTTTCCCGCTGATTGGCGGGTGGGTTCTCATGCCCGACCTTCCGCTTGAAAGCTGATTCATTATGCATCGGCGAGCTGCTCACCAAATCGTGTGGTGGGGCGGGCACTGATTCATCCACCTGCCATTACCTCATCTGGTCAAAGTTCCTGGCGCTATAGTTAAACAGCACCCAAACACAGAATCGCTCTCTGCAGACCAGCTGTGTGGTGTGGCCATACAGCATGTCCTCTAAGAGAAGAAATCTTCGACTCCCTGGTGACTCTCCTCCAGGCCGTCCGCGATCTCCAAGGTGTCCTCTTCCTGAGGGATGGAAGCAGGAGGGCAACCAGCCTAACCTAACTAGCCTGGGAGGCCTTCAGGGAGGTCTGTGCCCATGGCACACAGAAAGGAAATGCAATGCAGTGTAGGAAAAGGATGAATGAAGATGAGATCAGCTTCTCCCAGCAAAACAGCATGGATAAACTCTCCATTAGTTAAACATATCATGACCTTCACAGTGAGTTAAATGCAATGTTGGATTCTGCCCTCTCAGGAACTCATTCTATCTTCTCTCTCTTCCAGGCACCAGCAGGAGCAGGCTGAGACAAACCTCCAGCCAGCCCCTCAGCCCCAGCCCCCACTCCACTTCAGATGATGATGCTGAGGACACACTAGGTGTCGAGCCTTCACTATGTTTACCTGCACCCGCCACCCGCACAGAGACACACACTTCAGCAGGCCCTAGGCCTAGATTAGGCTTGTGTTCACTATCTGGAGAACACCTCATGGACACATCTCCCCAGGAGTCAGAGGCAGTGACAGCCCAGGTCTCTGGCACTCAGAGGGCTGTTGGAGAACATGCTCCTGCTGAGGCCGAGTCAGATGATGAACCTCTGCAATTGGCCATTGCACACATGCTAGAGATGCAAAGACAGGCAGGAGAACATCAGGCAGAGTTGTTCGAGGCAGTCACCAGACTAGGACAAAGGATGGAGGAGTCGGTCCATGTTCTCTCTGATATTGTGGCTCAGGCATATGAGCGCATCGAGGTCTCCATGGGCAGGGTTGCGGCCGCCTTGGAGACCACGGTCCAGCAGCTTCAGGCCTGCACTCCTTTGCCCTGGGCATAGGTGGGATGCATCAGTGGCTAGGTGAGAGGGGGATGGGGCAACTCAACCTCCCTCCAGGTGTGGAGGAGTGCCTGCTAAACATCCCAGGCACACTGGAGGCTCCAAGGGTGCCCCGGCATTCCCAATCCCTTCTGCCTGTGGCCGCATCAGCTCCAACTACTCAAGCCAAGGAGTGTGCACCTGCCCCAGAGCAGGAGAACCAAAGCATGCTGGGCCCCTCCAGGCCCCGGGCCTCCAGAGGACACTTGCTGAAGTCATCTCAGACAACAGGGCGTAGCAATCAGTAGGCTGCCTCTAGCTCTGCTGTGGATGTTGGGGGTGCGCGCCTCCGCAGCGGCAGAGTACTTAAAGTTATAAAATTATGATTGGACACTGGTGGTGAGGGTGCTCATTTACTGTATATGTAAATGCACATTTTATCCGCTGGCTGCAATGGCAGGTTTTCGTGCTGTATCGTCTGATTCCCATTTCTAATTATGCATCCCTGGGAAACATGCTGGGTTGTTGGTGGGACAGCCTCTGATTCGCCCACCCCACTCAGTCCTTCAGTAAACTGGCTGCTATATTTAAAGACAGCCCCTGCAAAGAGTTAGAACTCTTCAAAGGATAGGAAGCTGCTGGGAGCTGCTGACTGCCAAAGGGATGAAACATGCTGTCCCAGGATTCAGCGACACCCCCTGAAGTCCCAGCTGGACGCAGTGGAGGCCCGCTGCGATGTCCTCTACTCTCACTCTGGGCGAACACCAGCAAGCAATCCAGCATGGGAGGTGGTGGCAGCGGTGGTCTGTGCCAATGACCTGCAAAAGAGGACAGCCACCCAGTGCAGGAAGAGGATGAATGATCTCATGTGTTCTGCCAGGGTAAGTCACTCTTCTCATCACTCTCAGCTCACACACTCACAAACCCATCACACATCCACAGGGATCTCACACCTCAAAGGGCAACAACACTAACTCTCACACACACCCTCACATCTCCATCAGGCTCATATCCTCTCGAGCTCACATCCTCATCCCATCCATGGCTCTGCTCACCACACAAACATTCTAAGCAGTGCCATGTGTCCTGCTCACACTCTCTCCATCTGTTTCCTTGCAGGAGAAGCTGGTTCACAACAGCTAGGAGAGGAGCCAGACCAGGGGCGGAGTGACCCGCATTAGGCCTCTCACTCACTTTGAGGAGCCCACTCTCAACGCAACTGTGAGTGCTCTCTCTCCTGCTTTCTACCATGCACTAATTATCTCTACTTTGGGTCCCAGGGAGCTCTGCCAAGCGCCCGACACCCTCAGCCAGCCAGGTCCTCACTCCATCCAGGTCCTTATTTCCAGCGAAGAGGACACCTCCTCCATTGAAGAGCTGGAAATAAGCAGCTTGGAAGACCCATTTCAGCGCTTACCCACACCATCCACCAGCGGAGGGGCATAAACCTCGGTGGGACCTAGGTCTAGAGCAAGCTCGTGTTCACAATCTAGTGGTCACTGCACAGACACGTGTCCGCAGCAGGAGGAGGCAGGTTCAGCCAAGTTCCCGGGCACTTAGAGGATTGCTGGGGAAGAGGCATCTGTGATGCCCGAGTCAAATGATGAGCCTCTGGATTCGGCCTTCCAACTCATCCTCAGGAGTCAGCAGAAGGCGGAAGAACATCATGCAGAGCTGTTGGAAGTCCTCAACAGAGTGGCACACGTGTCAGAGGAGTGCATCTGCCTGCTCACTGATGAAGTGATGCCCAGATGTGCACTTATGGAGGCCTCCATGGGAAGGATGGCGGATGCCATGGAGACCCTGATCCAGCAGAATGCGGAGATGTGTGCAGACCTGCACTCCATCGTGGTAGCCATGTATGAGTTACTGCAGTGGCAACGCAAGAGGAAAATGGGGCACCTCAATGTCCTCCAGGTGCTCCTTCCCCTCAAGGAGTTAAGCCGTGGCCCTCAGGCATCCGAAGCGGGGAGGACTGACAGCTGGACACCCCTGGGTCATCCACTCAGGAATCTCAGAGGCTGTTCTATCCTTCTGAGTGCCCTTTGTCTTTGGCCCCCTCAACTTCACCCTCTGTCACTGCAGAGGAGCAGCTGGCCCACAAGAGGACAGCCAAAGCAAGCCGGGGCCCTAAAGGCCTCGGCTCTCTGGAGGACACATGCCAAAGTCATCAGAGGCAACAGGGTCAACCACTGCACAGGCTGTCTCCACCCCTGCTGCGGATGTCAGGGTAGCACCTAGAAGAAGTTGTAGGCTTAGAAAATTTAAGAAATCCTGATCGCAAGTGATTGCGCCGGTGGACACATTTTGTCATTTTATAATCTGAAAATATATTCACTTTCACTGAATAATGTTTAATGGTGTCTTTCAGCTTCATTTACAGGCTTCGCGAGTCCTCTCCCTGCATTCAGGCCCCCCTCTCACAACCCATTAGCAGTTCCGCTGCACGCATTGGCCAACGAGTGATTCTGGAGGGAGAAGTGTGTGTGGCAGGGCCTTTCAGAGCCTCGTGCAAGCATTCTCCCACGCACATGGATCCTTCCTCCATCACACTCATCTCACTGTCCTTCCCCTGACCATGACAATCCTTCTGCAGCCCAGTACTGAACCACATACCCCCAGGACCGCTGAGTGTGAGGCACTAACCATGCCCTGCACACCATTCTGTGCACCATCCCCGCAGCACGTACAGGCCATCCCCCTCCCTGGACCAGGACCATGACATGTGTGCCACACACAGACCTGTAGCATGGCCCACAAAGCCCCAGGAGTAGCTCTGATTTCTCACCCTGACAACGTGGTCTGAGGAGACATGGCTACAGGAGCGACTGCCACCCTCCCTCCCGGTTCCATCGAACCAGCCCCTCCCCCAACCATGAATCTGTGTGAACCGCTCCCTTTCATGCTATAAACTACTTCCCCCAGTCATGAGCCTGTGTGTACCCCCTGTCTTTTGTGCTCGCAATAAAGCCCCTCTCCCAGTCATGGTGTGAATCTGCTGCCTCTTGTCCAAAACTAAACATTACCCAACCCCCTCATGAGTCTGTGTCCACTCATTCTGGTTTCACAGCCCCCGTCATTCCTCTGCCTGCCATACGCTTACTCACTCCCTTGGCCACCTGAAACCCACAGTACATTCCACCCAGGCATAACTCATCCGATTCACAGCCAATGCCCCCCACCACCAACCTCCTCCCCTCCCCTCACCCCCAACCCCTCGCCCCCACACCCCAGCACCACTGCCTTCCTCTGTCTGGTCTCTCCGGGTATAGTGCAGCCCTGCCTGTATCCCACAACAGTGTCTCTGGGTATGGTACAGCCCTGCCTGCACCCACAAAAGTCTCTCTGGGTACAGGACAGCCCTGTCTGTGCCCACAGCAGTCTCTCCAGGTGGACTGCAGCCCTGCCTTGCCCACAACAGTCTCTCTGGGTACAATAGAGTGCGGGCTACTTCAGCGTAGAGATAGAGTTTGAGTTGAAAGCACACATGTAGTTGTTGCTGAGTATATTGTAAATAAACTTAACGTTTCTACCCAAGAGGTGTCTGCAGATCAACTCTATTATTAATAGTGCCATGCTAAATCAAAGTGGTGACGAGGATAAAACAGGTTTGAATAGAAGAAATCAAATTAAAAATAAATTGGCACTGTACCTCGCCCAGTGATTGTAAGTAGTAAGCTCTGTTAGAATTGAAGAAGTTATCCCCTCTCAAAATGCCACCATTTGGGAGAATTGACCCTTTTGAACCAGCCATAGACGATTGGTCTCAATACATAGAACTCCTGACCCTCTTTTTTCAAGCGAATGAGATTACGGGGAAGAGAAAAGAGTTTGACGGCACCCAGTGCCCCAGATTTGAATAATTTTGATAAATGTGAAGGGTCACTTTCAACCCAAGCCCTCAGTCACGATGCAGAGCTTCAGGTTTAATTTGCGAAACAGAGTCCCGGGTGAGGTAATTGCGTGCTATGTGGCAAATTTGAAGCAGCGAACAGAACATTGTGAGTTCGGTACAATTCTGAAAGATGTGCTCAGAGATCATTTAGTGTGTGGTGTGAAAGAGGACAATATTCAGAAAAGATTATTGTCCGAAGTGGATCTGGAGTTTAAGGAAGAACTAGAGATAGTGCTGGTTATGTAAAGCACTTAAGAGATTCACAAGAAATACAGAGTGTGCAGAATGGCACCATCCTCCACATCAGACAGGAAACCTGGCAGCCAAAAGCAACGCATAAAAGCGAGACTCTGCCGAGAAACGGGAAACAACCTCCACTAGCTGAAGGATAAAGAAAAAGAACTTAGCAGTGAAATGGAAGAATAATTTTAATAGAGGTGGAAACAATCAGACTTTTAGTGATTGTCAGTTTAAAAGAATCAAATGCTGCTATTGTCTCAGAAATGGACATATGATGAGGCAATGCAAGGAAAGATTCAAGCAGGCTTGTAAACAAAAGAAGAAGCCCAATGAAATCTACAATGTAAAAGAGCCTGAAACAACAAATTCAGACAATTACTCTGGCTGGTGTGCGGGTGGCGGAGCCAGTGCTTAAAATGTTGCGTGCTGACGTCGCGTGAGCGTCCCGATGTTAGCACGTGGCATTGCGATATTTCGGTCAGTGGGCGCACTATGCAGCAGGACGCGCGCCCGCCATTAATTAAAAGCCTTGTTAAGACCATTAACTCTCCAATCAACCAGGATTTTGAGGGGCCCGTGCGAATTTCAACTCGGTGCTCGGGCCCAACGGGCAGGCGGGTAAGTGATTTTTTTACAAACCTCATCCAGTGGCGGGATGAGGCTTGATATCGGAATTATAAAATTGTAATAAAGTTTTTGTTTGTTTCATTAACATGTCCCATCTTGTGTGACATTTTCACATGAGGGGGACATGTTAATGATTTTTTTATTTTTCTATTTTTAATGTTTCAGTGCCTTTCAGCGATCTCCCTGAGGCAGCACTCTGCCTCAGGGAGATGTGCGCTCTTTTGTGTGCATGCACGAAAGAGCGCACTCTAGCAGTTGGGGAATCCCCCCCCCCTGCACAGGAAGCGCATAGCGCTTCCCATCGGGTGGCACTCTGGGCGGGCCTCAACTAGCCCGCCCACTTAAAATGGCAGCGAGGCCCGTTTCAGCGGCGGCGATCAGCTGCCCGCCCGCTGCCAAGTCGGTCGGGCCCGCCTGCCCATCAAGGGCAAAATTCTGCCCATTGTTTCATCTGAAAGTTGGAAAGACAGAACCAATATTTGTCACAGTGAAAGTAAATGGCAAACTTGTTAAAATGGAAGTAGACATGGGAGCTTCCACTACAGTACTTGGGGAACAGACTTTCAGATATTTGAGTAATGGTGAACATCAGTTAAGTTTGGAATGGACAATGGCCAAGCTAAAAACATACATAGGTGAAGACATTCAAGTAAAAGGCATAAGCAGAGTAACTGTCCATTATGGAAGCCAATCGGCAAAGCTACCAGTGTTAGTATTGAGAGGCAGAGGACCAAGACTTCTAGGGCGAAATTGGCTAAGGGCAATCAACCTTGATTGGCCACTGAGAATCCAAAAGGAATCTGGAAGCATTCCTGTTTTGAAAAAGGAGTGTGAAGAAATGCAGGCTGTCTTAAGCCAAAACTTGGAAGAACAGCAGTAGAAACTCAAAGAGACACTGCTTGATGACAGAGTTTGAGACAAAATGAGCAACCTTTGAAGGGAAAAAGAAAACCTGCTGAAAGACCTTCACACACTGCAAGATTCCTTCAGGTCAAAATTTGTACCTCTGGAAAAGTATGAAGAGAAACAGAAAGAATTCAGCACCTGTCTGAACAAACTGAAGAATGAGTTGGCAGAGAAGACACAACAATGTTCAATTTTCCAGGAGCCAGCCAACAAATACAAAAAAGAGATGGAAGAGCTGAAGAATCAGCTAAGTGAAGCCAAAGAGGCTTTGGAAGCAAAAGTCGCAGAATTTTCCAAGAAGCAGAGAGATAGTGACATTTTGGGAGACTCAGCCACTGAGCTCAGACAACTTGAGCTTGCATTTGAGAGAAGTCTGGCCAATAGTGAAGTCAAAAAGAAGGCTGAGATTAAAGTCTGTGCTAGAAAGAAGAAGGCACGTAGATAGAAGATATAGAAATACTAATAGAGCCTTAATTCTGGCAGCATACAAATACACTTTCGTACATAGGCCTGGCACTCAAATCAAATGCTGATGCACTTAGTCATTTGCCTTTGCAAGAAAATGATGAGCACATCCCAGTTCCACAGGAACTTGTTTTACTGTTAAATTTATTAGATTCCTCGCCAGTATTGCTTGACCAATCAGAGACTGGATAGGTCAGGGCCCAGTTCTATCTCGGGTACAAGAACAAATGCTGTATGGATGGTCTCAGGAGCCTGTACCTGATGAAATGAAATCAGACTTCAACAGAAAACATGAAATAACCAGCCAGGTTGGCATCCTATTCTGGGGTGCACGAGTGATAGTTTCTCCAAAGGAAGGGAGCCACTTTTAATTGAACTACACAGTGCCCATCCAGGAATTTCCCAAATGAAGACCATAGCACGCAGCTATCTATGGTGGCCAGGGATGGATGGCAAAATAAAGAGTTTAGTAAAGCACTGTGTGCAATGTCAGCAACTGCAAAAGTTGCCAGCGACAGCTCCATTACACCCATGGGAGTGGCCAGGTAGACCCTGAGTGTGCTTACGCATTGACCATGTTGGACCTTTCCTGGGAACAATGTTTCTGCTCATTGTCGATGCCCATTCAAAATGGTTGGACATATATGAGGTGAAGTCACCAATGTCATCCGCTACAATTGAGAAACTACGTCAGAGTTTTGCCATTCAGAGACTGCCAGAAGTAATCATTTTCGATAATGGCAAAGCATTTACAGGTGCTGAGTTTCAACGGTTTATCCACATCAACAGTATCATTCATGTGAAAACTGCACCTTACCACCCTTCCTCAAATGGAATGGCTGAAAGTGTGGTTCAAACGTTCAAGGCAGGTATGAGTAAGCTAACTGGCGATTCCTTGGCAACCAAGCTAGTTCGCTTTCTTTTTCATAATAGGACCACCCCTCATACAACAACAGGTGTCGCACCTGCGGAGTTATTGTTGAAATGACATCTCAGGACGAGATTGAGCTTAATAATGCTGAATTTAGAGGGGAAGGTGGAAAGGAGTCAGGGAAGCCAGAAAACTAGACACGACTGGCATTGTCATGAGAGGAAATTTACCGTGAGAGTGCCGGTGTACGTGAAAAACTTGGGAAAAGGACCAAAGTGTTTACCGGGTGAAATAAGTGCGGTGACTGGACTTCTATCTTACCATGTAGAGGTGGAAGACTGGAACATCTGTAAACATGTGGATCATTTAAGGAAGAGAGAGACATGTCACCAAGATTTTGTTTCACCAGTGACCATGACCGGGTCTGCGTTTCCTGTTGAGGATACCCAACCCAGGACTGACATGTCAGGTGTCCCTGTAAGAGTTGAGGATACAGGACTGCAAGTGCCCACCGAAGCACCAGATGTCCAGGCAACTCCGGAAAAGTAGGTTCCTGACAAAGAATCTGAAGTTGTGGAGCTGCGATGTTCCACATGTACCAAGAAACCACCTGTAAGACTGAACTCTTAAATTCCTTACCCAGTGTAAATATTATGTTGCCTTGAAAAATATGTACTTGTAAATATAAGATGTACAGCTGAGTTAAAGGGGGTGGAATGTATTAATTATGGTTTTATTTGGAGCGCAATGTTACTTTAAGAATAATATTTGTTAAGGAAGATCACATGATCTATAGTAACTAATAGGAGAGTAGTGCGGGCTACCTTATCAGTCAGTGTAGAGAAGAAGTCGGAGTTGAAAGCACATGTGTAGTTGTTGAGTATATTGTAAATAAGCTTAATGTTTCCACCCAGTGCCTGCATGTCAACTCCATCATTAATAGTACAACTTGGCCACCCTACAACATTTTATTAAAGATGTTATAGCAGGGCACTCGGAAAAATTCAAGGCAATCAGGCAGAGTCAACATGGTTTTGTGAAAGGGAAATCATGTTTAAACAATTTATTGGAGTTCTTTGAAGGAGTCACATGTGCTGTGGATAAAGCAGAAGCGGTGGATGTACTGTACTTAGATTTCCAGAAGGCATTTGATAAATTGCCACATTGAAGGTTATTGCAGAAAATAAAAGCTCATGGTGTAGAGGGTAACATATTGACATGGATAGAAGATTGGCTAGCTAACAGGAAGCAGACTGTTGGCATAAATGGATCTTTTTCTGGCTGGCAGGATGTGATGAGCGGTGTGCCACAGGGATCAGTGCTGGGACCTCAACTTTTTACAATTTATATAAATGACTTGCATGAGGGGACTGAAGAAATGGTGGCTAAATTTGCTGATGCCATGAAGATAGGTAGGAAAGTAAATTGTGAAGAGAATGTAAGGAGGCTACAAAGTGACATAGATAGGTTAAGTGAGTGGACAAAGATCTGGCAAATGGAGTATAACGTGGGCAAATGTTAAATTGTTTATTTTGGCAGAAAGAATAAAAATAAACTTGTTATCTAGATGGTGAGAGATTGTGGAGCTCTGAGATTCAGAGGGATCTGGGTGTCCTACTGCATGAATCACAAAAGGCTAGAATGCAGCTACAGCAGGTAATTAGGAAAGCTGATAGAATGTTATCATTTACTGTGAGGGGAATTGAATACAAAAGCAGAGATGTTATGCTTCAGTTGTATAGGGCATTGGTGAGACCACATAGAAACATAGAAACTAGGAGCAGGAGTAGGCCATTCAGCCTTTCAAGCCTGCTCAGCCAGTCAATATGATCATGGCTGATGCTATGTCTTAACGCCATATTCCCGCTTTTTCTCCATAGCCCTTGATGGCCCTAATATCCAAAAAATTATCAATTTGTTTCTTGAATATATTCTGCGACCCAGCCTCCACAGCCTTCTGTGGTAGAGAATTCCGCAGGTTGACTACCCTCCGAGTGAAGAAATATTTCCTCATCTCAGCCCTAAATGGCTTGCCCCAGATCCTGAAACTGTGGCCCCTGGTTCTGGACCTCCCAACCAGGGGAAACATCCTCCCTGCATCTAGTCTGTCTAGCCCTGTTAAAACTTTACATATTTCAATCAGATCCCCTCTCATTCTTCTAAATTCTAGTGAATACAGGGCCAGTTGAACCAATCTCTCCTCCTGCGACAGTCCTGTCATCCCCCTCGATGGCGAGTATATCCTTTCTTAGGTAAGGAGACCAAAACTACACGCAATACTCCAGGTGTGGTCTCACCAAGGCCTTGTATAACTGCAGTAAGACATCCCTACGTCTGAACTCAAACCCTCTTGCAATAAAGGCCAACATACAATTTGCCTTCCTAATTACTTGCTGAATCTGTTGTTTACTTTCATTGACTGGTGTACAAGGACACCCAATCCCTTTGTACATCCACATTTCCCAATATATCACCATTTAAATAATATTCTGCCTTTCTGTTTTTCACACCGAAGCATATAACCTCACATTTATCCACGTTTTACTACCATGCATTTTCCCTCACACACACTTGTCTAAATCTCCCTGAAGCCTCCTTGCATCCTCTTCATAACTCACAACCCTGCCCAGTTTTGTTTCATCAGCAAACTTGGAAATGTTGCATTTGATTTCCTCATCCAAGTCATTTATATATATGGTGAATAGCTGGGGCCCAAGCACTGATCCCTGCGGTATACCACAAGTCACCACCTGCCATCCGGAAAAAGACCCATTTATTCCCACTCTTTGGGTGGAATTTTCCCAGCCCGCTGGCAGGGGTGCGTAATAGGTGGCATGCGCGGAAAATATGGCGGGGCCTAATTCACGACTGCGTGTAGGCAGGTCGCGATCTTCCGCTCAGCCTGCCGACGGCGGGCAGCATTTCCCGCCCTTGGTTGGCGGGGAGCTAATTGTAATACATCAGCATATAATTAAAAGGCCATCCCGCCAGGCTCTTGGAATCCTGCCATATCATCCGTCCATGTCAACAGTAAAGCACACCAACATGTTTCACAACAGCACGCAGACAATGTGCACTTGGCGGCCTTCACTTTGGGGGAACTGAGGTGAGTGAGCAGCAGCGTTCTCCACAGCTCACCCATTGTTTACAGGCCTCAGGGCACTGGGGGCAAGGGGCAACTGATGTCTGGCCCCAAAGGCAACTGCTGATGGGTGGTGGTGTCCGGGGGTAAGTGCTGGTCAGCCTCGGAGGTGACTGCTGAGGGCGGAGGAGGCTCAAGTGCTGCCCTGGCAGAGGGGCAGGGTAAGTGAGGGAAGTGGCCACGCATTAGAGACACCTGTATAAACTGACCATGCCTCTGCAACTGAGACAGATCAGGTGCAGCCACAGTGATACGATTGGGGTCAGGCTTAGCCTGCCCGCCCTGGCAAGCATCATGGAGGCACCAAAGGGCCATACCTTACCCACACCCCGCCCCCACCCCCAGCACAGACGTTGAGTCAGCCGCCACTTTATTGGACGGGGGAGCAGTTGGACTGCACACGTTGTACAATCTCCTCGCCAACACCGGCCATGTAGCAGTCACTGCTGGAGGTGCTCACAGCCCCTTGCAATCTCAGCATCCTGGTTTGGACCAGTGTCTCCCATGTCACAGGTTGACAGGGCAGACATGCAGTGCATTCATCCCTCGCCATCCGAGGGGTGACCAGCACTCTCCGGGAAGCATTAAGGGGCGGTCACACAGGGCCAGGAAAGGTGCTAAGAACAGCCATGATAACCATGTCTCTCTCTCTCTTTCATGCTGCAGGAGGACCATGTCAGGATCATGGATCCTGGTGATCTAGCTTTATGTCTGATTGCCTACAGAGAGTGTAGAAGGCGGAGGAGAGAGCGACTGAGGCACATGGCCGCGCAAAGGCAGGAGCAGTAACCTCATGAGGAAGGGGCAGCGGGGGCTCCCGCACACGCTACCCAGGAGTGACAGTGAGCCATGGCTGGTCGGCATCTAGTGACACCCAGAGTCTATAGACACCACCTGCCAGTCCTGCAGATGACTGAGAACTAGTGTAGCCGCCGACTGTGCATGTCTCACATCTGCCCCTTACTGCAGGACTTGGTGCCAAGAGAACATGGAGGGCATCCATTGCCAGTGGCTGTGAAAGTGACCGCGGCGCTCAATTTCTATGCCAGTGGCTCCTTTCAGGGCTCCACAGGTGAACTCTGTGGGATTTCACAACCGCCACCCACAAATGCATCCATTAGGTCACGGATGCCATCTTCTCCATGGCACACAACTTTGTGCATTTCGCCCAGGACCGGGACAGCCAGGATGCAAGGGCCATTGGATTCGCCCTGATCTCGAGATTCCCACAGGTGCAGGGTGTGATTGACTGCAGTCATGTGGCGCTCAGGTCTCCGTCGCTACACTCAGTGGACTTCATCAACCACAAGGGCTTCCACTCACTGAACGTGCAGCTGGTATGCGACCACCAGAAGCATCTCCTGCATGTGTGCGCATGGTTTCCAGGGAGTGTGCACGACGCCTACATCCTGACTCACTCGCAGATCCCTGTAGTCTTCCAGGGTCCACAGAGCCTACAGGGGTGGCTCCTCGCGGACAAGGGCTACCCGCAGAGGCCATGGCTGATGACACCCATGCGGCAGCCTCAGGCTGCAGCAGAGTGACGCTATAATGAGGCTCATGCAGCAGCTCACAACTTGGTGGAGCAGACCATTGGGATGCCAAAGATGCGGTTCCGGTGCCTGGACCAGTCTGCTGGAGCCCTGCAATTACAGTCCACAGAGGGTGTCACGCATCGTCGTTGTCTGCTGCACCCTTTACAACCTGGCACTGCAACGAGGTGAGGAGCTGTCTGCGGAGCAGATGAAGGATCTGTATGCACGTCCCCTCCAATGAGGAGGATGCTGACGGTGATGAGGGTGAGGGGTTCCTCGGTGGTGAGGATGATGGGATGAGGCTCTTACACTGGCTGGACGAGGCAGGCGCACTCGGGAGGCCCTCATAGCTGCCAGATTTGTGGAGGATGATGACGACATGCAGTGAGGTGTCCCCGTAGATCCTCACATCGCAGTTGTGAACGTTTGACTCCAGTCTGGCTTATCTCAGCGCCAAATACCCTCTGTGAGAATGCTCCTGTCATGGAGACACAGTGGAGGCCCTAATAGTCGCTCAATCGCAGGAGGATGATGACAACATGCAGTGAGGACACTCCATAGATCTTCACATGGCCTCTGAGAATGACTGACTCCTGTCTGGCCGAGGGCAGCTCGCTGGTGTGAAGGGGGCCAGCTCCACCTTAAAGGTGCTGAGAGCACAAACAGAGTATGAGGGAACTCTGTGGACCCTGCCCACTACATTCTGGCAGCAATGACCAGCACCATCGAGGTGCAAGCACGATTAATGTGTTCAGGAAGTGTGAGGCTGGACCACCACTTTTGTCTGAAGGCTGCACAGAGCACAGGGAAGAGGCCCTGGACTGAGACACCTGCCTTTATCCCGTGCAGAAAGGTTTCACATCTGAGTGACAAGAACACTGCTCTTCAGAACAAGGAGCCACAGGCAGGGAGACACTCTTAGGAGTTTATTGACAATAGTGAACAATATATACAAGTGATTAATACCCGTTGCCAGGTTGTGCAACTACTCTTTCCTAACTTTCCTAACCCTGCCGCTACTTTTTATTACTCCCCGGACACCCACAGTGGAGCTGGAGGCAGCCAGCTGACTGTGACACCCTGTCTGTGATGACTTTGGCGGGCGTCCTCTGGAGGGCGGAAACTTGGAAGGCCACTGCCTGATTTCGGGGTCCTGCTGTGTGGCAGTGGCACCCTCCTCGGCCTGTGAAGCTAGATCTGCGGAGGTCACAGGAAGAAGGGATTCGGGTGGGCCGGTCATTCCCAAAGTCATCTGGGTGGATGGCCCCGGAGCGTGCACCTGCTGATCCTACTCCCTATGGGTGCCTGAGGGCCCTTGGCTGCCTCTGTGATTGGAAGAGGTAGCTAGAGTGAGATCGAGCTGCCCAGCACCCTCTCATCTACACACTTTTGGAGGCCAACTATGGCATCAGCGATGAAGTTAAGCCTCACAGCAAAGCAGGAGTAACGTCTTGGACCAAGGTCTCCATGCTGGTTGCCATTCTGCCAGTGTTGAACTTGGTGCATTGCAATGCCAGCACTATCAACTCAGCCTGAAGATGAATAGAGTCCTCCATTGCGCCTTGCAACCTGAGGAATATAGTGGACATCCCTTCCTGATGTTCCTGAGCTTGCTCTTTGCAGCTCCAGCAACTGTGACATGACTGAGTCCAGAGGCTCATCATCTGACTCAAACTCAGCAACGTTCTAGCCTCCAGCAGTCCTCCGAGTCTGGGTACCTGGGAAGTCCCTGCCCCCGCCTGCTGTGGATCAGACAGCTCGATGTACTCACCAGATTGTGATCCTGAGGCTACTCTAAAGCTAGGTCCTACCGAGGTGTGTGTCTCTGCACTGGTGGAGGGTGTGGGTGAGCGCTGTGATGGGACTTCAGGGATGGTGCCTTCAGATTCCCCTTCAGAGGTTTCTTCAGAGCTTGATTGGAGGCTCTGGATCATGGACTCCGTCGGCTGCTTCCCAGATGTGCCTGCGAAGGCAAGGGGGGATAATTAGTGCATGGCAGTGGCCTGTGAAACAGGACACATCACTCACAGCATGGTTGTCTGATGGATGTTGCACTGCTGGATCCTCACTTGGTAGAGCAGCACCGACCTCACTGTCTGCACAGGAACAGTCCAGATCCTCACCGGCCAGCTGGATGGCTCTGTTTTCAAATTCTGTGAGAACTTTGATTTCCGGCATCCCTCCACCTGTCTGCGACCTTTCCCTCCTGTTGTGAGTCAGTTTGTCCTGCATGGATTGAGTTGGGAGCGTGTATCAGGACACCTGCCAGGCTGGATGCTAAGTATGCCCGGCCTGTGTGGGTGATGAGTGTTCCCATGGACGGTGTGTATGAGAGAGTGAATGGTGATGTTCCTTGCACTGGCAGTGAGTGAGGGCCCTGTGGATGTGTGATGGGTTTGTGAGTGTGAGAGTTGGGAGTGATGAAAAGAGTGACTTACCCTGGTAGAACGGAAAAGATCATTCATCCTCTTGCAGCACTGGGTGGCTGTCCTCCTCTGCAGGGCATTTGCACTGACCACCACTGCCACCGCCTCCCAGGCTGGGTTGGTGACATTGCTGCCCATCCTGTGGCCAGAGTGGGGGTAGAGCACATCCCGTTGGGCCTCCATGGCATCCAACAGTCACTCGGGGGACCCGTCATTGAAGCGGGGAGGCTGCAGTCTTTTTGCCTTTGCTGGCCATGTCTCCCAGGCAGCAGCGGTGAGCTGGTGGCAATGAGAGCTTTGCAGGCAGCTGCCTTTTAAAGATGGTGACCTGCGCGATGCAACAGCGAGGTGATGGCGAGCGGGTGAATGAAAGCCCGCCCACCATGGAAATGGCGTGTTTTGCGGGAATGAATATATAATGAGGTGGGCTCGAGAAGATACGGCGTGAAAACCCATTATTTTCATCGGCGGGTAGGACTCCATTTTATCTGCCCGCTACCGCACTTAGTGCAATTCTGGGAAAATTCAGCCCCCTCCTTCGGGTCTGTCAACCAATTCTCAATCCTTGCCAGTATATTACCCCCAGTCCCATGTGCTTCAATTTTACCCACTAGCCTCTTATGTGGGACTTTATCAAAAGCCTTCTTGAAATCCAAATATACCACATCCACTACTTCTCCCTCATCTATTCTACGAGTTATATGCTGAAAAAACTCCAGTAGATTAGTTAAGCATGATTTCTCTTCCATAAACACATGCTGACTTTGTCTAATCCCATTAATACTTTCCACGTGTTCTGTTACCATGTCATTTATAATAGTCCCTAGCATTTTTCCCACTATTGATGCTAGGCTAACTGGTCAGTAATTCTTTGTTTTTCTCTCCCTCCTTTTTTAAATAGTGGGGTTACATTTGCTACCTGTAGGAACTGCTCTAGAGTCTATAGAATTTTGGAAGATGACCACTAAGGCATCCAATATTTCCAGGGCCGCTTCCTTTAGCACTCTGGGATGTAGATTATTAGGCCCTGGGGATTTTAAGCTTTTAACCCCATTAATTTCTCTAGCACCATTTTTACTAATACTGATTTTCTTCAATTCCTCCCTCTCACAGGACCCTTGGTTCCCTAACATTTCTTGGAAATTATTTGTATCCTCTGTTTTGAAGACAGAAGCAAAATGTGTGTTCAATTCTTCTGCCATTTCTTTGTTCCCCATTATAATTTCCCCCATTTCTGACTGTAAGGGGCCTACTTTTGCCTTCGCTAATCTTTTTCTCTTCACATGTTTATAGAAAGTTTATTCGTCAGTTTTTATATTCCCTGTAAGTTTACTCTCATTCTATTTTCCCCTTCTTGATCAATCTTTTTGTCCACTTTCGCTGAATTCTAAACTGTTCCTAATCCTCAGGCTTGCCGCTTTTCTGGAAATTTTATGTCTCATCTTTGGATCTAATACTATCCCTAATTTCTTTTGTAATCCATTGTTGAGCCACCATTCCTGATTTTTTTTGTGTCAGAAAAGAATGAATAATTGTTGTAATGCATGCATGTGTTCCATAAATATTAGCCATTGTCTATCCACTGTCAACCCTTTTAGTAAGGTTCCCCAATCCATCATTGCCAATTCGCGCCTCGTACCCTCATAGTTCCCTTTATTTAAATCCTCTTCTGGAGATACATCTGGAGTATTGTGTACAGTACTGGTCTCCTTATTTAAAGAAAGATATAAATGCATTGGAAGCAGTTCAGAGAAGGTTTACTAGGCTAGGACCTGGAATAGGTGGCTTGTCTTAGGAGGAAAGGCTGGACCGTTTAGGCTTGTATCTACTAGAATTTAGGAGAGTAAGAGGTGACTTAATTGAAACCTTTAAGATCCTGAGGGGTCTTAACTGGGTGGATGTGGAGAGGCTGTTTCCCCTTGTGGGAGAATCTAGAACTGGGCGTCACTTTTTAAAATTGAGGGGTCGCTCACTTAAGGCAAAGATAAGGAGAAATTTTCTTCTCTCAGAGGGTTGTCTCTTTGGAACTCTCTCCCTCAAAAGGCGGTGGAAGCAGGGTCTTTGAATATTTTTAAGGCAGAGCTAGCTAGATTCTTGATTAGCAAGGGGGTGAAAGGTTATTGGGGGTAGGCAGGAATGTGGGGCTGAGGTTGCATTCAGATCAGCCGTGATCTTATTGAATGGTGGAGCAGGCTTGAGGGGTCGAGTGCCCTACTCCTCCTAATTCATACGTTTGTTTGTTCGTATCTTTGATGTTAGCGTCATACAATTACACGTTGATTTTCGCTTCTATCTGTGTCTCTTACCTCAAAGTTTCCAGGTCTTATCTCCTGGAAGGGCCTAGACATTTCAATCCTGTGCTTTTGCATATGCAGTGTTACAATCTGTCCCTGATGATACCCCCAATTTGTTAAATTCCTTGTCGAGACACCCAATTTGTTATGACTGGGTCGAGACCCCAATTTTGTTATGATCCCTGGTGAGGAGGAATGAGCTGGTCCCCCCTCTTTGTTCAACACCCCCCTTTGGTTGGCCGTAGCAAGGTTAGTTTAAAAATCCGTTCCCCACGGATATCTTTTTCCAGACCAAATATATTTATTTCTTATAACCTGGCAATTTAACCAATCAAAGAAAGAGTAAGTTTATTAGTTGCTAAAAGCCAAGGACAAATAATAAAATGATGTGACACACACATATATAGATCAAAAATGAGAAGTTAAGAGTCCAAATAAAAGTTTAAAAATGTATAAATCAGTCCTTGGCTTGTCCATGAGGCACAGATATTGATACGTTGTGTATGTTAAGTTGCGTGGTTTCAGTAGAGCTGACTTTGGCAGACTTACAGCCTGTTGGAGACACTTGTTAGCTTGTCTCGGGGGTGGGGGGGAAATCCTGATTCTCTCTGCAGGGTAACTTAAGAGGCTGTTTTTGTCTTGTTTCTTTTCACTTGTGGTCTCTGTTAGAACACACTGCCACACCCCCCCGCCCCCCCCCCACCCACCCCCCCCCTCAACACACCCAACCACCATCCCCCTCCTCCCCACCCCATCTCCCAGAGAAAGAGAGAGAGAGAGAAATCACCTGCTTGTCTTTGCAGGGATGACTGACTAGTGTTTCTTTTTATTTCTGTCACTCACAAACAGTTTTCTGCAGCCAGCTTTTTAACCCATTATTCTTGTGTATTCCCAGGATGGAAAATAGTCATGTCTCGCAATAATATCACAACTATATACACATTCTGAGATATGAATCAACAGGAGTTGGATTTTTTGGATATCTGAGGAGATAGGAAACGGTCTTGATTGTCTTCACATCCACAGGAGATTAAAGCACTGTCTTTTTATTTTCCATACCCTTCCTTCAAGTGGCTCTGTTTGAAGTAGGCCATGATACTTTTTCGGGTGTGACATTCCATCTTCTCTCAGAACCAGTCTGTCAAGTATAATCCACATAGGAATTTTCCAGAAAGAGGTCACTTTACATTATCAGCCATCTTTTGATCAGTCTTTACTTGTATTTCTTTTTAAAACATGGATCTTTCTTTAAAAAAGTTCAATGTGCCCGTAGGTAGTTGGTAGCTGCAGTCTGCTGTTGTGACAGCAGGCAGTCTCATAGACAGGCTCAAAACTAGGCACTTTACAGCCTTCCGGACTGAATATTGAGTTCAACAATTTTAGATCATGAACTCTCTCTTCCATCCCCACCCCCTTTCCGATTTCTCCCCTCCTTTTTGTTTTTTCCAATAATTTAGATGGATTTTTCTTTTCCCACCTATTTCCATTATTTTTAAATGTATTTCCATCCATTGTTTTATCTCTACCTTTTAGCCTTTTTTGATTCCATCACCCCACCCCACCCCCACTAGGGCTATCTGTACCTTGCTCATCCTGCTTTCTACCCTTAATTAGCACATTCCTTTAGATAATATCACCACCTTCAACACCTCTTTGTCCTTTTGTCTGTGACATCTTTTGGTTATCTCCACCTATCACTGGCCCTCTATCCAGCTCTTCTTGTCCCACCCCCCCCTTAAACCAGCTTATATTTCACCCCTTTTCTATTTTTCCTTAGTTCTATTGAAGAGTCATGCGGACTCAAAACGTTAACTGTGCTCCTCTCCACAGATGCTGCCAGACCTGCTGAGTTTTTCCAGGTATTTTTGTTTTTGTTTTGGATTTCCAGCATCCGCAGTTTTTTGCTTTTATCAAAGTCTTGTCCCTTTGCTGCAGGTAAACTCTTTTACACCTTGACATAATTTTCCCATGGCCCCAGTACCTTGGCAACCTTCTATACTGTGCCCAATTCCTAAGTTTTCACAATACCATGGCAATATTTACTATGCAAAGACAAATTCCTAATGAAGTTAGATGTTAGTTTCTATTAATAAAGTTTGATTTTAACAATTAGTATTCTTGTTAGTAACGTAATAATCTTACACAGGGAATTCCTGGCTGCCGGCGATGTGATGTCAATTAGGCTCAAAAATGCATCAATTGACACCCATTATCCCTGCAGCAACCACAATTTAGCGATTAAATGGAAGCTGCACAGCTTTCCCACGCTTCAGAAGGCTTCTCCGGCCTCCTGTGTATGTCCCCCTCTATCAGGCAGTATGTTCCTGCTCAAGGAATCCGGCATCAGGCAGGGAGGATAGCTGCTGGAATCCATCCCCCAGCCCTTGCCTCCAAGCCCCCTTCTTCCACTCCGGCAACGCCCACCCTCTGACCCCCATTCAATTTCATCACCTTTGGTCTGGGATCCCACAATGATCCAGGGCCTCTGGTGGGTGCACTACCACCAACTGTCACCTCTCATGCTGTCCCTGGTAGCATGTGGTGCTGCTGGGATCTGATTAGCTGGCATCTCTGGGTGGGACTTCTGCCACCGGAGACCTCAACTTGGGGAAGGCCACTTAAACACCTGAACAGCACTGGAGTCCATCGGGCCTCCCTCACCAAACTGAAGAGGGGTCACTGCAGGTTCTCTGACCAGTGGGTGAGAACCCCTCCACCCCAGCCCTGTCAGCTGACAGAACCAGAATTCTCTTATTACTCTCCCTTCAGAAGAGAATGGAGAGCACCAGGAAGTGATAGAGAACTGGGGGTGGCCCTTGAGTCATTGCAACCCTGACTGTTCCAGAGGAAGGTGCATGGTAATAAGCATGACCATTGGCGATGGAGAGAAGGGGGCCTCCCAGCTACCTGGTCACAGAGTTAGATATCACACAGCCACCTTACATACAACCCTCACTCATGTTGACTTGATGTTTGTAGACAATGAAAATTGTTGATCTGCACATTGACGATTGATAATCCTCTCACCTTATCGGTTCTAAGGGAGGAAGAGTCCTCAGAAGAGGTCGCACATGCTGAGGATGCACCGCTTCATGATGCGCATCTTCCAGCATCTCAGATACACGTGCCCCAGGGAGGCCTCCATGACGGGTTGTCAACTGGTGAGGCACACATCACAAGTGGTGGAGCTAGGGACAGCAATGGACTGTCAGACGCCAAAAAATCCTCCAAGCTCTGCTCAGCTGGGTACAGATGCTGAGCCTTGGGTGGTGGGGTGGATGGGGAGGGCTGGATGTCATCTTCGAAGACAACAGTTTAAGAGCAGCATCAGAAAATGTCTGAGGCTTGTCACCATTTTCAGAGGCACTGTGGAGAATTGTAGTGGGATTGGAGGAAGCTGTCTCTACCATGAGTGCCATGATGTCTCAGGCCTTTGTGCTGATGTCCACCTCCATAGAAAGAGTGGATGCCTGCAGTGACCATCAGCCACAGCAGGAAACTGAGCGCATGCTGGCCCTCACAAACAGCCTGCACACTCAGTCTGCCACTTTAAATAGGATGGAGGGAAGTCTCACCTTGGCTGTTCAGTGCCTTACTGAAGTCCTTTTGGCTAGTGGAGAAGTATAGGCGGGACATGAAAGGAAAGATGGAGAAAGGGGATATGGAAGTGCAAACTCTACTCAAGGCATTTCCACTCTTCCCCCCCTTTGCCTCTTCCCCCTCAGTTGGAGCTCCATATTCTGACTCCTGTCTCAATAGCCCAGTCTGCCCCTGCACAAATGCAAGTGGCAGTCATTGTTAAGCCCTCACGGATTCCAAAACCCAAAGGACATTGGCTTGAACATCTCTGCAGTGAAAGCAGGAGAATGAGCAGCCTGGTTCGAGCTCTGCTGAAGCCACTGGGGTAGGACCATGTAGGGTAATGGGAAAAGGAAGGGAAAGTATTTGTAACTCTTTTGCATACAACCAATTAAACTAAATTAAAGAGAACAAAGGACAAAGTAAGAGGCAGGGGAAAGTATTTGTAATTGCACAAAGATAATCTGTAGTGTAGCACTGTGTTAATTTCTTAATTTTATTTTCAATGTTTATGAATCAGGAATTTTATTTCAAAGCTTCATGGTCTCCTCCTCCCTATTGTTGCCTGATGTCCGTGCCCTTCAATCTTAAGGAAAATGTTTTGATAAGAATAGAAGACAAGCAATTGGGGCCAGTGAATGTGATGGCTTGTTGATCGTGGGACTGCTTTGTGCTGGGGGATGGAGGTGGGTGAGCTATCTTCAGCACTGGTGTGCCCGGTGGCTGCTTTGCCTCAGATTAACTGAAGTGTTCCTGAGTGAGTCCATCTTGGGCATCCCGGGCATCTAAGTGAAGGACTACCCAGCCGCTTTAGGTTCATCTTCTTCCTTCCCCATCTCTTTCAAAGATGCAGAGCGTTCATCACCTTCCTCCTCCTGCAACTCCATCTTCTCTGCTGCACTATGTCGTGCAAGGTGCAGCAGACCACGGTCACTCTGGACACACTTGCTGGTGCATACTGAAGGGCACCCCAAGTCTGTCCAAGCATCTGAACCGCATCTTCAGCATCCCAATGGCCTGCTCAATGACCACTCTTGTGCTCTTGTGGCTTCTGTTGTACATTTCCTCTGCGCCTGTGATAGGGTTTCTCATAGATGCCATCAGTCATGTCCATAGATGGTATATCTCCAAGGAGCCAATTGCTGCCTCTGCTTAGAGGCACAAATATCTGTGGGAGGCTTGATTGATGCAGAATGAAGGATCATGGCAGGTTCCTGGGCATCTTACACTGGCAAGCATGATAATTTCACTGTGGTTGCATACCAACTGAACATTAATGGAGTGGAATTTCTTTTGATTGATGAATCCTGTTGGTTGATCTGAGGGTGCCTTGATTGTCACATTTGTGTAATCTATGACTTTCTGGGCCTGTGGGAATCCAACCTGAGCAGCAAATAGGGCCTCCTCATTCTGACTGGACTCATCAGTAGTGATGAACATAAGTGTCAGCCCTGGCAAAAATGGCATCCTCACCTGGGAGATGCACTTGTGGGTAGCAAATTGTGAGATTCTGCAGATATCACCAGTAAATCCCTAGAAGGGGTCGGAGGTGAAGAAATTGAGCGCTGTGGTTCCCTTCACTGTCAAATTGACAGCTGGTCCACTTGGCAGGAGGTCATCTTCCAGGAGGTTGCAAATATCAACAATGGCCAGCTATGTGAGTCCGAGCTTCCTGAGGTACAGCTGCTCAGTCATGCCCAGAAAGCTGACCCTCTGCCTGTCCCCTGCTGAGAATATCACTTCTTGTGAACTGGAGCTCTGCATCTATTCCCTTTGTCTGATGGAACAGCAGGTGGTTGAAGAGCCGTTTATTGCTGCTGCTATTGCTGGTATTGGTGCTACCTCTCTTGTTCCTCATCAGAGGTCCAAGGTGGAGCTGCAGAAACTTCTCCCTCGCTTAAAGGCTGACAATTTGGAAGTGCAGATCAAAGGCAAAAAAATCCCAGGTAGCAGAAATGACTTCTAAAGTCTGGAAATAACCCCCAATTAAGCAGTTAAACCACTTTCTCAGAACAAACCCTGTGAGCACCAGTCTTTCACTAAGGCAAAGGAGAAATTCTCATATCTCAGTGTTTAAAGGCTTTCCAACGATTTGATTGCTCAGCTCTGTCAATCCCTGCTGGTGAGGCCCAGGAAGCCCCAGAAACATGTGTGTTGTCTTAGAGAGAGGAAGTACTAGAGGGACTGATATCCTTGAAGGTGGATAAATCACCAAGGCCAGATGGATTGTATACAAGGCTGTTAAAGAAAGCTAGGGAGGAAATAGCAGATGCTCTGACAATCATTTTTTAATTCTCACTAGAGGTACCAGACAATTGGTGGTCTGCGAACGTTGAATCATTATTTAAAAAAAGGGTGCGAGGGATAGGCCAGAAAATTATAGGCTGGTCAGCCTGACTCCAGTGGTGGGCAAATTATTGGAAACAATTCTGAGAGACAGGATAAACTGTCACTTAGAGAAGCATGGATTAATCAGGGACAGTCAGCATGGTTTTGTTAGGGGAAGATTGTTTCTTAGTAACTTAATAGAATGTTTTGAAGAAGTAACAAGGAGGATTGATGAGGATAGTGTAGTGGATGTTGTCTACATGGATTTTAGTAAAGCATTTGACAAGGTCCCACATGGCAGACTGGTCAGAAAAAGTAAAAGTCCATGGGATATAAGGGAATGTGGTGAGTTGGATCCCAAGTTTGCTCAGTGACAGCAAAACAAAGGGTAATAGTTGATGGATGTTTTTGCGAATGGAAAGCAGTTTCAAGTGGCATTCCACAGGGCTCAGTGTAGGGTCCCTTGCTGTTTGTTGTGTATATTAATGATTTAGACTTAAATGTGGGAGGCATGATCAAGAAATTTGCAAATGACACAAAAATTGGCTGTGCTGTTGATAGTGAAGAGGATAGTTGTCGACTCCAGAACAATATCAAAGGTTTGCTGGAATTGGTGGAAAAGTGGCAAATGGAATTCAATCTGGAAAAGTGTGAGGTAATGCGTTTAGGGAGGGCAAAAAAAGCATGGGAATACTGAACAAACAGGATGATATTGAGAGGGGTGGAGGAAGTGAGAGACCTTGGACTGCTTGTCCACAGGTCCCTGAAGGTTGCAGGACAGGTAGATATTGTGGTAAAGAAAGCATATGGAATGCTTTCCTTTATTGCACAAGGTATTGAATACAAAAGCAAGAATGTAATGATGGAACTGTATAAAACGCTGGTTAGGCCACATCTGGAATTTTCTGTACAGTTCAGCCACCACATTACAGGAAGGGCATAATTGCCGCGGAAAAAGTACAGAGGAAATTTACAAGGATATTGCCAGGGCTTGAAAATTGCAGCTATGAAGAAAGATTGGATAGGCTAGGGTTGTTTTCCTTAGAACAGAGAAGGCTGAGGGGGTGACCTAATAAAGGGGTGCAAAATTATGAGGGGCCTAGATAGGGTAGACAGGAAAGACCTGTTTCCCCTATTTGAGGGATCAACTACCAAGGGCATAGATTTATGGTGATTGGTAGAGGGGTTAGAGGGGACATGAGGAAAAACCTTTTCACCCAGAGGGTGGTGGGCATCTGGAATTCACTGCCTAAATTGGTGTTTGAGGCTGAAATGCTAAACTCATTTAAAAGGTACCTCAATCTACACCTGAAGTGCTGTAACCTGCAAGGCTAAGGACCAAGTGCTGGAAAGTGGGATTAAAATGAGCGACTAATTTGTTTTTTTGCCTCCTTTTTGGCTGGCACAGAGACGATGGGCTGAATGGCCTCTTCTTGCGCCGTAACTTTCCTATGTTTCTATGATCAGTTAAAGGCAGAACCCCAGGTTAAAAATGCACCCAATTGCCTTTTAGATTATGTTAATAGAAGATCCGTCCATTCCATGGGGCTTCTTGCACGCTAACAAACACGCTCGTCTTAAAGGCAGAAGTTGACAAATTCTTGAATTTTGCTGATATGCAGGCATTTTTTGCTCTTTTAACCTGTTGCCCACACTGACACTTGCCTACCCTGGCAGATTAAAATTGTCCCAAAGCTACCCACAGTTTGACGCCTCAAAATAAGTTGATAGTGTGGAAGTAACACACATTATGCACCAAACACGTTGCATGAGAAATAGGCCATGGTAAAGTTTGGCAGAGCCTCTTGTATCTTTCACACCCCCATGTCATTATGCTTCAGCTTGATCTTTCTGGCTGGCTTCTAGTATGACACATAACTGTTGTATTGTGTGCTGCCAAGTCAAAATGCTGCCTGGAACTACTTAATATGCTGTTTACTTATCCATTCGCATGGGTCAGGATTTTCCCCCCGTTGGGGGGGGAAGTTAAAGAGCAGGCGCGTAGAGGCACGCCTCCGATCGGCACCCCTGATCAGGGGCGCGCCACCATTTTATGTGCGCAGGCCAATTAAGGCCCGCCCAGTGTGACATCCGCACGGAAGCACTATGCGCTCCCTGTGCGGGCGGGGGGATTCCCTAAAATGCGCACGAAAGAGCGCACTCATCTCCCTGAGGAAAAGTGCTGCCTCAGGGAGATCGGTTCTACTGTGAAAAATATTAAAAATAGAGGAAAAAAAATTCCCTGACATGTCCCCTCATGTGACACTGTCACATGATTTGGGACATGTCCATAACTTTTAAAAACACTTAGTTAAATTTTTAAAAACCTACCTGAAACCTTGTCACGCCAATGGATAAGGTTTCATGTTTTTTCTAATGCCCGCCAGGGCTCCTGGCCTGCCCGCCAACCTTAAGTTTGGACGGGCAGGTCCATTAATTACATAAATGACTCTGTCAATGGCCTCAATTGGCCATTGACAGGCCGGCGGGCACACAGCTGATTTTGCTGAGCCCCCACCTACCTGAAAATTTAAATGGGGCGCGGTGATGTCGGGAGTTCCGCCCGACGTCACCACACGTCATTTTACGCATCAGCGAGTGGGCCCCGACCCCTGCTCGCTGACAGGAGAATCCTGGACATGGAGTTCGATGTAGGTTAGGTACTAGGTTCTTCTAAATGTTAATAAGTATAGGTTTTGCTTCTTCTTATAGCAGTGGCTACACCCAACAGTGAGAAAAAACTATACTGTTCATCTCTGCCAGCCACCGAATTGTAAATCAGTCTTCAAATTGTTGGGGGTGGGGAGAATTAGGAATGATGTCCTAAACGGCCAACTCATGAACCTTCATCATGCACTTCTCTGCACACAGACAGTAGCTTAGGTACATCTATCTCAGGGAAATCAGATAAATAAGGTCGAGAGGAAGCAGCTAGTGAAGGAAACAGCACATGTGAAAACAGGCAAGTCAAGATGATGGCAGAGCGACAAGGATATCCTGAAATGTAGACCAGACACAAATGTCGCTCTGCGGAAATTTGCATGGATGATAACAGATGGAGGCTGTTCATTGAGGGAATCTCATTAAAGAGCAGAAGCACTTCATGCAATCTTTTGATCATTTTCATAGCTCCCTGCATCATATGTCAGAGGGTCTGCAAAAGTGTTACTTCAACATCTGTGCAGTAATGTATATAAATAGAAAACCATCAGTCCACTAGAATGCCAATGGCATACTGCATTTACAGGTCATCGTCAAGGGTAGAGGCCCACAGCATGAATCATGTTACACTTACAAACACTGTGATGACAGCTATTTCAACCATGGTTCTAATTTACAGGGGACATTATGACTGGCTTGTAAAGGTCAGGACATTGCCTTTCGAGAACCTTGATGGTGGGCTTCACATTAGTGAAGGGTTATCACACAGGTCTATATTCATGGTACACACAGGAGCTGTGGTGGGCAGGATGAGACACATATAGGCAGTTACCTCTCAAGGTGAGCCCATCCACCCAGCCAGGCTGGCTTCCACAGAGAACTGAGGAATTGGTCATTGGTAGATGAGAGCAGCCAATTATCATGGAGTTTAAGTGCTGACTATATGCTGATAGCAGAAAGAAGCACATATCACAGTCATGACTTGAAACCCCAATGAAGAAGTAGAAGTCTGCCACTTCTGCCACAGGGATAGCATTTAAAAGAAGCACAAACAATGTTGTCTCACTGAGAGCAAGAGCCAGAAATGCCAATAGTAAGAGCAGTAAGAGTGTAGTAGCATGAAAATACAATGGCTCTACCTTCTTTTGAGTGTAGGGTCCAAACTCCTTCTGTCCCTGTACTGCATCCATGAGAAAAAATGCCACAATAAAATAAATGTTCTGGCCCATAGGCACTGGACAATTGAGAGGCCACACTTTTTTATTTCCTGGAACAGAAGGCTTCTATAACTCAACCCTGAAAGTTTCAGCTGTTTTGTGCATTTATTTATTTATTTCCATACAATTCATACACAATACAAATGATCATGACCACAGCATTTACGGCAATTATGAGATTAAAAAAGATCAATACATTTGGGTTGTATTGAAGGGGGAGGTCATAAGTATTTGCTTGAAGGTCAACTCCCCTCAAGTGAGAGAAAGGGAGAGAGGAAGAGAGAGATTCATGAGTCATGTTGTATCAATAGGGAAGAAAGCCAGAAAGCTGAATCCATGATTTTGTTATACATTGATATAACTACTGTTAATTACCATACATGAGTTTACACATTTACAATGGGGGAGTGCTGATTCAAAAAAGGGGCCAACTCAGATGAGTATTAAGTGTGATATTTGAGATTACCTTAGAGTATAAAAAATCGTGAATCATGTAAAAGACCAATGGTCAAGTATTTGTTATCACTAAGAATATTTATCAAGGAGAATTTCTTTTCACTTTAGACTTGAACAAAAGTTTTTTCGAGCTATGTCCAAGGCATTGAATTCCACACATCTGGGGCAGTGTGTGTGATTGATTTGTGTGATAAAACATTTTTTGGATTAACCAGATGTATATTACAGAAATGTCCGGTAGGGGTATAGTTGTGAATCGCAGAAATCAGTTGAAACATTTTGTCGAACAGAGATGACAATTGAGTGGAATGAAATCAAAACATAAGGAAGGCATTTTGCAAAATTGTATAACTTGAACTTTCAAGGTCTTAAAGCAAATAAATAATAAGACAGTGTTCTTAAAGTAGCCTGCACCTGCACAAATTTGTTTAGCTTTATTCTGTAATAGAAGAATAGAATAGGTTTTTGTTTCAGTTGTGGATATAACTTATCCCAACTGTTATTCCAGTTAGCATCTTTACAGTCAATGTAGGCTTTCCTAGACAACCCCCTCTCCCTCTGCTATGGAAATAGGAAGTGGATGATCAGGAGGATCAACATAGCAAGGCTAAGCTGATGCCTCACCATAAATGTCTTCTAGTCTCTACCCAAAACAATCCAAGCCTCAGGGTGCGCTCCATATTGCAATTGTCAACTTAACAGTGCAGGGGAAGGTTACACTTTCTCCCAGATGCAATGAAGCCACACCCAGCTCTACCAGGGGTACCACATTCAACATCTGTAAACATCTGTGCCGGTGGATCCTTCCAGGCTGCTTTGGGAAACATAAGTCATATTACCACATTATCCGCTGCATAAAACAGTTTATCATTGCCTTGCTCAGCTGTCTATTACAAATTCATTTCCTTCATTGTAAACATAATGCAGTAGTGGAAGAATGCTGTCAATTTTGGCTGGATTCCCTCAAGCTCAAAGTGTCATAAAAAGGATGTTATATTGATCCCTTATGAGCACACACTCAACCCCATTAATTAAAATAAAAGTTCATTCCATGAATGTGCTGGCTTGTGATACCAATCACATCATAATGCATAATAATGCCTTCTAAATAGGGAGCTGCCACATTGTGTTGGGTTAAGACAGTCAACAATTCTGACACTGTTCTCTTGAGATTTTTAAAATTCATTTATGGGATGTGGGCGTTGCTGGCTAGGCCAGCATTTATTGTCCATCCCTAAGTGCCCTTGAGAAGGTGATGGTGAGCTGCCTTCTTGAACCGCTGCAGTCCATGTGGTGTAGGTACACCCACAGTGCTGTTAGGGAGGGAGTTCCAAGATTTTGACCCAGTGACAGTGAAGGAACGGCGATATATTTCCAAATCAGGGTGATGAGTGGCTTGGAAGGGAACTTAAGGTGGTGGCATTCTCATGTGTCCGCTGCCCTTATCCTTCTAGATGGTAGCGGCCGTGGGTTTGGAAGATGCTGTCTAAGGAACCTTGGTAAATTCCTGTAGAGACATGTCTTCAGATGGTTTATTGGGGACAAGGGAAATCCTTTACAAGCATGGTTGAAGGCCCCGCTTTGGAATTCAAAGACAGTATAGTGAAATCATGGAGCACTAGGACATTTATTGAACAGAGCAATGGGTTACTGAATGTCTGTATGAGCA